>NC_087352.1:90310394-90613424 GCF_030014295.1 Loxodonta africana | reverse complement strand
CAGACCCGCACTTACATGTAGCTTTGCATATGATACACATGAATGACTGATCAATAGGAGGAGGGAGAATTTAACATATGAAGCTACGAAAAAAATGATTTCCGTGTAGGAAAAATGGAAACTGGATCCTTAGCTCACACTGTACATAAACATCAACTAAAAAATGCAGCTGTCCAAAGAAAAATCTTCTAGAAGTTTCAAAGAAAATATAATTAAATATATTTCTGACCCCTGAGGTAGAGAAAAATTTTAATAAATCAGAATGAGTGCTAATCATAAAATAAAAAATTAATAAATTTGCATTAAAATTAAGAGGCTGTCTTCTTGAAAACCTCTCTTGAAGTGAAAAGGTAAGTTACTAAGCAAATATATTTGCAACATTTATAACCAACAGAGAATTGATATCAAGAACGTGTGAACAACTCCTTTAAATAAAGGCAAACAAACCAGCAAATGGTCAAAAGATCTGAATTAGGAATTTCACACACATACAGCCAATAAACATGAGAATACGTTCAACCAGGACCACAAGACTACAATGAAATACATTTTATACTCATATACAAAAATTAAGAAGTTTAAAAATGTCAAATCTAGTGGAGGTTGTAGATCAATGAGGTCTCTCAATTGCTATATAAAAAAAATAGAGAACAAAAATGGATTCAGACATGTTGGAAAACAATTTGAAGTTATTCGTAAAGGTGTACATTTGCATATTCTACAGTCTAGCAGGTTCACTGTGAGTCAATACCCAAGGAAAACCTTGAACAGGTACAACTGGAAAGAAGTAAAATAATGCTCATGACAACATCCTTATTAGCAAAAACCTGCAAACAACCCAATGCCTACTGATAGGAAAGTGGAAAACTAAACCATTCACACAATGGAATTTCACACACCAATGAAAATGTGTGAACTATAGCTATACACAGTAACATGGATCAATTTTAGTGATGTAATATTGACCAAAAAAAAGCGTCCAGAAGACTACATAAAGTCTACATATTCTTTTTGTAATTTTTAAAAGCAAGAAATCTAAAGACTATATTATTGAGAAATAGTTACACGTGATAAAATATTTAAAATCAAGAAAGCATCTAGCATCTGGTAGTGACAAAATAATTTGTGTTCAATGAGCATTCCTACTGATGACAGAAGGATTATAACATCTGGAGAAAAAAATACAACAAAAGGTTGTTTGAAAGCACTGAGTGACTAAAAGCAGGTATAAAGTGGAGAAGATGCAACCCTTCAAACAAAGGGAATTGCCCTGGGTGACATCCAATTTTTATGTCTTTTCTCTGAGGACTCCCCTAGTCCATGTGGCCTGTGGAAGATAGAGCTCCAGCAGAGAGCCACAGTCTTAATGGCCCGTGGAATCCAAGGTCAGGGTTTGGGGAGGCCAGGGTAGCTGGAAATTGAAAGAGGACATCCCAGAAAGGAGGGAACCACAGAAAAGAGAGTCTCAAATCTGCCTACAAGCTCCCTTAAGTGACCTTTTAGGGCTGAAGAGAATGACCCCAGGTGTAAAGTCAGATTTAGAAGAAGAAATGAAAAGCATTGGAAATGGTAAATATCTGGGTAAATTTAAAGGAAAAAAAAATTTTTTTCTAAAATCACTGCCCTTCCCAGGTGAAAAGCTGAATGTAGTCAAGGGTCATATGGACTAACTTATGGGAGTGGGCACTCAGAGTGAAGATCTTTGGATGGTATGTCAGTGTCCACCAGGGAACCCAGCCTAGAAGAGGCACTGTCTTACTCTCCTGGTGCTGCCTTAACAGAAATACCACAAGTGGGTGGTTTTGAAAAACAGAATTCTATTTTCTCATGGTTTAAAAAAAATTAGGAGGCTACAATTACAAATTCTGGGTGTGGCTCTAGGGAGAAGTCCTTGTCTGCCCTCTTCCACTTCTTGTGACTCCTGGCGCAGCTTGCCTCCTGAAGACCTCCTGCTGTGGGGGACTGCCCTCTGCATGGGGCTGGCTGTTGATGCTGTGCAAATAGCTTAAATAAATATGCTATTAGCAGAGAGCATCGACAATCAGCCCCATGCTGGGGGCAGTTCCCCATAGCAGGATGTCTTCCCCAGGCAAGTGGCACCGGGAGTCACTGGAAGTGAAAGAGGGCATGGAAACCCCTAGGGAAGAGAGAGGCGGAAGCCTATGTGCACATTACTGAGATCCTCCTGCAGTAAGGTAGCAAGTTTCTGGGTCTGAGAGCTCTGAAGGCAGTAGCACCTTAAACCAAAATAAAACAGACCCATTGCTATCGAATCAATCCTACTCATAGTGACCCTATAGAACAGAGCAGAACTGCCCCATATGGTTTCCGAGGAGCAACTGGTGAATTCGAACTGCTGAACTTTTCATTAGCGGCCAAGTATTTAACCTCTGGGCCACCAGGGCTCCACAACTAACTGTAGGGTTTTAACTCATCTAGGGCTAGCGGATACACCCTGCGCCCTGGTGGTGCAGTGGTTAAAAGCTCAGCTGATAACCATAAGAACTTGGCTGCTAGCCAAAAGGCTGGCAGTTGAAATCCATCACCTGTGCCTTGGAAACCCTATGTCCTATAGGCTATGAGTAGGAATCGACTAGATGGCAATGGATTAGGGCTAGCCGACGTTTGGTGCAATTTTGCTGGGTATGTAAAACATGCAGGCTCTAAGTGGCTAAAAACCTGCTTATTTGGGGTATTTTGAAAACAATTGGATGTATACAAATTTGACCTTGGCCCCAGCAGACTTTTTTGGACTAATAGGCCTCTGCTTGCTATGAAAAAGTAAATAACTTGGGCCAATATAGAGGCCATCTTTGACTCAATTATATTACACTCCTTTGGATCACTTCTGGCACCAGCTTTTGCAGGTCAGGGTCCTCAGCAAACAGACTCTGAGAAAAAGATTTGTGTGCACAAAATTTACTGGGGAGAGCCCTAGGATCAACCATTGTGGGCAGAGGAATGGGCAGAGGAAGAGGTTGAATTGCAATGTGACAAAAACAAAGATCTCAAGGAATCCCATGCAGAGCTCTCTAGCTGGAATGGCCCTTCAGAGTGGCCCTGAATAAGTTTCAGGACGCTGTGCATCACAACCAACCAGTCATTGGGCTTGGGCTGCCCTAGGAAGGGGGCATGACCTGGAGTAAATGATTCTCTTTAGCCCAAGGGTAATGTGTACAGAGGAGCTCAGCTAAGAGCTGTTCGCCATCAACACTTTCAGCCCCAGGGAAATGAGTACGTCGGTCCTGTCTTGAAGGTGGGTGTGGATCAGAGTAGAGGGCCCCAGTGTGTATGCATGTACACAGGTATGTTCATGAGTGTGTGTATAGATATAAACCAGTTGCCATAGAATCAACTCTGGCTCATGGCGATTGCATGTGTGTCAGAGTACAACTATGCTCCACAGGGATTTCATGATTGATTTTTCAAAAGCAGATCACTAGAATTTTCTTCTGAGGTGCCGCTGGGTGGATTTGAACCTCCGAACTTCCAGTTAGCAGCTGAGTCGTTAACTGTTTGCACCACCCAGGGACTCCGTAGATATAAATACGGATAAAAATATTTAGTATGCCCTGGACTTTATCACTGAGTAAGCACTAATATTGACATGTTTATAGTAATTTCTCAAATAGAAATGCCGTAAACCTCCATCTGCATAGTCCCATTTAAAAATTGTTATTGTTATCATATTAACATTTTCTAGAATCCTCAGATATATTCATATCTATAGCCTGAATATCACCAGTTTTTTTCACCCCAGGTAAGGTCATTTTAAGAAGCTCTTGTGGAATAGTGGTTAAGTACTCATCTGCTAACCGAAAAGTCAGAGGTTCAAACCCACCGACTGCTCCACAGGAGAAAGATGTGGCAGTCTGCTTCCAAAAAGATTACAGTACTTTCCATCCTCAGCTTCTCCCTCTGCTCCTTGTTGGTTGTGGCCTTCCTGGTGCCGATCTCTGTTGCTTACAGGCTGCTTCCTAGGACAATGTCCATCACAGCCAGCCGTTCTAGAATCACAGCTTTATCTTGCTGGGCTGCCCAGGCAGTGGCTCTAATTTGCTCTTGATTTCTGATACCCCTTCTATGCCCAGGAAACCCTGGTGGCGTAATTGTTAAGAGCCACAGCCACTAACCAAAAGGTGGGCAGTTCGAATCCACTAGGCTGTCCTTGGAAATCCTATGGGGCAGTTCTACTCTGTCTTACAGGGTCACTGTAAGTTGGAATCAACTCAATGACAATAGGTTTTGTATGCCTAGCCCCTTCCTGTGGATATTCTGTGCAGTTCTCTCTCTAATGAGTCCTGAAATACCTTCCCTTCTCACTCTTGCTTTTTGAGAGGCAAGTGCTACAGGATTAATGCCTTGTTTTTCTAGTAAGATGGTTCTTTCATTTGTATAAAAGTTCTCTTCTTCACAGGCACCAAGGCATTCTGAGAGGGGAGAAGTCCTGAGACAGTGAATTTAAAAAATAAAGAAAGAAAAAGAAACGTGCTTTGATCTGGATCTACTGGGCTCCCTCCAATCCAAATGCATTGTCCCTGAGTCTGATCCGCCCTGGTGGATATCTTTCTTCTGTATGACTTCCTCAGGATGCCTCTTGTTTCTTCCTGATGTCTGGCTCTAGTTCATCATATATCTCTGTAGGTGTCTGATCCTGAGTCCTGGGTTGAAGTATTTCCCCCATTGAATTTTTAGGCTTAAAAAAGTGCAACGGTTATAGCTATGACTCTGTTTGTGTTTTAAACATGCAATGACAGTTGAGGGTTCCCTGGAGCATTCCATGTCTGTCCAAAGCACAGAAGCCTTCTGAAAGAAAGAGTTGTGTCACACCACATCACTGAGTAATCTAGTCCGCATCTGAGAGACCTTGTCGCATGTGGTGAGACTGCATCTCACACGGTGCTTATAGCCATATGTCAGCACCCAAGCTGAAAACGGCTTGAAGCCAAAATAATCCTGGAAAATTCCTATTATTTTAAATTTTCATAAAGTAAGTATTGTACTATCACTACATCCAGTGTTGGAACAGATTGTTACTTTTCTTAATTGAAAAGCAATAAAATTTAGTTGGATTCCATTTAGAGACTACGTTGTGTTAAAACAAAAATAACCACAGAACTAATTCTGTCTTTTAACTCCAGCATAGTGAGAAGCATGCCGTCTGAGAGACCCTCAAGACCCCAAATGGCTGGAGAAACTCCTCTCGGATCTTTCCTCTCACCCCCTCTCTGAGGAACAGGCTCCTCTATGACCCTCAGAGTCAGCTATTTACATTCCAGTTAAAATTCAAACATCAAATGAGCATATACTGTGACTATGATGCGTACATGAAAAAAAGATTAGAAAGAAAACACTTTTTTAAAAGGGCTGTTAGCTCTAGATAGTAAGATTATAAGTAATTTTTATTTCATTTTTATTATACTTTCGGTAATTTCTAAAATTTTTTAAAGCATTTTTTTCTGATTCTAGATCAAGGGAAGATTAATGACAAGGACCTTCCCCCAGACCCGACAGAGGAGAGAGCCTTCCCGTGGAGCTGGTACCCTGAACTTCTAGCCTCCTGGACTGTGAAAGAATAAATATCTCTTTGTTAAAGCCATCCACTTGTGGTATTTCTCTTACAGTAACACTAAATGACTAAGGCAGTAACCATTGTGGAGAAACGGAAAATACAGTTATATGAAAGAAAATAAACATTTCACACCTGGAGAAAACAGCTGTTAATTTTTACTATATTTCATTTCCATTTTTCCTGTGCACCCAGACATGAATGTAGATTGTTAAACTTGAACACGGGGTGTTCAGCCACGCATTCTTCTTTTTTCTGTACTTAATATTGAATGGTGAGCTTTTTGTGTATCCCAAATGTTCAAATACACCATTTTTTTAATTAATTAATTTTTTTATTGTACTTTAGGTAAAGTTTTACAGAACAAATTTCGCACTAAATAGTACGCATATTGATTTTTGACACTGGTTAACAACCCCATGACATGTCAAAACTCTCCCTTCTTGACCTTGGGTTCCCAATTAGCATCTTTCCTGTCCCCTCCCGCGTTCTAGTCCTTGCCCCTGGGCTGGTGTGCCCATTTAGTCTCGTTTTGTCTTATGGGCCAGTCCGTCAGTAAGTCTGGTCTTTTTCTGTGAGTTAGGATTTTGTTCAACATTTTATTCCAGCTCTGTCCAGGACCCTCTATTGTGATCCCTGTTGGAGAAGTCAGTGGTGATAGCCAGGCACCATCTAGTTGTACTGAATTCAGTCTGGTAGATGTGGTCCATTAGTCCTTTGGACTGACCTTTCCCTGTATCTTTAGTTTTCTTCATTCTCCTTTGCTCCTGAAGGGGTGAGACCAGTGGAGTACCTTACATGGTCAGTCACAGGCTTTTAAGACCCCAGACACTACTCACCAAAGTAGAATATAGAACATTTTCTTTATAAACTATGTTATGCCAATTGAGCTAGATATTCCTCAAGACCATGGTCCCCACAGCATTCAGCCCAACAATTTGGTCCTTCAGGGAGTTTGGATGTATCCATGGAACTTCCATGGCCTTGCCTTATGCAAACTGTCCTGGCTTCCCCAGTATTGTGTACTGTCTTACCCTTCACCAAAGTTACCACTTATCTACTATTTAGTGTTTTCCATCCCCACCCTTCCCCTCCCTCATAATCATCAAAGATTTTTTATTTTTGTGTATAAACATTTTCATGAGTTTTACAGTAGTAGTCTCATACAATATTTGTCCTTTCGTGATTGACTTATTTCACTCAGCACAATGCCCTCAGGGTTCATCCATGTTATGAGATGCTTCGCAGATTCATCATTGTTCTTTATCGTTGTGTGTATGTACCATAGTTTGTTTATCCATTCATCTGTTGATGGGCATATAGGTTGTTTCCATCTTTTTGCAATTGTGAACAATGCTGCAGTGAACATGGGTGTGCATATGTCTATTCGTGTGACAACTCTTATTTCTCTAGGATATAGTCCTAGGAGTGGGATTACTGGATCATATGGTATTTCTATTTCTAGCTTTCTAAGGAAGCATCATATCATTTTCCAAAACAGTTGTATCATTTTCCATTCCCACCAGCAGTGCATAAGAATTCCAATCTCCCTGCAGCCTCTCCAACATTTGTTATTTTCTGTTTTTTTTTTTTTTATTCGTGTCAGTAATGCTGGGGTGAGATGGTATCTCATTGTGGTTTTGATTTGCATTTCTCTAATGGCTAGAGGTCTTGAGCATTTCCTCATGTGTCTGTTGGCCACTTGAATGTCTTTGATGAAGTGTCTGTTCATTTCTTTTGCCCATTTTTTAATTGGATTATTTGTCTTTTTGTTGTAGAGGTATTGAATTTTCCTGTAGATTTTAGAGATTAGACCTCTATTTGATTTGTTATAGCCAAAATTTTCTTCCCGGTTTGTAGGCTCTCTTTTTACTCTTTTGGTGAAGTCTGAAAAAATACCATTTTTAATGAAAGCAGGATATTATATCACGTTCCCCTACTGCTAGATATTAAGATTATCTCCAGGTTCTTGATATTATAAATAATGATGTGAAGAGCAAATTTCTATGTAAATATTTAACCACATATTAGATTATTTCACTGGGATATGTATTACTTTAATAATCAGAAAGAAAATATGTGACATTAAAAAGTATCAACTCATGGGGTCTTGAAAGCTTGTGAGTGGGCCATCAAAGATACTCCACTGGTCCCACCCCATCTGGAGCAAGGGAGAATGACAAAAATCAAAGACACAAGGGAAAGATTAGTCCAAAGGACAAATGGACCACAACTACCACAGCCTCCACCAGACTGAGTCCAGCACAACTAGATGGTACTCGGCTACCACCACCATCTTCTCTGACAGGGATCACAATAGAAGGTCCCAGATAGGGCTGGAGATATATGTAGAACAAAATTCTAACTCACAGAAAAAGACCAGACTTACTGGTCTGACAAAGACTGGAGAAACCCCGAGAGTATGACCCCTGGACACCTTTTAAATTCAGTACTGAAGTCACTCCTCAGGTTCACCCTTCGGCCAAATATTGTTGTTGTTGTTAGGTGCCATTGAGTCATAGTGACCCTATGTGCCTCAGAGCAAAGCACTGCCCAATCCTGCACCATCCTCACTATCGTTGTTATGCTTTAGTCCATTGTTGCAGCCACTGTGTCAATCTATCTCATCCAAGATCTTCCTCTTTTTCACTGACTCTCTACTTTACCAAGCATTTTGTCCTTCTCCAGGGACTAATCCCTTCTGATAGCATGTCCAAAGTATGTGAGACCTAGTCTTGCCATCTTTGCTTCTAAGGAGTATTCTGGTTTTACTTCTTCCAAGACAGATTTGTTCCTTCTTTTGGCAGTTCATGGTATATTCAGCATCCTTTGCCAACACCACAGTTGAAAGGCGTCAATTCTTCTTCATTCTTCCTTATTCCTTGTCCAGTTTTTGCATGCATATGACATGATTGAAAACACCATGGCTTGGGTCAGGCATACCTTAGTCTTCAAGATGACATGTTTGCTTTTTAACATTCTAAAGAGGTCTTTTCCAGCTTTGTCCAATACAGTGTGTCATTTGATTTCTTGACTGCTACTTCCATCGACATTGATTGTGGATCCAAGTAAAATGAATTCCTTGACAACTTCAATCTTTTCTTCATTTATCACAATGTGCTGATTGGTCCAGTTGTGAGAATTTTTTTTTTTTTCTTTATGTTGAGGTGCAATCCATATTGAAGGCTGTGGTCTTTGATCTTCTTCGGTAAGTGCTTCAAATCCTCTTCACTTTCAGCAAGCAAGGTTGTGTCATCTGCATACTGAAAATTGTTAATGAGTCTTCCTCCAATCCTGATACCACCTTCTTCATATAGTCCAGCTTCTCAGACTATTTGTTCAGCATACAGATTGAATAAGTGTGGTGAAAAGATACAGGTCTGATGCACACCTTTCCTGACTTTAAAGAACCTTGTTCTGTTTGAAAGACTGCCACTTGATCTATGTACAGGTTCATCATGAGCACAATTAAGTGTTCTGGAATTCCCAAAGATTGGACAGGCCCATAAAACAAAATGAGATTAAATGGACACACCAGCCAAGGGGCAAGGACAAGAAGGCAGGAGGGACAAGAAAGCTGGTAATGGGGAACCGAAGGTAGAGAAGGTTAGCGTGTTAACATATCATGGGGTTGGCAACCAATGTCACAAAACAATATATGTATTGTTTAATGAGAAACTGTTTTACTCCATAAACCTTCATCTAAAGCACAATTTTTTAAAGGTTGTCTTTCGAGAAACCTTCCAAAGTATCTTTTGTGTCATGTTAATTTATAAAATTCATTGTTTTACCTTGTAAGAATAAAACAACTATTTATCACTTTTCTACATGTCCATACTCAGAAAAATATTTAAACCTAGGATTCTTCAAGCCTTGAAAATTCCTCAAGAAATCAAGACATTTGCCTTTATGACATCAGGCAAATCTACCTAAGCGATATGCAGATGGCACAACCTAGCTCTCTGAAAGTGAAGAGGACATGAAGCACTTACTGATGAAGATCAAAGACTACAGCCTTCAGTATGAATTGCACCTCAACATAACTTAAAAAAAAAAAAAAATTTTTTTTTTCAAAAATCCTCACAACAGAGGCGGGGCCAAGATGGCGGACTAGGTGGACGCTACCGCGGATCCCTCTTGCAACAAAGACTTGGAAAAACAAGTGAATCGATCACATACATAACAATCTACGAACCCTGAACAACAAACACAGATTTAGAGACGGAGAATGAACAAATACGGAGAGGCAGCGATTGTTTTCAGAGCCTGGAGCCAGCATACCAGTCAGGTGACCTTCGGGGCCCGATTTGGGGCAAAGCCCAGGGGGGCAGACGGCACTAACAAGGGGCCTAGCCCTAGCCCCCGAACTCATTCCGGGAGGGGGCCCAGCCGGTTCGCAAGGGTGGTGTGGCGCCGCAGCCGGTGGGAAAAGTCCCCGGGAGGCAGTGACTGGTCTTGGAGTGGGGAGAGCAGCGTCCCAGCCGGGGAGCCGTCCCGCCGGGATTTAGGAGGGGAGCGGGCGCAGGGAGCTGCTCCACCCCCCTGAACTAACCCCAGGGGGAGCCCAGCCGGTTCGCGTGGGCAGCGTGGCGACGCAGCCGGTGGGAGAAGGCCCCGGGAGGCAGTGACTGGTCTTGGAGCGGGGAGAGCAGTGTCCCAGCCGAGGAGCCGTCCCGCCGGGATTTTGGCGGGGCGCGAGCGTGGGGAGCAGCTCCACCCCCCTGAACTGACACCGGGAGGGGGCCTAGCCGGTTCACGTGGGCAGCGTGGCGACGCAGCCGGTGGGAGAAGGCCCCGGGAGACAGTGATGGGTCATGGAGCGGGGAGAGTGGCGTCCCAGCTGGGACGTGCGGTCGCGGCGTAGGTTCAGGGAGCTGCTCCACTCTCCTGAGCTGACCCCAGGGGGGAGCCCAACCTGTTCACGGAGGCGGCGCCGGGACGCGATAGGCGGGAAGGGGAGTCCCCGGGAGGCAGCGATTGATTTTGGAGTCAGGAGTGCACCGCCCCAGGCTGGCAGCTGAGGATCTGACCGTGACTCCAGTGGGCCAGACCCCCCGGGGGCAATCTCCACACAGACAGCACACATAGGTGACGCGCCCCACGGAAATCTCAGATATAATAGTCATTCCAAGCAAGACAAGCAACTCTGGCTATATTCTGAGGTGCTACTCTCCTATCTCTCTGATCCCTCCCCCACCCTCCCCAGGCGGCTTCATTAACATCCGAAGAGCCTGAGCCAGAGGGAGAACTCTGATAGGGATCTGACTGCATTTTTTTTTAGCGGATTTTCTGGAAAAACTAGTTTCCCAGTGATGGCTCAGAGACAGCAGTCCATATCAAACCACATAAAGAAGCAGACCATGACAGCTTCTCCAACCCCCCAAACAAAAGAATCAAAATCTTTCCCAAATGAAGATACAATCCTGAAACTATCAGATACAGAATATAAAAAACTAATTTACAGAATGCTTAAGGACATCACAAATGAAATAAGGCAAACTGCAGAAAAAGCCAAGGAACACACCGATAAAACTGTTGAAGAACTCAAAAAGATTATTCAAGAACATAGTGGAAAAATTAATAAGTTGCAAGAATCCATAGAGAGACAGCATGTAGAAATCCAAAAGATTAACAATAAAATTACAGAATTAGACAATGCAATAGGAAGTCAGAGGAGCAGACTTGAGCAATTAGAATGCAGACTGGGACATCTGGAGGAGCAGGGAATCAACACCAACATAGCTGAAAAAAAATCAGGTAAAAGAATTTAAAAAAATGAGGAAACCCTAAGAATCATGTGGGACTCTATCAAGAAGGATAACTTGTCAGTGATTGGAGTCCCAGAACAAGGAGGGGGGACAGAAAACGCAGAGAAAATAGTTGAAGAACTCCTGACACAAAACTTCCCTGACATCACGAAAGACGAAAGGATATCTATCCAAGATGCTCATCGAACCCCATTTAAGATTGATCCAAAAAGAAAAACACCAAGACATATTATCATCAAACGCACCAAAACCAAAGATAAACAGAAAATTTTAAAAGCAGCCAGGGAGAAAAGAAAGGTTTCCTTCAAGGGAGAATCAATAAGAATAAGTTCAGACTACTCAGCAGAAACCATGCAGGCAAGAAGGGAATGGGACGACATATACAGAGCACTGAAGGAGAAAAACTGCCAACCAAGGATCATATATCCAGCAAAACTCTCTCTGAAATATGAAGGAGAAATTAAGATATTTACAGATAAACACAAGTTTAGAGAATTTGCAAAAACTAAACCAAAGCTACAAGAAATACTAAAGGATATTGTTTGGTCAGAAAACCAATAATATCAGATACCAGCACAATACAAGGTCACAAAACAGAATGTCCTGATATCAACTCAAACAGGGAAATCACAAAAACAAACAAATTAAGATTAATTAAAAAAAAATAATAACAATACACATAACAGGGAATCATGGAAGTCAATAGGTAAAAGAACACAATAATCAAAAAGAGGGACTAAATACAGGAGGCATTGAACTGCCAGATGGAGAGTGATACAAGGCGATATAGAACGATACAAGTTAGGTTTTTACTTAGAAAAAAAGGGGTAAATAATAAGGTAACCACAAAAAGGTATAACAACTCCATAACTCAAGAAAAACGTAACGACTCAACTAACATAAAGTCAAACACTATGAAAATGAGGATCTCACAATTTACTAAGAAAAACGTCTCAGCACAAAAAAGTATGTGGAAAAATGAAATTGCCAACAACACACATGAAAAGGCATCAAAATGACAACACTAAAAACTTATTTATCTATAATTACGCTGAATGTAAATGGACTAAATGCACCAATAAAGAGACAGAGAGTCACGGACTGGATAAAGAAACACGATCCATCTATATGCTGCCTACAAGAGACACACCTTAGACTTAGAGACACAAACAAACTAAAACTCAAAGGATGGAAAAAAATATATCAAGCAAACAATAAGCAAAAAAGAAGAGGAGTAGCAATATTAATTTCTGACAAAATAGACTTTAGACTTAAATCCGCCACAAAGGATAAAGAAGGACACTATATAATGATAAAAGGGACAATTGATCAGGAAGACAAAACCATATTAAATGTTTATGCACCCAATGACAGGGCTGCAAGATACATAAATCAAATTTTAACAGAATTGAAAAATGAGATAGACACCTCCACAATTATAGTAGGAGACTTCAACACACTACTATCGGAGAAGGACAGGACATCCAGTAAGAAGCTCAATAGAGACACGGAAGACCTACTTACAACAATCAACCAACTTGACCTCATTGACTTATACAGAACTCTCCACCCAACTGCTGCAAAGTATACTTTTTTTTCTAGTGCACATGGAACATTCTCTAGAATAGACCACATATTAGGTCATAAAACAAACCTTTGCAGAATCCAAAACATCGAAATATTACAAAGCATCTTCTCAGACCACAAGGCAATAAAACTAGAAATCAATAACAGAAAAACTAGGGAAAAGAAATCAAATACTTGGAAAATGAACAATACCCTCCTGAAAAAAGACTGGGTTATAGAAGACATTAAGGAGGGAATAAGGAAATTCATAGAAAGCAACGAGAATGAAAATACTTCCTATCAAAACCTCTGGGACACAGCAAAAGCAGTGCTCAGAGGCCAATTTATATCGATAAATGCACACATAAAAAAAAAGAAAGAGCCAAAATCAGAGAACTGTCCCTACAACTTGAACAAATAGAAAGTGAGCAACAAAAGAACCCATCAGGCACCAGAAGAAAACAAATAATAAAAATTAGAGCTGAACTAAATGAATTAAAAAGAACAGAAAAAGAATTGAAAGAATTAACAAAGCCAAAAGCTGGTTCTTTGAAAAAATTAACAAAATTGATAAACCATTGGCTAGACTGACTAAAGAAATACAGGAAAGGAAACAAATAACCCGAATAAGAAACGAGAAGGACCACATCACAACAGAACCAAATGAAATTAAAAGAATCATTTCAGATTGCTACGAAAAATTGTACTCTAACAAATTTGAAAACCTAGAAGAAATGGATGAATTCTTGGAAAAACACTACCTACATAAACTAACGCATTCAGAAGTAGAACAACTAAATAGACCCATAACAAAAAAAGAGATTGAAACGGTAATCAAAAAACTTCCAACAAAAAAAAGCCCTGGCCCGGACGGCTTCACTGCAGAGTTCTACCAAACTTTCAGAGAAGAGTTAACACCACTACTACTGAAGGTATTTCAAAGCATAGAAGAGGACGGAATACTACCCAACTCATTCTATGAAGCCACCATCTCCCTGATACCAAAACCAGGTAAAGACATTACAAAAAAAGAAAATTACAGACCTATATCCCTCATGAACATAGATGCAAAAATCCTCAACAAAATTCTAGCCAATAGAATCCAACAACACATCAAAAAAATAATTCACCCTGATCAAGTGGGATTTATATCAGGTATATGCAAGGCTGGTTTAATATCAGAAAAACCATTAATGTAATCCATCACATAAATAAAACAAAAGATAAAAACCACATGATCTTATCAATTGATGCAGAAAAGGCATTTGACAAAGTCCAACACCCATTTATGATAAAAACTCTTACCAAAATAGGAATTGAAGGAAAATTCCTCAACATAATAAAGGGCATCTATGCAAAGCCAAGAGCCAATATCACTCTAAATGGAGTGAACCTGAAAGCATTTCCCTTGAGAACGGGAACTAGACAAGGATGCCCTTTATCACCGCTCTTATTCAACATCGTACTTGAAGTCCTAGCCAGGGCAATTAGGCTAGACAAAGAAATAAAGGGTATCTGGATTGGCAAGGAGGAAGTAAAGTTATCACTATTTGCAGATGACATGATCTTATACACAGAAAACCCTAAGAAATCCTCCAGAAAACTACTGAAACTAATAGAAGAGTTTGGCAGAGTCTCAGGTTATACAATAAACATACAAAAATCACTTGGATTCCTCTACATCAACAAAAAGAACACCGAAGAGGAAACAACCAAATCAATACCATTCACAGTAGCCCCCAAGAAGATAAAATACTTAGGAATAAATCTTACCAAAGATGTAAAAGACCTATACAAAGAAAACTACAAAGCTCTACTACAAGAAATTCAAAAGGACATACTTAAGTGGAAAAACATACCTTGCTCATGGAAAGGAAGACTTAACATAGTAAAAATGTCTATTCTACCAAAAGCCATCTATACATTTAACGCACTTCCGATCCAAATTCCAATGTCATATTTTAAGGGGAGAGAGAAACAAATCACCAATTTCATATGGAAGGGAAAGAAGCCCCGGATAAGCAAAGCATTACTGAAAAAGAAGAAGAAAATGGGAGGCCTCACTCTACCTGATTTCAGAAGCTATTATACAGCCACAGTAGTCAAAACAGTCTGGTACTGGTACAACAACAGGCACATAGACCAATGGAACAGAATTGAGAACCCAGATATAAATCCATCCACGTATGAGCAGCTGATATTTGACAAAGGCCCAGTGTCAGTAAATTGGGGAAAAGATAGTCTTTTTAACAAATGGTGCTGGCATAACTGGGTATCCATTTGCAAAAGAATGAAACAGGACCCATACCTCACACCATGCACAAAAACGAACTCCAAGTGGATCAAAGACCTAAACATAAAGACTAAAACGATAAAGATCATGGAAGAAAAAATTGGAACAACCCTAGGAGCCCTAATACAAGGCATAAACAGAATACAAAAACATTACCAAAAATGATGAAGAGAAACCAGATAACTGGGAGCTCCTAAAAATCAAACACCTATGCTCATCTAAAGACTTCACCAAAAGAGTAAAAAGACCACCTACAGACTGGGAAAGAATTTTCAGCTATGACATCTCTGACCAGCGCCTGATCTCTAAAATCTACATGATTCTGTCAAAACTCAACCACAAAAAGACAAACAACCCAATCAAGAAGTGGGCAAAGGATATGAACATACATTTCACTAAAGAAGATACTCAGGCAGCCAACAGATACATGAGAAAATGTTCTCGATCATTAGCCATTAGAGAAATGCAAATTAAAACTACGATGAGATTCCATCTCACTCCAACAAGGCTGGCATTAATCCAAAAAACACAAAATAATAAATGTTGGAGAGGCTGCGGAGAGATTGGAACTCTTATTCACTGCTGGTGGGAATGTAAAATGGTACAACCACTTTGGAAATCTATCTGGCGTTATCTTAAACAGTTAGAAATAGAACTACCATACAACCCAGAAATCCCACTCCTTGGAATATACCCTAGAGATACAAAAGCCTTCACACAAACAGATACATGCACACCCATGTTTATTGCAGCTCTGTTTACAATAGCAAAAAGCTGGAAGCAACCAAGGTGTCCGTCAACGGATGAATGGGTAAATAAATTGTGGTATATTCACACAATGGAATACTACGCATCGATAAAGAACAGTGACGAATCTCTGAAACATTTCATAACATGGAGGAACCTGGAAGGCATTATGCTGAGCGAAATGAGTCAGAGGCAAAAGGACAAATATTGTATAAGACCACTATTATAAGATCTTGAGAAATAGTAAAAACTGAGAAGAACACATACTTTTGTGGTTACGAAGGGGGGGGAGGGAGGGAGGGAGGGAGGGAGGGAGAGGGCTTTTTATTGATTAATCAGTAGATAAGAACTGCTTTGGGTGAAGGGAAAGACAACACTCAATACATGGAAGGTCAGCTCAACTGGACTGGACCAAAAGCAAAGAAGTTTCCGGAATAAAATGAATGCTTCAAAGGTCAGCGGAGCAGGGGCGGGGGTCTGGGGAAAATGGTTTGAGGGGACTTCTATGTCAATTGGCAAAATAATTCTATTATGAAAACATTCTGCATCCCACTTTGAAATGTGGCATCTGGGGTCTTAAAGGCTAACAAGTGGCCATCTAAGATGCATCAATTGGTCTCAACCCACCTGGAGCAAAGGAAAATGAAGAACACCAAGGTCACACGACAACTAGGAGCCCAAGAGACAGAAAGGGCCACATGAACCAGAGACCTACATCACCCTGAGACCAGAAGAACTAGTTGGTGCCCGGCCACAATCGATGACTGCCCTGACAGGGAGCACAACAGAGAACTCCTGAGGGAACAGGAGATCAGTGGGATGCAGACCCCAAAATCTCATAAAAAGACCATACTTAATGGTCTGACTGAGAATCCCGGCGGCCATGCTCCCCAGACCTTCAGTTGACACAGGACAGGAACCATCCCCGAACACAACTCATCAGACATGAAAGGGACTGGTCAGCGGGTGGGAGAGAGATGCTGATGAAGAGTGAGCTAATGATATCAGGTAGACACTTGAGATTGTGTTGGCAACTCTTGTCTGGAGAGGGGATGGGAGGATAGAGAGAGAAGGAAGCTGGCAAAATTGTCATGAAAGGAGAGACTGAAAGGGCTGACTCAAGAGGGGGAGAGCAAGTGGGAGTAGGGAGTGAGATGTATGTAAACTTATATGTGACAGACTGATTGGATTTGTAAATGTTCACTTGAAGCTTAATAAAAGTTAATAAAAAAAAAATCCTCACAACTGGGTCAATAAGCAACATCACGATGAATGGAGAAATGATTGAAGCTGTTAAGGGGTTCATTTTACTTGGATCTGCAATCATTGTCCATGGATGCAGCAGTCAAGAAATCGAACAATGTATTGCATTGGGCAAATCTTCTGCAAAAGACCTCTTTCAGGTGTTAAAAAGCAAAGATGTCACTTTGAGGACTACGGTGAACGTGACCAAAGCCATGGTATTTTCAGTTACCTCATATGCATGTGAAAGCTGGACAATGAATAAGGAAGACTGAAGAAGAAATGATGCCTTCAAATTATGGAGTTGGCGAAGAATGTTGAGTATACCGTGGACCGCCAAAAGAACAAATAAATCTGCCTTGGAAGAAGTAGAGCCAGAATGCTCCTTAGAAGCAGGGATTTAGAGACCTCAGCTCACATACTTTGCACATGTAGAAGGGCCCAGTCCCTGGGGAAGGGCATCATGCTTGGTAGAGTAGAGGGTCAGTGAAAAAGAGGAAGATCCTCAATGAGATGAATTGACACAATGCTGCTACAATGGGCTTAAACATAGCAAGGATTATGAGGATGACACAGGACCAGGCAGTGTCTCATTCTGTCTGACTTGACAGCACCTAACAACAACAATGTGTGTTTTTACAGAAAATTCTAAACTGTTCATTCATGTATATTTGATTTTCAAATAACCCTTCTAGTTTTTTTTTTTTCTAGTTAGGAATTTATTGTCTGTGTTTTCAGCTAGGAAAACTAAAGAGGAATTAAGTGACTTGTTTATAATCAAAAAGTGAGTTAGCTTTGGAACTGGGACTTGAACCCAGGGAACCTGATTCTAAACCTGTAGCCCTGGTTGCATAAACATGTATACCTTCTACCCATATTATTATGTATATCTATAAATTTAATCCTTGAATTATACAGTTCAATTTAAAGAATACTCTGAATAAACTTCAGAATTATAGTTCTGATTCTATATTTCTTAAGCTAATTTTTCCCCAAAATGTTTTCATATCATTATTTTTATCTTCTTAACAAAATGTGTTAAACAAGTAGTGTTGTTATGATACTGGAAACAATGCCACCAGTATTTCAAATACTAGCAGAATCACCTGTGGTAGACAGGTTTCAGCTGAGCTTCCAGACTAAGACAGACTAGGAAGAAAGACCTGGTGATGTACTTCCAATAGTTAGCCAGTAAAAATCCTAACACATTGCAGTAGAATATTGCCCAGTGTAATACTGGAAGATAAGCACTCAAGGTTGGAAGTCACGCAAAATACACAGTGGCTGCAACAATCGACCCGAGCATACCAACGATCATGGATCAGTCAATATTTCTTTCTGTTGTGCACGGGGTCACCATGACTCAGAGCCAGTTCATGGGCAACTAAGAACAATAACAACAACAAAATTAAATGAGCTAAAAGATGGCAGGGAGATGTGCAAAGTTTAGGTCTCCTGAATGCAATGTGTGGTTAAATTTGAAAAAAATCCTGTACAGTCAGTGTTCCTTTCTTTATGGACTCCAAAATAATCTATTTCGATCTGTCGGTTAGATTTGTGTTTGAGCCTGTGCATTAGGGAATCCTCCATTCGTATCTAATGCTCAAGCTGTTTATAGTTACATCACTTCTGCTTCCCTTAGCAAGGGTGTTTATACATCGCCTGTGTGCCTTTCTTGTCTAGCCCATCATGGGGCCAAGGTAAGCATAGTTCAATACTTGTTGCTATGGATTGAATTGTGTCCCCCCAAAATATGTGTTGCAAATCCCAACCCTTATACAGGTAGATATAATCCCATTTGGGAATAAGATTTCCTTTCTTCGTTATGTTAATGAGACCATATCAGTGTAGGACATGTCTTAAACCAATCACTTTTCAGATATAAAAAGGGCAGCTTAGGCACAGAGGCAAGGAAGCACAGATGGGGGAAGATAGATGCCACACCACATGAAGAGCACCAAGAAACTGAGGAACAGAAGTTGAAAAGAGACAGGGACCTTACCCCAGACCTGACAGAGAAAGTTTTGTCCTAGAATCAGCACCCTGAATCTGGACTTCTAGCTTCCTAAACTGTGAGAAAATAAATTTCTGTTTGTTAAAGCCACCCAGTTGTGGCATTTCTGTTATAGCAGCACTGGATAAGCAAGATACTTGCAGATTGGCTAAGTCTAGAACGTCACTCTTAGTGACATGGTCCTGCCACTCCATGCTATATAATACCTTTCTGGGCACATACTGTGTGCCAGGCACTATGCTAAGTGTTTTATATGCATCACCTTCTTTAATCCTCAGGATATTATCACTATCTTCCCTAGGTTTAAATTAACTTGTCTGGGTCATAAATCTGGGAAGTGACAAAGCCAGGATCCAAACCCAGGCAGTTTAACTCCAAGTCCTGACACTTAGCCACCATGCCTCTTTCCTTTCATCTCTAGCTTGAAGCCATAGGATTGTCACATTTTGTCAATCTCTAAATAATAAGAGCACTACTTTCCTTTCTGGTGTACATCTTTCTCAACTTTCTTCTTTTTTCATTTCCTTTCAATTTAGTTCTCCCCTTCTGCATCAATGATTACTAGATAACTTTTAACCTACAAGGTGGGACCCAGCAACAATCTCATCTTTACAAAACATTACAGACTTGGTACAATATTATTTCTCGGGTGTAAACCAAAATTTGATCTCAGGCTCTCAAGACTCACTGTCAACCCTAAGTGCTGTGTTGACTCTGCAAAGCAGTGTGTGATAAAGTGCCTGCTTTTTGGTTTCTGTGCTTTAAGAGCACAATTATCTGTCTACATTCAACAGTTTCTATGTCATTGTCAATGATGTCCAATAACATTTGTCATCTGATAAGGTGAAAGAATCTCCCAGATATCAAAATATAGATAGATAGATAGATAGATTAGATAGATAGATAGATAGATAGATAGATAGATAGATAGATAGATAGATAGATAGATAGATAGATAGATAGATAGATAGATAGATAGATAGATAGATAGATAGATAGATAGATTAGATAGATAGATAGATAGATAGATAGATAGATAGATAGATAGATAGATAGATAGATAGATAGATAGATAGATAGATAGATAGATAGATAGATAGATAGATAGATAGATAGATAGATAGATAGATAGATAGATAGATAGATAGATAGATAGATAGATAGATAGATAGATAGATAGGCAGGCAGGCAGGCAGGCAGGCAGGCAGGCAGGCAGGCAGGCAGGCAGGCAGGCAGGCAGGCAGGCAGACAGACACAGCTTTGTAAGTCTCTATTGCATTCTCAAACACAACTGCATAGAAAAAGTTGAACAGGACTACATATAACACATAGTCTGATTTCACTAACCTCTTGATGGGTGTTGTTAGCTGCCAATTCATGGCAACTCCATGCACAATGAAATGAGATGCTGTCTGATTGGTTGTGGATCAGACCATTGTGATCCATAGGGTTTTCATTGTATGATTTTCAGAAGCAGATCCAGGCTTTTCCTCCTACTTCGTCTTAGTCTGAAAGCTCCACAGAGACAAGTTCAACAACATAGCAGTACACAAGCCTCCACTGACAAAGGAATGGTGGCTGCATGTGAGGTGTATTGGTCCAGAATGGAAACTGGGTCTCCCTCATAGAAGGCAAGAATTCTACCACTGACCCACAGTTGTCCCTGATGGATATTGAGTATTGATAAACTTTTGAAAGTCACCAAACTTACTGAAAAGGTGCCAAGATGCAGCTCTTCTAATGGTCGCCATGTTTTTATGTAATCTTGGAATGCTCTTTAGAGATTCTTAGGCTATTTCCTTCACGTTTCCTGCCCAGTAAAAAATTATGTGCACTATACTGTGCCTTGATCTTAAACACACACATTATTTAGGAATTCCTGATTCATAAGGCTTTTCATTAACTGACCCAGAAGTTTCTGACTAGGATTTTCACATTCAATGTGAAAGTTATTGTCTGAGACAGCTAATGTTTTATTTAATATAAGTAAGCTATCCAAGGTACTAGTGGTTATGAGTACATGAAAATTTGAAGTTCTTCTGGAAAGCCAGTGATAGAATCCATTTTGTGTATATATATTACATCTGTCAAATAGTCCTGTTGATAACAGAACGGTCAGAAACATAATTTGTTAATTTGCTAATTCTTCTTCTAAATTTTGTTACTGTGGCTTGCTGAGGTTACCCTACTTTGACATCAAAAGTTAGGTGCAAAATTTTAATGGTTAGGCAAGTTAGATTGCACGTTGGAAAGCCAGGTTGCAAGAAGGAAGGCTTATTTGTTAATTAGAAGATCCAGGGATATATAGAAAATATCTGCTAGACAGTGTCAAGTGTGGAAATAGAAATAGAGTTGTTTGGAGTTGTGTGAGACACAGTTCCTTTTGCTCTGAGTTATTAAAGGTTTCTACTTTAAACTCAAACTACTGAAGTCTCCTGTTCAGCCCTGCCCGAACTGTTGTTAGCTGTCCTTGAGAAGGCCCCCAACTCATGGCGACCTCTGTGCCAGCCCCACAATCAGTTGTGGATTGAACCATTGCAATCTATACAGTTTTCATTGGTTGATTTTCAAAAGTGGATCAGTAGTAGATTGCTCTGACTAAGGCCTCTGATGAGGTCTTCTCTGTCTTGATCTTATGACCTCAATTCCTTTTCTGTGTAATGGAGGAGGTTCTGCCACCATTCTAGCTTGGGGGTTGGGAATGCAGAGGGTATGTAAAGGTTCCATAACTCCCACCAATGTCCATGTTCTAGAAACTTTCCTTTCACATCACCATTGCCACTATGGTGTCCAAAGGGGCCTGAGAAGAAAAGTTGTTCCAATCATGGTGAACCAAGGGCTGAAGAGAGCCTCAAAGTGCAGACAGGATCTTTCCTGCTAGAGAATACACATACAGACACACACGTATACACATGGCTGTCACTCAGATGCTGACAAATGTTGGGCATGGGGTGGCTTCAGGCAATTCCAGGGCTTCTTAGGACAGAAGCTGAGCTAAGTATTGATGCTGATGCCACTCTCACACGCTCAGTCCTGGTGTGAGCAGTGACTCACCAGTTTCCCTCCTCACAATGTTGGCCCCCTACATGGGGTAGTGTGGCACTATTCTTTTTCAAACTATTGTTTATACATATATTTTATGCTCTGTTCCTTAGAGGATTTATCTTTATTCTTAAAACATTTCTCCACCCTCTAAAGACAGAAACAAAATAAAAATATATTCCCAGTTCTTATCAGGCAAAGCTTATCAGTGCTAAACAGAAACTACTTGCTGATCCTTTCCCTGTCCCAAGGTGCCCTGCCCCTCTGGAGAATGCCCCACCCCTTACTCCAGGATGCCCTGCCCCCTACTCCAGGGCATCTGGCCCCCTCCTGTGGCAGCCCCCAATAGCAGTGAGGCCTCACTGGTTCTGACCAGCCTGCCTCTGGGAGGCTCCCACTCAGCCTAGAGGTAAAACCGTTAACTATGAATCAGCCAGATGGAACCCAAGGCTTCCTTTGCAGCTTCCCATAGGTGTCTCACTGCATCAACTGAGATGGTGTGCCCTTGAAGAACGTTGCCACGTATCTCCTTGCTCCATATGAGGAGGAAAGGGGCAAGCTGAGGTGGCCATGAGACTGTGGAGCCTGGGCGGGGATGAATATTGGAAGATACACAACCAGAATGCTTGTTAGAAGCAAGGATGATGAGACTTTGTCTCACATACTTTGGACATGTTATCAGGAGGGACCAGTCCCTGGAGAAGGACATCATGCTTGATAAAGTAGAGGGGCAGTGAAAAAGAGGAAGACCCTCAGCAAGATGGATTGACACACTGGCTGCAAAAATGGGCTCAAAACTAGCAATGATTGTGAGGATGGCACAGGACTGGGCTCTTGCTATGAGTAGGAACCAACTCAACAATACCTAACAACAACAGTGTTGCCCAGTATCTAACACATAGTAGTCATGAGACAGACGGTGTTAACTGTGCTGGCAGAACAAAAGAACTGCTAATAGATTACCATCTAGAAGTTGGGTAAACAGGAACCACACCCATGACATAACTCTGAAACAACCCGTGAACTAGTATATCCTTCTTAGTGTTTTTCTATCCCTTCTTTTTTTCCCCCTTTACAGGCTCCTGCATGCACAGAACAAAGTGTGACTGCTGTTTAACTTTCCTTAGCCCTCCGAAGATGGTGATGTAGTGCCAAAGATCAGTGCGCTTGCACTATATCCCGTAATAAGTGATGCAAGGGCTGCCGAGAGGACTCCATCTTGAATATCAGCGGTCTCCATCTTAGATTCCAGATGTGCGGAGCAACCTAATTAACATGCACTGCCATTCTGAAAAGTACCTGCCCCTTGAAAGAAGCTCACTAAATATTCGTTACTCTGTTGTCTCCACCGAACCCATATAAGCCTTAGCCTTGCTTCCTTTTCTGAGTCTTTTAGAGAGGCTTAGATCCCCACTGACTCCTTTTGCTTGACTCAAGCAAAATAAAGCTTGCTGAAGATAAAGTTTGTCTTTCTTGTGTATTCTTTCTAGGGAAAAGACAAGGACCTTTTGTGTCAGATTGGCAACTGGTAACAGTCACTCAATTTTTTTGTGAATAAGTAACTTTATCTTTTAACATCTTGGGTGAATGATACTGTGTAGTATGAGTGTGTGTGTGTGTGTTTCCTTTTTTTCTCTGTAGTTCATTATCTATAAGGTGTTTGATAACTGTTCATGAACAAGACAAAGCTTTATTAGGAGCATCTTGATTAACAGCTATCTCAGTCATTTAGTGCTGCTGTAACAGAAATACCGCAAGTGGATGGTTTTAACAAAGAGAAGTTTATTTTCTCACAGCTAGTAGGCTAGAAGTCCAAATTCGGGGTGTCAGCTCCAGGGGAAGGCTTTCTCTGTCAGATCTGGAGGAAGGTCCTTGTCATCAATCTTCCCCTGGACTTGGACCTTCTCTCACAGGAACCCTGGGTCCAAAGGAAGTGCTTCAATCCCAGCACTGCTTTCCTAGTGGTATGAGGTCCCCAACTCTCTGCTTGCTTCCCTTTCATCTCTTATAAGATAAAAGGTGCTACAGGCCACACCCCAGGGAAACTCCCTTTACATTGGATCAGGGGTGTGACCTGAGCAAGGTGTTACATCCCACCCCAATCCTCTTTAATCACAGGCAGAAATTATGATTTATAACACATAGGAAAATCACGAAATGGAGGACAACCACACAATACCGGAATCGTGGCCTCACCAAGTTGACACATATTTTGGGGGGACACAATTCAATCCATGACAACAGCGAATACACGTTTTGGCCTGAAAAACAGTTCAGCATCTTTTGCAACAAATTCTCTGCGGAAAAGCTTCATAGGTAAATTCAGTTTTGACACTGAGGAGCACAAACTCCTCCTAAAGGATAACAACAAGCTGTTACGAAGGTCTAGAATAGATTGTGTTTCCCAATATTTATTAGTTGTGTAACACTGGGAGATCACTTAAATTCTCTGTGCCTCAGAGTCCTTATCTGTAAAATGGGGTCATTATACTTATTTTGCCCACTGAACAGGATTGTTACAGTCAAATGAAATAAAATATATGAAAATTCCAGAAGACTATCAAGATCTGAGCTATTATTATTCCTTCTCCTTACATTAACCCAGGGCTGATATTTACAAGTTTGTTTATGACTCCTATTACTGAAGCAGAAAGATGAAAATACCCTACTTTGCTTTCTTTCCTTTTAAACTTGGTCTCCTCTTAATGGTACTTACAGTAAGACTAGATGACATTAAACCTTTTATCGCTTGTTCAGAAGCCAAGCCCTCTAATGTTTTTATTTGGATCCTGTTTGTACTGTAATGCATTATCTGTTCACTTTGTTCAGTACATCTCATGGAAAGAAAGTCATTTGTGCACTTGGAATACATAAGTGTAAAATGTGCCTTTCTTGTCTATTCAGAAATCAAGAAATCTAAAAATGTAAAATTTGAAATGTTTCTTCAAGGGTCCTTCTGTGGGATTTGAGATAAGGAATTAGAGAAAGACCAATATTTCACATAACCAAAATCTGTAAATATGAAAAATGCTTTTTATTCTGCTACAAGTAATCTTTCTATCTATACAACATGTATAGTAAATATAAGGTGAGTGCTCACAAAACTTATAGCAAATATATCCCATTACTTTACAGCTATCCATTTGTAAGTGCACATATATATGTAAATACAATACTTAGGGCAGTGATTAAAGCACAGGGTATGCAGATATACAGACTTTGGTGCAAGTTTCAGCTTCGCGACCTGACAATTGTGTAATTATGTGCAAGTTATTAACCTCGCTAAATCTGCTTCCTCACCTTTAAACAGGAATTTTCTTATAGGATGTCATGAGGACTAAATGAAATAAGATGAGAAAATAACTTGGCCTATAATAAGGGGTCAGGTTAGTACCATTTTTACATAATTTTATATTATAATATATTTATATATTATATCATTATATAATATATTTATATACTTATAAATACATTATTACATTTTTGTGTTGATTAATAATATATTAATTATAGTGTATTATAATTATAAAAATTTTATTAATTATATTTCTATAATATATATTCCAATTAACATATATAATTATAATATATAATATAATTATAATAACAATTATAGTAATTAATATATTATTAACACTAAAATATAATAGTATATGTATCTTATATGTAATTAATATTTTATGATACAATTTTAGTATCTTCTCTACTGAAAAATGAGCAAGCTGGTAGGGTAGAGATTTTCGGGGGTAACAATGTAGGCAGGGACACCAAGAACATTCTCTCGTACTTTCTTTCCTTGTCCACTACTAAAATCCTACTTGTCTTTCCAGGTCTAGTCCAAAAGCTATTTCTACTACAAAGACTTTCCCTTTCTTCTGGTCAGAATCAATTGTTTCCCTTTTTGTGTTGCACAACATAGAGAAAAAGAAAAAAAATTTGCAGGCTTAATTCCTACCTTATTCTTTCCATGTATAATCAATTCTGCTATTGAAGCCAGATTAATCTTGCTTAAGAACTGCCCTTGTATCCTAGTTAATTTTTCAGCTATATCCCCCATGCATTCAATTTTATGGGTTTCGAGAGCAAGGAATGTTTCTCATTTGGGGTGTGTCAGTTCCATGCCCTGCCAGCTAGTGCAGACTGTAATGTCTTCCATGCAATATAGAGTGGAGCACAGCAAATATTTGAGAAATTGAACTGATTTTTTCATCAGTGAGTCCTTATTTTAGTTTCGCTGGAAAAGAACACTGTCAGAAAGGGAGGAACAATAATTAGTTGGATGACCACAGTTATGTACCTAAGAAATGGTGTTATTGTGGAGGTTTGTGGAAAAGGAACTGTGGCCAAAAGCAGCCTGGGGATATTAGGGAGTCTAGGGCACCAGGCCAAACAAACTAATTCTTTCCAACTGAAGCAGAGATGAGGATTTATAACCTTGACCGCGGTTCAGGACTGGGCTGGAAGTCAAAGGTTGGCCAGGTCGAGAAGGCTCGTCACAGAGAGAAAGAAGATAAGGCTATAATGACAAAGCAGGTTAGGGCTGGGAGTTGAGCGTAGAATGGGGTGAGAGATGATGGAAAGGGGAATGAAAAGGTTATTTTTATCCATCTACTGGTCAGAAAAGAAGCTCTGGTGGCACAGTGGTTAAGCGCTCAGCTGTTAACCAAATGTTGTTGGTTTGAACCCACCAGCTGCTCCACAGGAAAAAGACATGGTAGTCTGTTTCTGTAAAGATTTTAGCCTTGGAAATCCTATGGGGCAGTTCTACTCTGTCCTACAGGGTCTCTACGGGTCGGATTTTTTTTTTTGGCTTAGTGGTCAGGAGGGAGGAATTGGAGCTACAGTAGAAGTGAGCCTGAGGCCTGGGTAAAAGTAGGTGACGTTTTCCAAACCAAAGTCAGAACATGTGGATAAGAAAAATAATTTATCTGAACAATAATACAGAGTATTTAAAACTGGAATGGTTCAAAAAAGTGTACCTTAGGTGGCTGCAGTCATTATAAAAATGGCAGCTGCGGTAGGCCTGAGGTGATAGTCTTAGTTTCTCTTAACTTTTGTCATCTTTCCCCCTTACGTAGTCTGAATACTGAATTGAAATACGTTTTTATTATTAGGTTTTTGTCTTAAGAGCAAGTGAATTGATTTCATACGTTTCTTTCTTAATGTATCAGTTAAATTGTTGGTTGTCTATAACTCTCAATGATTTTGATCCCAATTTGATTAAAGTTTCCATTCTCCTTATAAGGCCATTTAAATTTTCTTTTACTGTTTTTTAAAATCAAGAGAATTTTTTCTTTGTTTGGGGATACCCTGTACCTGTCTTAATGGTTTAAATAATTTTCCTTACCTCTTCCATTATTCTTATAATGTCTAACTGAATAGGACTTCAGAAGACATTTTTTCATTTGATGCTTTCTTCTAGCACAAAAATGCCTCATCACTAATTTCTTAAGTTCAAGTGAACTTCATTTGTTTTTTTTTTTTAGGCAGTGCTAGTTGTAGGGAAGGCAGCTATTAGTAGGAGCGGCGTGGGTCGGCCACAAAGAAGTATAAGATACTGTCCCTATTACTGGCCATTTTCTCAACTTAATTGTAAAATGGGCTGACCACAAAAAAAAAAATAATAATAAGCTTGAATTATACAGCAATATAACTTTGTCTCTAACATAATCACTGGCTTTCGCACGAGTCTCCTATGGGCATGTACCAGAAATGCGGCTTACGTTTCCACCTAAGTGCTTCCAAAATCTGCACACAGTACCCTTTTAAACTTCTGGGAGCCAGATTGTGTGTGTATTGAGCGTTTGCCAAATAAAGTGAAACCTATAAAAAGGAAAAAGCCAATAACCCTATTTTTTTTCCTAGCTGAGAATTTTTTGCCATTATAATAAGCAGCAATTTGAGGAAAACTTCTCTTCCCCCTCTCCTCCATTTCTTTAAATAAATAAATCTGAGAACCATTGGAAAGTGTTTTATATTTATTGGAAAGAGGTATATTTATCTCAATCTGCTTATTACTCTTTACCTTGGCCAGTGCAGTGAAGACTCAACTTTATGTAGATCTTAAGAACGTGTTCAAAGATATTTTTTAAAAATTGCTATTTAAGGTGATACCTATGTTTAAAATATGACATTTAGCTGTAGAGAGAAAAAAGAGCCAGTGTTGTGAGCTGTTGCATAACTGAATAGCCAGAGTAGTTGCATAGAGAGCAACAGATGATAGTATTAACTACATGAACTGTGCTTAAGCCCAAGCCTGGTTTGAAGTAGAGAAAATACATTTTCTCTAGTGTTTTAATATTAAGGTAGAGAGAATATGTTTTCTTGTTTGTTTTAGTATAGCTGTATAAGCTGTGATTAATCTCTAGTCTTTGGGAAATTGCGCAGGCTCTGTTCAAGATGCGGCTGAGCAGCCTGTTCCACTTTTAATATAACAAACACCCTAATACCTTACAGCATGTTTTCTCCTATTCAAAATGGGTGATTGAGAGCTTGACATAACTAATGCCATAATGATACTTTAAGTAACCTCTAAAAACACTTTTTTTTTTTTTTAATTGCATCGGTGGCCTTGGTCTCTCTTCTCTTCTTTGTTCTCTTGAGAAATGGCCTTCAGCCTGCAAGACGGCAGCTAGAAAGGCTGCCTGACAATTTTGGTCTACAACTTTCTTTCTTGCTCCCTATCTTGGTCAGAGTAGACTTGGCAGAACAGTTTCACTAGCCAAGAGATTCTTATGTGAGTCTTTTTCAGCCTGTTACAAACATACAGATTAGAGTCCAGATGTCTGACATGCATATCTTTAGTTTAATAAAGAGTTTCTTGTAGTCGTTTTATGAGGTATGAGACCATCTGTGGACTACGTGCTTAAAAAAATTAGGTAACCCTGAGTTTCCACCTATAAAACCCTCCCGTTAGCTCTTTAGAATTAGACAGAATTTGGGAGAAATTTAACCGCCTCTGTCTCTTGAATACCGGTGTTCGATAAAGCCCTCTTGCTGCTTACCTCCTCCTGTCTCAGTATTGGCTTTGCGGCAGGCAGCTCGAACCCACAATTTGCAGTAACAGGTTCAAATCCCAGTTCTGCCACATGCTACCTGTGTGATCTTGGACAAGTTACCTAACCTTTCTGTGCCTCAGCTTTCTCTAAGTGAAACTATGATAACAGTAGCTTTCCCATAGGTTTATAAGGTTAAATAAATAAAACTGTAAAATAACGAGAACATGCTTAATTCTTAGTAGGTGCAAAACGTGTTCAGTAAAATTCTTCCCTGACTTAGTAATAAATTTTAGTAATAAAATATCTATTATTAGTAGTAGTAATAAAAAATATTATTACTTCAGCAATATTGTTATTATTAGTAATAAAAATACTTTTTAATGAAATTTCACCTGCACATTTTTTGGCATAAGTTTTAAATTTGAGTCCTTATTATGACAAACTCTGAACCTTGTTTTTGGGCCTGATCAAGCGAAAATGATAAAAATAACTAAGCCTGTTTGATCTGAAAAACCTTTTATACTCCCCACATCAGGTCTCAGACAATGATCAAGTGCTATCTCTTGCCAGAAAAATTTCATTAAGAAAACTCTGAAGGAGGAGCGATAGTGTAAAAGCATTTCATTTCTGCTTTTGTGATGCAAGATGAATCCAGACAAGGAGCGGAGCCTCCCCTGAAGTCACGTGCTGTTGTTGGTATGTGTGTATATGGGGTAGGGAGGTGGCTACAAGAAAAACCAATTTCTGAAAAATAGCAGACAACACCATACATGCTCAGTTATAAGGACATTAGTCAGTAGTTTGGGAAGCATGATAAGTTCAGCAAACTATCAATGTTTATTTTAATGTTAAACTGCTGATTCTGATCTGGTTTAATTTTAGCAAAATGCCCCTACCCTGCTGCATTCAATGGAGTAAGGGAGGTGAGTACTGGGATTTTGCAGTTCCAGCATCAGCTACCCACGTCAGTAATATAGCTCTGATTCCGCAGATCAAGTTTCAACTGCCTATATATGTTAATTTCAGGGTACCTTCTTCAGCAATGAGCCCTGGTAGAACAGTGGTTAAAGTGCTTGGCCACTAACTAATAGGTAGGTAGTTCAAATCCACTAGCCGCTCTGCAGGAAAAAGATGTGGCCGTCTGCTTCATAAAGACTGCAGCCTTGGAAACTCTATGGTGCAGTTCTATTCTGTCCTACAGGGTGGCTATGAGTCAGAATCGATTTGATAGCAGCAGGGCTTGGCTCTTCACCAAAGCTCAAAGCTTTCCTCAGCTTTGAGGAAAATAGCCTAGAACAGCAATGCCTTATATTTTCAGTTTTCTCTTCGTTTTTTTTCCTTACTTTTTTTTGTTGTTGTTGTTGTTGTTAAAGAAAGCAAGTCTTTGTCCTGTCGAGTTTCCTTTGGTCTGGGTATTACTGATTGTATCTCAATGATATCATTTAGGATGTTCTTTTGTCCATTGTATTGGTAATTAGATTTAGATTGATCGGATTTAGATTACATAGTTATATATTTGGCTATATATATATGGCAAGAATGCCTCATAGGTGATATTGTTTACTTTCATCAGGCTATACACGATATCTGGGTTCTCTCTTCTTGGGACATTAGTAGCCACTGATGACCACTGTCTTTGATCCATTATTTCATTAAACAGGTGACGTTTAAATTCTATTATCCCTTCTTCAATTATTAGATGGAATACTTAAGAAAAACTTTCCCTCATCAATTGCTTGATTACTCTAAGGTCCATTTCATATAATAAACATAGAATAAATATTAAATCCTTTTCCTTTATTTACCACCTTTCAAAGTAATGATTTGTTTTTCAAGAATTCATTGATTTAAATGTTTGATGTGTTCCAGTGCATTGCAGTTATTATCCTCACTGAAGTAATATTGTTTCATATTTGGCAAGTGGGAAACTATTATCTAGGTTGGCTCCTGAATCCATCTTTTCCTAAGACCCAGTAGTTACTGATAGCTGTTGGCATGACAACACTGCCATCAACAATGTGATTACTGAAAGTAAATTTTTTCGCAATATTTTTTGTTCTGCTAGTATATCCCACTAAATGCATAGTCAAATTACTGGGTTTTAGGGTTGCATGAAATAGTTCCCCAAGAAGAGTTATGCCTTCAAGTTAATACAGAGTTAATTTGTTTTATTTTACCTTAAATTTTTAGAGATTGTTCTTTTAAAGTTTAATATTGTTTTATAATTATATGAAGTATTTATACATACCAAATAAGGCTTATTTAACAAAGGCTAGCTTCTGTCTCTGTACCTTCCATCTATTTTCTTTCTTCCTATATTAACTACTTTTTTAGTTTTATGATTTGTATACTTCCATTTAAAAAAAAAACTTTAGTGGTATAAAATTAACAAACAATAAAATTAACCAATTTTATGTGTACAACTTGACGAGTTTTGGAAAATAGGTACAATAATGTAAACACCATATAGCCATGATATACAATATTTCCTTCACCCCAATAAGTTCCCTTATGCCTCTTTGCAGTCATTCCCCTTCTCCTGACCCTGGTGTGTGGCAACCACTGAACTGCTTTCTGTCACTATAGTTTACCTTTTCTAGAATTTTATATAAATGCAACCATGCAGTGTGTAGTCTTTGTGTCTGGCTTCTTTCACTTAGCATAATCAAGTGGTGTAAGCCCTCCAGTCTCATTTTTCTTTTTCAAAATTGCTTTGACTATCCTAGGTCCTTCGCATTTTCATATGTCGTAAAATCAGCATGTCATTTTCTACAAAAAAAAGAAAAAACCTATCTGAATTTTGATCAAAATTGCTTTTACTCTACAGTAAAGTTGGGAGAAAATTGACATTTAACAACACTGAGTCTCTGATCCACGAACATAGTATGGCTCCCCATTTATAGAGGTATTCCTTGATTTTTCTTGGCAATGTTTTGTAATTTTCAGTGTGTAAGTCTTACACACATCTCTATGTATTTCATAGTGTTCATGTTATTATAAAAGATACTGCTTTTTAAAACTCGTTTTCCAAACATTGTTACCAGTATATGTAAGTGCAATAGATTTTCGTATATTGACCTTGTATCCTGCAACCAACTTATTAATCCCAGTAGCTTTTTTGTAGATTTATTAGAATTTTCTACCTTCACAATCATATTGTTTGTGAATAAAGACTGTTTTACTTCTTCCTTTCTAACCTATGCTTTTTATTTATAGTTTGTCTTTCAATCCACTGGCTAGGACCTCTGGTATAATGTTGGATAGAAATGGTTAGAGTGACCCTGTTGTGTTCCTGACCTTAGAAGCAAAGCAATCAGTCTTTCACCACTGATTATGATGGTAGATATAGTCTTATAGGCTTTTTATAAATTATTTTAATGAGGTTGAGGGGTTTTCCTTCTATTTCTATTGTACTGAGAGTTTGCGTCATGAATGAGAGTTGAATATTGTCAAATACTTTTTCTGCAGCCATTGAGATAATCATATAATTTTCCTTTTTAACCTTTTAATATGGCAAATTACAGGGACTTCTGGCCTTCTTTACTGAAAAAACATGACTTATAGGAGTCAGAAAAGAATGATGATCTCATTTTTCCTCTGTCCAAGTGGGAACAGTAACAGCTAAGTCTTCAGAAATTGGGTAATCTTCATCCTGTTACAAGCAAGCACCACCCTGTACCAGAACTCTCCCAAAGTAAGGGAATTTTTGAGTTTGGAAATCAACCACTTAGTGTGATAATTATTCAGTGATATCACTTTGTTAAATTCACAGAAAACTTAAAGGGCTCAAGCATTATATCAAAGTCTGACGAGTTAGATTTGAGAACAAAAGGAATATACCTGGATGAATTGAATGGGGTGGCTAAATTGGGTCTGAAGTTGGATTAGATGGATTCTAAATATTTTTCAGACTTGCAGATTCCATAAATACCAACGACAAAAAACCCAAAATCTATCATAATATTTGGTTTTGGCTAGCTATCACAGGATAGGGACATTCAGTTGTGTAAATGCACCTTCATTTTGTTAACAGTATGAGTTATTATTGATTATGTATTTTTTTAAATAATGTAAACATTTCCACAACACTTTTTTTTTTTTTTTACATTTTAGTTGGGCTATTTTTTTTTATAGTCTTTGTGAAACAGTTAAAACAATAGTATCTAGATTTCAAAAGACTGTGATTTTGAAATATTTTCTTGCAAAATTATTGAGCAAGCAACAATCATATTACACTTAATCTCATCTATAAGTATATCCTTTTTATAACCAGAATAAATCACCCTTGTGTAAATGCAAAATATCCCTTCATTACTTTCTTTCCAGCTAAAATACAAACTAGATATCAACGCTTACGTATATATTTCTTTATTGTTCTTTACATGAAGGTTTACAGAGCAAATTAGTTCCTCATTAAACAGTTAACACACATACTGTTTTGTGACATTGGTTGCCAACCCCACGACATGTCAACACTCTTCCCTTCTCACCTTTGGGTTCCCCATTACTGGCTTTCCTGTCCCCTCCTGCCTTTTCATCCTTGCCCCTGAGCTGGTGTGCCCATTTAATCTTATTTTGTTTTATGGACCTCTCTAACCTTAATCTGAAGGGTGAACCTCAGGAGTGACTTCAGTGCTGAGTTAAAAGAGTGTCCAGGGACCATACTCTCAGGGCTTCTCCAGTTTCTGTCAGATCAGTAAGTCTGGTCTTTTTTTTTTTTTTTTTAATGAGTTAGAAGTTTGTTCTACTTTTTTCTCCAGCTGTGTCTGTGATTATGTATTTCCAATAATACATTAATGAGAGCACAAATCTCATTAAGTTTCAGCGTGATGATTATTCAAATAATTTTTATAATCAGAGATAAAATCTGACTACATTTCTGAAGAAAAAAAACTAGGAATTATTAAAGCAAAAATGGCAACTTTCACCAAGAAGCCAATGATTTTCCCATAATTACTGGTTTTTAACATGCACTGGGTGTTTTTATTTAAGTCAGCCATTGTGTAATTATTTTCTAATTTTTAGAATTCACTTGGGATGGTGAAGATAATTACTGAACAGTTTTTTGAGAATGTTAGCCAGAAAATGAATTTCCTTTTAAGAAGATGAATATTTCATGTTAAGACTTAATGAAATTCTCCAATGTGTCCTCATATAGTATATGATTTTTTAATATAGAGATAAATAATTTGGCCATCCACATGACTTTTTTTTTCTTTAATTTGTCAGGAAAGGAGGCACGGCACATGTTTCCCTTTCCTTCCAATTATTGCTAATTTTGCCTCTTGGTTTCTTTTGTCTTTTTCTCTCTTCACTATCCTCAAAAAATAAGTTTTTATGCATTAACATGCACTTAAGCTCCTCAGTAATCAGTGGTCTGTTACCTGAGTGAAGGGTTTGAAATTGATCTTTTGCTTGAACCATACATTATTTTTCACAGTTTGATTTTCACCTCCTGGGCTGCTACCTGAAGACCTATCATGGTGAAGGTTAGGGCTGGTGGAAGTGAGATGTGAGCAAAGGGACAGAAAATAATTATTATAAATTAGATATACACTATGGCTCAGGCATTATGTTAAACTCTTTTCATATATGATTTCATTTAATACTCTCAGCAACTTTATAAGTTAGGTATAATTGTCCCCATTGTAAGATCAAGAAGGTCGCAGCACTGTGGAAATCCAAGAAGTCATATTAAGAAGTGTCTGATACTCAGGACAACTTGATGATGGCAAAGCCATAGAAGCTTCCTAGGCACGTCCAAACACCTTGAGAGACCAAACTACTGGAGCTAAGGGCTGGAGATCATGGTCTTGGAGGATATCTAGGTCAATTGGCATAACATAGTTCATAAAGAAAGTGTTCTACATCCTACTTTGGTGAGTAACGTCTGGGGTCTTAAAAGCTTGCAAGCAGCCATCTAAAACACATCTATCAGTCCCACCACGTTTGGAGCAAAGGATAATGAAGAAAACCAAAGATGCAAGGAAAATATCAGTCCAAAGGACTAATGGACCACATGAACCACAGGCTCTACCAGCTTGAGCTGAGAAGAACTAAATGGTGCCCAGCTACCACCACCGACCACTCTGACAAGGCTCACAATAGTGGGTTCCAGACAGAGTGTAAGCAAAATGTAAAACAAAATTCAAATTCACAAAAATTCTGATCTAACAGAGACTGGAGGGATTCCAAAGACTATGGTCGCAGGACACCCTGCTAACTCAGAACTGAAGCCACTCCCAAAATCCACATTTCAGCCAAAGATTAGACAAGCCTATAAAACAAAAAATAACACATGTGAGGAATGTGATTAGTTCAATCAAGTGTAGGAGACCTAATGGGAAACACTCGCCCAAAAGCAAAGACGAGAAGGCAGGAAGGGACAGGAAACCTGGACAAACAGACATGGGGAGCCCAGGGTGTAAAGGGAAAGGGAGGAGTGCTGACACATTGCGGGGATTGCAACCAATGTCACAAAACAATTTGTGTATAAATTTTTGAGGAAGAAACTAATTTGTGCTGCAAACTTTCACCTAAAACACAATAAAAAAAATGTGTCTGATACAACCATATACGTGGTTTCCCTCCTTGTTTTAATGCACTGACCAGTACATCCATAAGATGTTGAATTTGTGTCTTATATTTCATTCAAAAAATATTTACTAATTCATTTATAATGAGTGACTGCTTCATACTTCCGATTTCCTCTCCCCATCACGGCAACCGGGTATCTAACAAAATGTGCATACTTAACAGTTTCTTTATGCCCCTACAAAAGGCATCAGGTGAAAGGAGATGAAATGAGGCTGGGCAAGGTAGCACCTTGTGAGCTGTAGAGACTGGGGTGTGGGGACCTGGTGTGCCATGCCGGGGAAGTTAGCAACAGGGACCAATGGTGGGGAATTTTTCAGGGGATTGGCCTGATATAACTTGGGTTTTAAATATATTTTTCTGACAGCTCTGGAGGATAGATTTTTGGGAGCCAAGTCTGGTAGCCAGAAAGACTGGTGCGAAGACTTGTCCACATAAGGAATGGTGAAGCCTGCAGTGGTAGAAGGGATGGAGACAGAGAAATAAATTTCCAAATTGTTCAATCATACTTAGGTGTGGCATAGAGGAAGAGAGAAGAGTCAACAATGCCTTTCAGGTTCCTGGCTTGAATAACAGCATGAATGATGATGTCCTTAACTGAGGGTAAAGAAGACTTCTTGATTTATTAAACTAAGTAATTTTTTCAGCTTTCAAAGTTGGACATGAAAATTATTCCTCTATAGAACAGCTCTGTCAAATAGAAATGTAATGCAAGCCAAAAATGTAAGTCATATATGTAATTTTAAGTTTCCTAGTAGCTACATTAAGTAAAAATAGAGAATTAATTTTAATAATATATTTTAACTCAATATGTCCAGAGTATTATCATCTAAACTGTAACCAATATAAAATTATTCACCATGAATTTTGCAGCTTTTTTTCATTCGAACTCTTTGAAATCTTGTGGGTGCTTTTCATTCACAGCACATCTCAATTCACTCTCACCACATATCAAATGCCAAATAGCTACACATGGCAACTGGCTATAATATTAGACAATGCAACTATAGAGCATTCCAATGGGGTCAGAGAAAAACATTCTTTTTCATGAAAGAGGCATGTTGCTCCTAGAAATTGACTAATTAACTAACTGAGATAAATGTTAAAGTCAGCTCAGAAAGAAGCCATTCAGCTTAACGAGAATAGTGATTATCAGAAGATGTGACATCAATTCTGGGTTCTAACACTAAAAGTTGTGTGATCTTTGGTAAAAGTTGTGTGATCTGACTGTGACTCAGAATAACACTAAGGTTTGTTTACAGTTTACTTTTCTTTATTATTTCTTTTAATTTTGTTGTTTAGAATATACGCAGCAAAACATACACCAGTTCAACAGTTTCTATATGAAAAATTCAGTGCCATTGATACATTCTTCAAGTCATGCAACCATTCTCACCCTCCTTCTCTGAGTGCTCCATTCCCAATTAACATAAACTCACTGCGCTCTAAGGTTCCTGTCTAATCTTTCGAGTTGCTGTTGACGATTTGATCCCATATAGGTAGTTCTTAAAAGAGCATAATGCTCGTTGCAGACATTTTTTACTAGTTAAACTAAACAATTGTTTGGTTTTAAGAATTCAGAGGATATTTTTGGTTTAAGGTTTAAAGATTATCTTAAGTCAATAGTTTTATAGGGATTCATCCAGACTCCATAGCTCTAGAAATTCTGGATTTCATAAAAATTTGAAATTCTGTTCTGCATGTTCTTCCTTTTTATCCAGATTCTTCTATAGAATCTTTGATGAAAATGTTCAGTAATGTTAACCAGGCACCATCCAGTTTTTCTGGTCTCACAGCAAAGGAGGCAGTTGTTTATGGAGGCAATTAGCTGCACATTCCATTTCCTCCTATTCCTGACTATCCTTCTTCCTCTGTTGCTCTAGACTAATAGAGACCAATTGTTGTAACTTGAATGGCTACTAGCAAGCTTTTAAGACCCCAGGCACTGCGCAACGAATTAGGAGTTAGTGTAGAAGCACTAAGCATGATATTACACCAATTAACTGGGATGTCCCATGAAATCATGATCCTAAACCTCCAAACCAAGGAATCAAATCCAGTGAGGTGTTTGGTTGCATATAAGCAGCCTCCACAGCTACCTTTTCTTTTTTTTTTCTTTCTGGTCATTGCTGTAAATATGTCTATAACACAACTTTTGCCAATTCAGCTCTTTAAAAGTATACAGCTTCTTGACAGTACTTACAATAATTGGCTTTACAACCCTACCCCCAATCAACGTGATTTTTCCATCATGGTAAACTGAAACTCAGTGTTCCATAAGCAAAACCCCACACTTCCCACTACCTCCTGCCCCTGGTACATTTTCTTTTTAATATCTGTAAGTTGGTGAATTAATTACTTTGTCAGCAGTAGCAGCATCAGCAGCAATAGTAGTAGTAGTGGCAATAATATTAGTAGTAGTATAGTAGTAGATAATATTGACCAAATGGATATCAGAAGAGACTCTGAAACTTGCTCTTGAATGTAGAGTAGCTAAAGTGAATGGAAGAAATGATGAAGCAAAAGAGCTGAACAGAAAAGCTCAAGAAGACAAAGTATTATAACAAGATGTGCAAAGATCAGGAGTTAGAAAACCAAAAGGAAGAACACAATCAGCATTCTTCAAGTTGGAAGAACTGAAGAAAAAATTCAAGCCTCAAGTTGCAGTACTGAAGTACTATACAGGGAAAATATTTAATGACACAGGAAGCATCGAAAGAAGATGGGAGTAATACACAATCACTGTAACTAAAAGAATTGGTCAACTTTCAACCATTTCAGGATGTAGCACAGGATCGAGAACTGATGGTATTGAAGGGAGACATCCAAGCTGCACTGGAGGCACTGGCAAAAAACAAATCTCCAGAAATTGACAGAATACCCAGTTGAGATGTTTCAACAAATGAATGCAGCACTGGATGTGCTCACGCATCTATGCCAAGAGATTTGGAAGACAGCTACCTGGCCAACCGACTGGAAGAAATACACATTTGTGCCCAATTCCAAAGAAAGGTGATCCAGTAGAATGCAGAAATTATCAAGCAATATCATTAATATCACATGAAAGTAAAATTTTGCTGAGGGTCATTCAAAAGCAGTTACACTTCAGAACATTGACAGAAAACTACCAGAAATTCAAGCCTGATTCAGAAAAGGACATGGAACAAGGGATATCATTGCCAATGTCAGATAGACTTTGGCTGAAAGCAGAGAATATCAGAAAGATGTTTACCTGTGTTTTATTGACTATGGAAAGGCATTCGACTGTGTGGATCATAAAATTTTGGATGACATTGCTAAGAACGGAAATTCTAGAACACTTAACTGTGCTCATGCATAACTTGTGTATAGACCAAGAGGTAGTCATTTGAACAGAACAAGGGGATACTGCATGGTTTAAAATCAGGAAAGGTGTATGTCAGGGTTATATCCTTTCAACATACTTACTCAATCTATATCCTGAACAAATAATCTGAGAACATGGGCATATGAAGAAGAACATGGCATCAGGACTGGAGGAAGACTCATTAACAACTTGTGATATGCAGATGACACAACATTGCTTGCTGAAAGCAAAGAGAACTTGAAGCACTTACTGATGAAGACCAAAGACTACAACCTTCAGTATGGTTTGCGCTGCAACATAAAGAAAACAAAAATCCTCACAACTGGACGAATAAGCAACATCATGATAAATGGAGAGAAGATTGACACTGTCAAGGATTTCATTTTACTTGGATCCATAATCAATGCCCATGGAAGCAGCAGTCAAGAAATCAAACAAAGTATTGCTTTGGGCAAATCTGCTGCAAAAGGCCTCTTTAAAGTGTTAAGAAGCACAGGTATCACTTTGAGGACTAAGGTGCATCTGACCCAAGCCGTGGTATTTTCAATTGCCTCATAGACATGCAAAAGCTAGACAATTAATAAGGAAGATTGAGGAAGAATTGATGCCTTTGAATTATGGTGTTGGCAAAGAATATTGACTATACTATGGACTGCCAGAAGAAGGAACAAATCTGTCTTGGAAGAAGTACACTCAGAATGTTCTTTGGAAGCAAGAACAGTGAAACTTCAACTCACATACTTTGGACATGTTATCAGGAGGAACTAGTCCCTGGAGAAGAACATCATGCATGGTGAAGTACAGGGTCAGTGAAAAAGAAGAAGACCCTCAATGAGATGGATTGACATTGTGGGCTCAGTTACAACTATTTTGAGTATGGCACAGGACCAGGCATTGTTTCGTTCTGTTTTATGTAGTGTTGGTGTGAGTCAGGATTGACTCAACGGCACCTAACAACAACATAGTTGTAGCAGTAATAGTGTTAGTAGTACTAGTAGTAGTGTAGTAGTAGTAGTGATAATGATAATGGCAAACTTTATATAGCGCTCACTCTAATTATTACCGGAAACTTATACAGTAGGTTCCATTACTATGTTCATTCATTTCAAGGATCCAGAAAATAAGATACAGAGATGTTACCTAAACTGCGAACAGAACTAGTAGACCGCAGAATGGAATCTAAGATTTAGGTACTCTGGAATGGACTCCACAGCAACCAGTTAAAAAAAGAAAACTCAGGTTCTAGGATCCTTACCCTTAACCACTGCTTTGTTGTGTTTTCTTGAAAAGTAAAAAATGAAGTTGTCATTTTCTTTCAAACATCACAAATTTGAAATAAATCTTTTTCAAATGTATGAAAATAATTTCAAAGTCATAGCTAATAAGTTTTGTATCGACCCACTGAATATCAGTGTGTACATAGTCATGCATAAAAACACTTTTAATTTGTAAAAAAGTAGGGAGGTAATTAATGCCTTCTCTTTCTATGTTGTGACCTTTAAACCAAACTCCTTTTGACACTATGGTTAAAAAAAAGAAAAAAAAGTCATTAGGCAGAGAAATGAATTTGGCAATTTCTTCTCCAATAAAGAGAGAGAAATGTCCTAAGAGTAAAATCAAAACAAAGAAATTAAAAAACAAAAAATCTGACCACTCCCTCTTGCCCTAGAAGAAAATGAGGTACAAGCAGTGGTATGCTGATATGTGTTTCGCAACTGGATCTCTGAAGCATTATTCCTATGTTTTGTCCTAAGAGTAGTATGGTTTTAATTCTTACATTTAGGTCTTTGATCCATTTTGAGTTAATTTTTGTATATGATGTGTATCCAATTTTATTCTTTTCAGTTGTCCCAGCACCATTTGTTGAAATCCACGTTTACCATAGATGTATGAGTTTATTTCTGGACTCTCAATTCTATTCCATTGGTCTATATGGCTATTATGCCAATACCATACTGTTCGATTGCTGTAACTTTTAGTCTGTTTTGAAAACGGAAAGAGTGTATCCTTCTACTTTAACCTTCTTCTTCAAGATTACTTTATTTATTTAGGGCCCTTTGCAATCCCATATAAATTTGAGGATTGGCTTTTCCATTTCTGCAAAGAAGGCTCTGGGAATTTTGATGAGTGTTGCATTGAATCTATAGATTACTTTGGGTAGTATTTGACATCTGAACAATTTTAAGTCTTCCAATCCATGAACACAGACTGTCTTGCCATTTATTTAGATCTTCTTTAATTTCTTTCAGTATGTTATATAGTTTTCAGTGTGCAAGATTTCATGTCCCTGGTTATATTTATTCTTAAACCGAAACCAAACCAAACCCATTGCTTTTGTGTCAATTCTGACTCATAGTGACCCTATAGGACACAGTAGAACTGCCCCATAGGGTTTCCAAGGAGTGGCTAGTGGATTTGAACTGCCGACCTTTTGGTTAGTAGCCTATCTCTTAACCACTGCAACGCCTAGCTGCGTCTGTTCTTTTAGATGCTATTGTAAATGGAATTATTGTCTTAATTTCTTTTTCAGATTTCTTATATCTGGTATTCTTACCTTTGCTTTTAATATAATTTATTTAATTGTAAATCTATATAATTTAATTGTTAATAACAGCTATTTTTGACAACTGGCTCACAGACTTTCTGAAAATTTAACAATTGGCTCTTACGAGCCAGTATAAATAAGCTCCAGCACACCACTGGCACAAGTATGAAGAGTCTATGTGCCGACTTATAAAGGAGCGAGGGCATGGAGGAAACCTATTCCATAACCTAGCTGTACAGAAGATTCAAAAGCACCATGAGATTGTACATATTGGAAAGAAGATAGAGGAAACGAGGTTTAGAAGCATGAATAAGTATAGCCCATCCAGCACACTCATTAAAAAAAAAAAAATCCTTCAAGTGCTCCTTGCCACTCTTTACCAGAATCTTGATTTTAATCACTAGTCAGGATCCATCTAAAGGGAGACATTTAATTTAGACTTTTATGAGGCATCAAAAGCATTTGTTGAGAATGACTAAACCCATACTCTGTTATGTCTATGTGATTTAGTACTTATAAAATTAACTATAGAGGAAACAGTATATTTTTATGCAAGTGTCTCATTCTTACTTGCTAAGAAATTGATGATAATGTTCTATTCACTGTGATTAATTTTTCTTGCTGACCCTAGCCACTTCTTCCACATGTGCCACGTTGCCCCCATAACTTGAAGTCTGCTCGGTCCTGAGATGTCCGCTTCTTGCTTCTAAGTCCTAGGTACAAAAAAAAAAAAAAAAAGTCAGGGCTATTTCTTATGCATTTGACCAAAGCACACACTAAGTTTTGAGCCTTGCCTTGTCCGTCCCAGGAATGGCCATGTAGCACTTTGAGACTTTTACACGAGTTTTCCATGTCCACAGCATCTTCGTGCCTGTGGTTTTACTGGGGAATGAGCATTCCTTTACCATCGCATTCGGCTTTTCTCTGTATCTGTTTTAAAAAGTTTCAGAGGAAAATCCCTTTTTCATTAAGGTCTGTCCTGAAAACAGATTTTTCCATCAGCTGAGACATTTCCTGGACAATACCAATAAACATGCTACACAAACCTTGCCCACCTCCCTAGCATCCAGGATCAGGCCGCTTTTTTTTTTTTTTTTTTAATTTTTATCGTGCTTTAAGTGAAAGTTTACAAATCAAGTCAGTCTCTCACACAAAAACTTATATACACCTTGCTACATACTCCTAATTGCTCTCCCCCTAATGAGACGGCCCACTCCCTCCACTCTCTCTTTTCGTGTCCATTTCACCAGCTTCTAACCCCCTCTACCCTCTCATCTCCCCTCCAGGCAGGAGACGCCAACATAGTCTCAAGGGTCTCGGCTGTGCTGATTCCTTCTGTGAGCCTCTAGTTCGGCTGTCTGCCTACAATCCTTGGAATTCCTTTGGCACTTATTGACATCTGTCGTCCCCTGGGAGTGTCTCTCTGTCTATCCTTTTTTTTTTTTTAATTGTGCTTTAAGTGAAAGTTTACAATTCAAGTCAGTTTCTCATACGAAAACTTATACACACATTGTTATGTGACCCTAGTTGCTTTCCTTAAAGTGTGACAGCACACTCCTCTCCATCCTGTATTTCCCGTGTCCATTCAACCAGCTCCTGTCTCCTCTGCCTTATTCATCTCAACTTCAAACAGGAGCTGCCCACTTAATCTCATGTGTCTAATTGAGCTAAGAAGCTCACTCCTCACCAGTATCATTTTATGTCTTATACTCTTATACTTCTTTGTCTGAAGAGTTGGCTTCTAGAATGGTTTCAGTTTGGGGCTAATAGACAGTCCGGGGCCATGTCCTCTGGGGTCCCTCCAGTATCAGTCAGACCATTAAGTCTGGTCTTTTTACAAGAATCTGAGTTTTGCACCCCACTTTCTCCTGCTCCATCACGGACTCTCTGTCGTGTTCCATTTCAGGGCAGACATTGGTGTTAGCCGGGTACCATATAGTTCTCCTGGTCTCAGGCTGATGGAGTCTCTGGTTTATGTGGCCCTTTCTGTCTCTTGGGCTAATATTTTCCTTGTGTCTTTGATCTTCTTCATTCTCCTTTGCTCCAAGTGGGTTGGGACCAATCAATGAATCTCAGATGGTGGTTTGCTAGCTTATAAGACCCCAGATGCCACTCACCAAAGTGGGATGCAGAACGTTTTCTTTATAAACTTTGTTATGCCAATTGACCTAGACGTCCCCTGAAACCACAATCCCCAGGCCCCTGCCCCTGCTACTCTGTCCCTCGAAGTGTTTGGTTGTATTCAGGAAACTTCTTAGCTTTTGGTTTAGTCCAGTTGTGCTGACTTCCCCTATACTGTGTGTTGTCCTTGCCTTCACCTAAGATAATCCTTGTCACCTAAATAAATAGACCTCTCCTTCCCTCACCACCCTCATAACTATCAAACAGTGTTTTCTTCTGTGTTTAAACCTTTTTTGAGTTCTTATAATAGTGGTCTCATACAATATTTGCCCTTTTGCAACTGTAATTTCACTTAGCATAATGCCTTCCAGATTCATCTATGTTATGAGATGTTTCATGGATTCATCATTGTTCTTTATCATTGCATAGTATTCCATTGTGTGAATATACCGTACTTTGTTTATCCATTCATCCATCTATGGGCACCTAGGTTACTTCCATCTTTCTGCTATTGTAAACAGTGCTGCAGTGAACATGGGTGTGCATATATCCATTTATGTGAGGGCTCTTATTTCTCTAGGATATATTCCAAGGAGTGGAATTGCTGGATAGTAAGGTATTTCTATTTCTAGCTTTTTAAGGAAGTGCCAAATCAATTTCCAAAGAGGTTGTACCATTTTACATTCTCACCAGTAGTGAATATGTGTTCCAGTCTCTCTACAACCTCTCCAACATTTCTTATTTTGTGTTTTTTGGATTAACACTAACCTTGTTGGGATGATGATGGTATCTCATCATAGTTTTGATTTGCATTTCTCTAGTGGCTAGCAATTCTAAGCATTTCGTCAAGTGTCTGTTAGCTGTCTGAATGCCTTCTTTGGTGAAGTGTCTGTGCCTATCATTTGCCCATTTTTTAATTGGGTTGTCTTTTTGTTGTTGAGGTTTTGCAGTATATTGTAGATTTTAGAGATTAGACGCTGAACTGTTGTAGCCAAAATTTTTTTCCCAGTCTGTAGGTTATCTTTTTACTATCTGGGTAAAGTCTTTGGATGAGCATAAGTGTTCGGTTTTTAGGAACTCCCAGTTATCTAGTTTCTCTTCTGGTGTTTGTGCATTGTTAATACTGTTTTGTATACTGCTTAGGATCTTATACTGCTTATACTATGTATTAGGGCTTCTAGCATTGTCCCCATTTTTTCTTCCATGATCTTTATCATTTCAGATTTTATATTTAGGTCTTTGATCCATTTTGAGTTAGTTTTGTGCATGGTATGAGGTATGGGTCTTGTTCCATTTTTTTGCAGATGGATATCCAGTTATGACAGCGCTATTTGTTAAAAAGACTGTCTTTTCCCCAATTAATGGACTTTCAGCCTTTGTCAAATATCAGCTGTTCATAAGTGGATGAATTTATGTCTGGGTTCTCAATTCTGTTCCATTGGTCTATGTATCTGTTGTTGTACCAGTAATAGGCTGTTTTGACTACTGTGGCAGCATAATAGGTTCTAAAATCAGGTTTTCACTGGCTAATCCTTTTCACAAGTAGACTGCTGGGCCCTTCTTCCTAGTCTGCCTTAGTCTGGAAGCTCAGCTGAAACTTGGCCTCCATGGGTGACCCTGATGGTGTCTGAATTTGGTGGCACAGCTTCCAGCATCACAGCAACAAATAAGCCCCCACAGTATGACAAACTGACAGACAGGTGGGGGCTGGACTATATGAAGAAGAATGGAGCATCAGGATTGGAGGAAGGCTCATTAACAACCTGCATTATGCAGATTACACAGCCTTGCTTGCCGAAGGTGAAGAGGACTTGAAGCACTTACTAATGAAGATCAAGGACAACAACATTCAGTATGGATTACACCTCAATAAAAAGAAAACAAAACTCCTCACAATTAGACCAATAAGCAACATCATGACAAACAGAGAAAAGATTTAAGTTGTCAAGGATTTCATTTTACTTGGCTCCACAAACAAACAGCCATGGAAGCAGCCGTCAAGAAATCAAAAGACGCATGTCTTTGGTCAAATCAGCTGCAAAGGGCCTCTTTAAAGTGTTGAAAAGTAAAGATGTCACCTTGTAGACTAAGATGTACTGACCCAAACCATGGTATTTTCAATTGTGTCTTATGCATGTGAAAGCTGGACAATGAATAAGGAAAACCGAAGATGAATTGATGCCTTTGAATCGTGGTGGTGGTGAAGAATATTGAATACAGACTGTTAAAAGAAAGAACAAATCTGTCTTGGAAGAATTACAACAAGAATACTCCTTAGAAACAAGGATGGTAAGACTGTGTCTTACATACTTTGGGCATGTTGTCAGGAGGGATCAGTCCCTGGAGAAGGACATCATGCTTTGTAAAGTACAGGGTCAGCGGAAAAGAGGAAGACCCTCAACGAGATGGATTGACACAGTGGCTGTAACAATGGGCTCAAGCACAACAATTGTAAGGATGGTGCAGGAACGGGCAGCGTTTCGTTCTGTTGTGCATGGGGTCGCTATGATTAGGAACTGACTCGACCGCACCTAAAAAAAACAACAATAAAATCAGGTAGTGTGAGGCCTCCCACTTTATTCTTCTTATTCAATAATGCTTTACTTATCCAGGGCCTCTTCCCTTTCTGTATGAAGTTGGTGATTTTTTTCTCCATATCATAAAAATATGCCCTTGGAATTTGGATGGGGATTGCATTGTATCTATAGACCACTTTGGGAGAATAGGCATTTTCACAACATTGAGTCTTCCTCTCCATGAACAAGGTGTATTTTTCCACTTACATAGGTATCTTTTGGTTTCTTGCAGTAGTGTTTTGTAGTTTTCTTTGTATAGGTCTTTTACATCTCTGGTTAGATTTATTCCTAAGTATTTTATCTTCTTGAGGGCTACTGTAAATGGTATTGATTTGGAGATTTCCCCTTTGAAGTTCTCTTTGTTGGCGTAGACGACTCCAACTGATTTTTGTATGTTTATCTTTTATCCTGATAGTCCGATGAACTCTTCTATTAGTGTCAGTAGTTTTCTTGTGGATTCTTTGGGGTTTTCAGTATATAAGATCATATCATCTGTACAAAGGGGTACTTTTACTTCTTCCTTACCAATTTGGATACCGTTTATTTCTTTTTCTTGCCCTATTGCTCTGGCTAGGACCTCCAGCACAATATTGAATAAGAGTGGTGATAAATGGCATCCTTGTCTGGTTCCCATTCTCAAGGGGAATGCTTTCAGACTCTCTCCGTTTAGGGTGATCTTGGCTGTTGGCTTTGTATAAATGGCCTTTATTATGTTGAGGAATTTCCCTTCTATTCCTCTTTTGCTGAGAGTTGTTATCATGAATGGATGTTGGACTTTATCAAATGCCTTTTCTGCAGCAATTGATAAGATAATGTGGTTTTTGTCTTTCATTTATGTGATGGATTACATTTACCCTTTTCTAATGCTGAACTATCCCCTCATACCTGGTATGAATCCCCCTTGATCATGATGAATTATTATTATTATTATTTGATATGTTCTTCAATTCAATTGGCTAGAATTTTTGTTGAGGATTTTTGTGTCTAAATTCATGAAGGATATTGGTCTGTAATTTTCTTTTTTTTTTTTTTTTGTGGTGATACCTGAGTTTGGTAATAGAGTTATACTGGCTTCATGGAAGGAGTTTGGGAGTATTCCATCTGAAATACCTTTAGTAAGTAATGGTGTTAACTCTTCACTGAAAGTTTGGTAGAATTCTCCAGAGAAGCAGGCAACCCAGAACTTTTGTTGTTGTTGTTTTGAGTTTTTCGATTATTTTTCAATCTCTTATTTTAGATTTATTTAGTTGTTCTACCTCTGATCGTGTTAGTTTAGGTAGGTAGTATGTTTCTAGAAATTTGTCCATTTCTTCTAGATTTTCAAATTTGTAGAAGTATAATTTTTCATACTATTCTGTTATGATCTTTTAGTTTCACTTGAATCTGTTGTGATATAGTCCACCTCATTTCTTTTTCGGGTTATTTGCTTCCTCTCCTAATCTTCTTTTGTCAGTTTGGCCAGTGGTTTATCGATTCTGTTGATTTTTCAGAGAACCAGCATTTGGTCTATTTAACTCTTTCAATTCTTTTTCTATTCTCTGTTTCATTTAATTCTGCACTAATTTTTATCATTTGCTTTCTTCTAGTGCCTGAGGGCTTCTTTTGCTGTTCTCTTTCTATTTGTTGTAGTTGTAGGGTTAACGCTTTGATTTGGGCACTTTCTTCCTTTTCGATGTGTGCGTTTATTGCTATAAATTGACATCTGAGCACTGCTTTTGCTATGTCCTAAAGGTTCTGGTAGGATGAGTTTTCTTTCTCATTTGATTCAATGAATTTCTTTATTCCATTCTTAATTTCTTCTAAAACCCAGTAGTTTTTCAGCAAGGTGTTGTTTGCTTTCCATGTGTTCGTTTTTTTGTCCTTGCTTTTTCTGTTATTGATTTCTACTTTTATGGCTTTATGGTCAGAAAAGATGCTGTGTAATATTTCAATGCTTTGGATTCTATTAAGGCTTGCTTTATGGCCTAATATGTGGTCTATTCTGGAGAATGCTCTATGTGCATTGGAAAAGAAAGTATACTTAGCTGCTGTTGGGTGGAATGTTCTGTATATGTGTATGTGGTCAAGTTGGTTGATTGTGGCATTTATATCTTCCATGTCTTTATTGATCTTCTTTCTGGATGTTCTGTCCTTCACCAAAAGTGGTATGTTGTGGAGCTGTCTATCTCTCTTTTCAACACTGTTAGAGTTTACTGTATATATTTTGGAGCACTGTCATTGGGTGCGTAAATATTTATTATGGTTATGTCCCCCTGGTGTATTGGCCCTTTAATCATTATGTAGTGTCCTTCCTTATCCCTTGTGGTGGATTTTAATTTAAAGTCTGCTTTGTCAGAGATTAATATTGCCATTCCTGCTCTTTTTTTTTTAATTTTTATTGTGATTTAAGTGAAAGATTACAAATCAAGTCAGTCTTTCATACAAAAACATATATACACCTTGTTATATATTCCTAGTTGCTTTACCTCTAATGAGACAGCATACTCCTTCCATCCACTCTCTATTTTCCTGTCTATTCAGCCAGCTTCTGTCCCCCTCTGCCCTCTCATCTCTTCTCCAGATGGGGGCTGCCCACATAGTCTCATGTGTCTACTTGATCCAAGGAGCTCACTCTTCACCAGTATCATTTTCTATCCCATAGTCCAGTCCAATCCCTGTCTGAAGAGTTGGCTTTGAGAATGGTTCCAGTCTTGGGCTAACAGATGGTCTGGGGATGTTGACCTCTGGGATCCTACTAGTCTCAGTTGGACCATTAAGACGGGTCTTTTTACAAGAATTTGGGGTCTGCATCCCACTGTTCTCCTGCTCCCTCAGGGGTTCTCTGTTGTGTTCCCTGTCAGGGCAGTCATTGGTTGTAGCTGGGCACCATTTAGTTCTTCTGGTCTCAGGATGATGTAGTCTCTGGCTTATGTCACCCTTTCTGTCTTTTTAGCACATAATTACCTTGCATCTTTGGTGCTCTTTATTCTCCTTTGCTCCAGGTGGGTTGAGACCAATTGATGCATCTTGGATGGCTGCTTGTTAGCGTTTAAGACCCCAGACACCACTGTCCAAAGTGGGATGCAGAATGATTTCTTAATAGATTTAATTAAGCCAATTGACTTAGATGTCCCTTCAAACCATGGTCCCCAAACCCCCGACCCTGCTACACTGGCCTTCAAAGCGTTCGGTTAATTCAGGAAACTTCTTTGCCTTTGTTATAGTCCACTTGTGCTGACCTCTCCTGTATTTTGTGTTGTCTTTTCCTTCACCTAAAACAGTTGTTATCTACTATCTAATTAGTGAAAACCCTTCTCCCTCCCTCCCTCCCTCCCTCCCCACTCTCATAACCATCAAAGAATATTTTCTTCTCTGTTTAAACTATTTTTCGAGTTCTTAAAACAGCGGTCTCATACACTATTTGTCCTTTTGCAACTGACTGATTTCACTAAGCATAATGTCTCCCAGATTCCCCCATGTTATGAAATGTTTCACAGATTCATCATTGTTCTTTATTGATGTGTAGTATTCCATTGTGTGAATATGCCATAATTTACTTATCCATTTATCTGTTGATTGGCACCTTGGTTGCTTCCATCTTTTTGCTATTGGAAACAGTGCTGCAATGAACATGGGTGTGCATATATCTATTTGTGTGAGGGCTCTTATTTCTTTAGGATATATTCCAAAGAGTGGGATTGCTGGATCATATGGTAGTTCTATTTCTAGTTTAGGGTGCACCAAATCGATTTCTAAAGTGGTTGTACCATTTGACAGTCCCACCAGCAGTGGTTAAGTGCTCCAGTCTCTCCACAGCCTCTCCAACATTTATTATTTTGTTTTTTGGATTAATGCCAGCCTTGGTGGAATGAGATGAAATTTCACTGTAGTTTTGATTTGCATTTCTCTAATGGCTGATGATCCTGAGCATTTCCTCATGTATCTGTTTGCTACCCAAATGTCTTCTTTAGTGAAGTGCTTATTCATATCCTTTGCCAATTTTTCAATTGAGTTATTTGTCTTTCTGTAGCTGAGTTTTTGCAGTATCATGTAGATTTTAGAGATCAGCTGCTGATCAGAAATGTCATAGCTAAAAACTTTTTCCCAGTGTGTAGGTAATCTTTTTACTCTTCCAGTGAAGTCTGTGGATGAACATAGGTGTTCGATTTTTAGGCGCTTCCAGTTACCTAGTTTCTCTTCTGCATTGTTAGTAATGTTTTGTATACTGTTTATGCCATGTGTTAGGGCTCCTAACATTGTCCCTATTTTTTCTTCCATGATCTTTATCATTTTAGTTTTTATTTTTAGGTCTTTGATCCATTTTGAGTTAGTTTTTGTGCATGGAGTGAGGTATGGTCTTGTTTCACGGTTTTGCATTTAATTGACTTTGGGCCTTTGTCAAGTATCAACTGCTCATATGTGGATGGATTTATGTCTGGATTCTCAATTCTGTTCCATTGGTCCATGTATCTGTTGTACCGGTACCAGGCTGTTCCTGCTCTTTTTTTGATTGTTGTTTGCTTGATATATTTTTTTTCTATCCTTTGAGTTTAGTTTGTATCTCTAAGTCTAAGGCATTTCTCTTGTTGGCAGCACGTAGACAGATTATGTTTTTTTAATCCACTCTGCTACTCTCTGTCTCTTTATTGATTCATTTAGTTCATTTACATTCAGCATAATTATTGATAGGTATGAGTTTTTTTTTTTTTATGAGTTTAATGATGTCTTTTTTTGTGTTTTGTTGACAGTTTTTTTTCCACTTAATCTTTTGTGTTGAGTCGTTTTTCTTTAAAAGTTGTCTTTTCCATTGTTGTTCATTTTGTTTTTGCTGAGTCTTTTTTTTCTTGTATTTTATTTTGATTTGTAGGATCGTTGGTCACCTTTGTGGTTACCTTAATAGTTACCCATATTTTTCTAAGTCGAAACCAAACTTTTTATCTCTTTATATTGCCTTCCTTTCCTCTCCACATGAAAGAGTTATGGCTACATGTTTTAGTCCCTCTTTATTGATTTAATGTTGTCATCTTTTACATAATGACATCACTGTTTACCTGCTTTGAGTTTTTTTTTTTATCTCAATTTGCTTTTGTGATTTCCCTGTCTGAGTTCATATCTGGCTGCTCTGTGCTATGTTCTAGTCTTCGGTTATTATCTGATGTTATTGATTTTCTAACCAGAGGACTCCCTTTAGTATTTCTTGTAGTTTTGGCTTGGTTTTTGCAAATTCCCTAGACTTCTGTTTACCTGAAAATGTCCTAATTTCACCATTGTATTTGAGAGACGTTTTTGCTGGATATAGAATTCTTGGCTGGTGTTTTTGTTTTTTTTCCTCTCAGGGCTTTATGTATGTCATCCCATTGCCTTCTTGCCTGCATGGTTTCTGCTGAGTAGCCAGAGCTATCAGCGAAGTTTTCTGCCAACAAATATTCAATGATTTTCTCTGTATTTTTTTGTTATCTCCCCCTATTCTGGTACTCCAATCACTCCTAGGTTGTTCTACTTGATAAGAGTTCCACATAATTCTTAGGGTTTCTTCATTTTTTAAATTGTTTCACCTGATTTTTCCTCAAATGTGTTGGTGTCAAGTTCTCTAACTTCAATCTCACTAATTCTGCCTTCCACTTCCTCAGTTCTGCTCCTTTGACTTTCTATTGAGTTGTCTAATTCTGAAATTTTATTGTTAATCTTCTGAATTTCTGTTTGCTGTCTCTCTATGGAATCTTGCTGCCTATTAAATTTGTCATTATGCTCTTCTCTTCTTAAGTTCCTCTATTTCTCTATCTGTGTATTCTTTGACTTTTGCATTTTTGCCTGATTGCCTTCCTGATCTCTTGAAGAGCTCCGTACATCAATCTTTTGTATTCTACCTCTGGTAATTTCAGGAAGTTCTCTTCATCTGGAAGATTTCTTGCTTCTTTGTTTTGAGAGCTTGCTGAAGCCGTTATGGCCTTCCTCTTTATGTGATTTGATATTGACTGTTGTCTCTGAGCCATCAGTAAGTTATTGTGTTTATTTTATGTTTGCTTACTGCAGTAAGTCCTATCTTTTTATTTTGCTTTGTTTTGATATGCCCAAATAGGTTGCTTGAGTGAGCTACTTTGACAAGTGGTGCCTTTGAAGATCTAATGTCCTGTCATCAGGTGGTTAAAGCTGTTACTAGGTATGTGAGCCCAGGAGTTTGTTTACTTTTCTTGTATGGATTCAGCTCAGGTGTCCCGGTAGTAGATTACAAAGTGTGTGGTGCAGCTCTCACCTACAGTCCTAGAGGAGCAGGGCTGATTGGTGTAGGCACAGGTACCTGGATGCAGTAGGGGGTCACAAGCTGAGCAAGGCAGGGAGCTGACAGCTGTCCCTGAGTGTCTGTGAAGAAAGCAAGTCCCTGTTCCCTAGAGCTCATAGGTGGGTGGGCTTTGCAGCAGGACTATGGGCACCCTGTGCTGATGGCTGTAAGGACTGGGAGGCACCACTTATTCTTGGGCCCCTGCTTCAGGTGGCTAGATGGTGTGGGGAAGCCACCAATCCTCAGGCCTCTGATGTAGGTAGGTAGGTGAGGACCCTGCTTAATAGGCAGAGCAGTGTCAAATGTCACGAACCTACCTCTCGACCATATAGCTGTAACAGTTGTAGTTAGGCTTCAGGTATATACCCTGTTGTACTGTGCTAATGGGGGCCTATGCTGTTGAAACAGGCCTACACAGGTCTATACAGGGGTGAAAGGCATTCAAAGTCTGTGGACCCCTTATGCTTGTGCCTTGGCAAAGGAGCGGTTCCCACCCTGAATACCCAGTTTAGGGGAGCCAGCAGATTATTTTTTCTGTTTGGTATTTTTTTCCCTCCCCAAGGCTGGGAGAATGGCTCAAAGTGTGTGACAGATTCTACTTCCAGTCCAGGGGACATGGCAATTTCTGAAGCTGGCTTAGACCCAGTGCAGAACAGGAAGGGAGCAGGTAAGTGTGAGAAAGATTTTTCCCAAAGGGGTGTTTTTTGATACATGCAGTAGGTTATATGCACGTACTTATCTTTTGGTGATTGACCATTGCTTCTTGCTGATTCTGGAGGCATGAGCAGACTCTCTGCTGCTCAGTCTCTCCTGATATAGAAAACACATCCCAAACGCCAATGCTTGCCTCACCTCACTTATGCCAGCGGATCCAACCTGCAGGGTGTCAGTTCCTGCCAGGTCAGGTCTAGCAATTTCTGGCTGCTTTTGAATCACCTCTCCCTCCCCCTGCGGCTCACTCTGATTCCTCAACTTTGCCTTTGATGTTCAGGGGTCCTAGATTGTTTCATATAAGACATTCATTTGATTTTTCTGATCTTCGTTGTAAGGGGGACCACAGGGGGCTTCTGACTACTCTGCCATCTTGGCCCTGTCTCCTAGCTTTTGTTCTTGATATCAATGGGAAAGTTTTGGAATTTAGGAAACTCTTAAGTGCTGAGCTCTTGTAAATGAAAATCTGGCTTTTTCCAACAATGTTTCTGGAATGTCCTTCAGCAGCCAATTACGAAAGTCAAAAGTTGAGCATCAAAAAGTCAGTTATATCTCCATTTCAGCTATAACAACATCTATCAGTTTCTGCATCTGTAATTATAAAATGTGGCTACAGTACTGTAGTCACTGTAAAATGAAACTACAATACCGATGCCTTCCTGTGGCTTTCTCAAAAAGTGAGGGCTCTCTAAAGTTACAGGAGAGCAGGACCAATGGATCTTAAAACTATAGAAAGTGATGCCATGTAATTATGCCTGTATAGTTGTACAATGCAGCCCTGTTCAAATGGTGTTGAAGACAGGAGAGTGAGGCTAAATTAAATAGTAATTGTAGTAACAAAACTGCAGTTAGAGGGAGAGGACAATTATGACCACTGCTAGTTGTGAGAGTTTTTTTGGGGGGGGATGGGGTGTCTCCACATGATCCCTTCCCTTGGGTAATCATCCCAATGCCATTACACAGTAATATTCCAGACTCTATGTGGTTTGGATTGAGCACACCCAGTGCTCCTGCCCTAGGGATTGTCACATGCCGCCAGCCTGGCTAGTTAGAATATGCCATCTCCTGGGTGCAGGAATGGGTATTTGACCAAAGCTGAGCCACTTCGCTGGAACCTCTGACAGACCTTCATAAAAAAGCACTTTTTCTTTCTTTCCGAGGAAGATGTCACTTTGGGGGCTGCAAGCAGCCATGTTGATAGCAGAAAACCTGTCTGAGAGTCAAGCCAAGGAGGAGCAAATCTGAAGCAAATACCACTCCTTACACTTCCCAGTTAAATATTCTTAAGCTAGTATGAGTTGAGTCTCTTATTGCAACCACAAGAATAATTATAGCTAGCACTTACATAGGTCTCTAAGTGGTCCAAGCAGCTAACCAAAAGGTGGACGGTTCAAATCCATCCAGCAACTCTGTGAAAGAAAGGCCTAGTGATCTGCTTCCATAAAGGTTACAACCAAGAAAACCCTATGGTGTAGTTCCACTCCGCAAAAAATGGGGTTGCAATGAGTCAGAATCAACTCAATTGCGATGGGTAGCACTTACATGAAATTTATGAGGTGGCAGGTTTTTTTTAAGCACTTGACTCATGTAATCCTCACAACAATCAAGGAAGCTGTTGTTGTTAGGTGCTGTCAAGTCGGCTCCGACTAATAGCAACCCTCCCTATGGACAACAGAACAAAACACTGTCTGGTCCTGCCCCATCCTCACAATCATTGTTATGCTTGAGCCCATTGTTGCAGCCATTGTGTCAATCCACCCTGTTGAGGGTCTTCCTCTTTTATAATGTCCATCTACTTTACCAAGCACGATGCCTTTCTCCAAGGACTGGTCCCTCCTGATAGCATGTCCAAAGTGCATAAGATGAAGTCTCACCATCCTTGTTTCTAAAGAGCATTTTGGTTATAATTCTTCTAAGACAGATTTGTTCTTTTTTCTGGTATGGCATGTTATATTCAATATCCTTCGCTAACATCATAATTCAAAGGCATCAATTCTTCTTTGGCCTTCCTTATTCATTGTCCAGCTTTCGCATGCATATGAGGCAATAGAAAACACTATGGATTGGGTCAGGCACACCTTAGTCCTTAAAGTGACATCTTTGTTTTTTACCACTTGAAAGAGGCTTTTTGCAGCAAATTTACCCAATGCGATGTGTCTTTAAATTTCTTTCTTTCTTTTTTTTAATTATGCTTTAGGTGAAAGTTTATAGCTCAAGTTAATATCTCTTTCAAAAATTTATACACACATTTTGTGACGTTAATTGCAATCCTCACAATGTGACAGCACATTCCTCCTTTCCACCCCAAGTTCTCCGTGTCCATTCAACCAGTTCCTGTCCCTTCCTGCCATCTCATCCTGCTTTTGGACAGGAACTGTCCCTTTGATCTCGTATATCTGATTTAACTAAGAAGCACATTCCTCACGTATATAACTGTTTGTTTTATAGTCCTGTCTAATCTTTGTCTGAAAAGTGGGCTTCGAAAATGGTTTCAGTTCTGGGTTAACAGAGCATCCAGGGGCCATAGTTTTGAGGGTCCTTCCAGTCTCTCTCAGACCATTAAGTCTGGTCTTTTTATGTGAATGTGAGTTCTGCTCTACCTTTTCTCCTGCTTTGTCTGGGACTGTCTGCTGTATTCCCTGTCACAGTGGTTATCGGTGGTAGCAGAGCTCCATCTATTTCTTCTGGTCTCAGGTTGGTGGAGTCTCTGATTCATTTGGACCTTTAGTCCTTCGGGTAGTATTTTCCTTGTGTCTTTGGATTTCTTCGTTTTTCTTTGCTTTAAATCGGATGGGACAAATTGATGTATCTTAGATGGGCCATTGCAAGCTTTTAAGGCACCAGACATCACTCTGTCATTTGATTTCTTGATTGCTGCCTCCATGGGCATTGATTGTTGATCCAAGTAAAATGAAATCCTTGACAACTTCAATCTTTTCTCCATTTATCATGATGTTGCTTGCTGGTCCAGTTGTGAGCATTTTTGTTTTTTTATGTTGAGGTGCAATTCATACTGAAGGCTCTAGTCCTTGATCTTCATCAATAAGTGGTTCAAACCTTCTTCCCTTTCAGCAAGCTAGCTTGTGTCATCTTCATATCGCCGGTTGTTAATGAGTCTTCCTCCAATCCTGATGCCACATTCTCCTTAATATATTCCAGCTTCTCATATTAATTGTTCAGCATACAGACTGACTAAGTATGGTAAAAGGATACAAACCTGAAACACATCTTTCCTGATTTTAAACCATGCAGTATCCCCTTGTTCTGTTCAAATGACTACCTCGATGAGGGGCCAAGATGGTGGAGTAGTCAAACACTTCCTGTGGTCCCTCTTAAAACAAAGACCTAAAAAAATGAGTGAATCAATTATACATGACAATCTAGGAGCCCTGAACAACAAAGAAAAAGTAGAGGAATCAGACTGAGTGGCAGGAGGTTGGAGAGACAGCTCAGAAGCAGTGAGAAGTTACCAGACCTGACCCGATGGGAACCAGCACCCTGCAGACTGGATTGGCTGTAGTGTATGGTGAGACAAGCAGTGGTGCTTTGGGTGTGTTTCCCACATCAGGAGAGACCAGGCAACAGAGAGTGTACTCAAGCCTCCAGAACCAGCAAGAAGCGGTGCTCCATCAGCAAAAGATAAGTACATGAGTCTAACCTACTCCAAAGATTAAAAAAAAACCCTTTGGGAAGGACTTCTCTCCCATTTACCTGCCCCCTCTCTGCTCTGCACCAGTTCCTGGGCTGGCTTCAGTGATTGCCACATCCCCTGGGCCAGAAGTAGGGCCCATTGCACACCTTGAGCTATTCTCCTGGCTTTGGAGAGGGAACAAATTAACAAACAGGAGAAAATTAACTGCCAGCTCTCCTAAGCCAGGAACTCAGGGCAGGCACAGCCCTCCTAGGCACAGACATAAGGGGCCCACAGACTTTGAATACCTTTTACCTCTGCATAGACCTGTGTAGGCCCATTTCAACAGCATAGGCCCTCATTAGCACAGAGCATATACCTGTTGTACATGAAGCCTATTTTCAACTGCATCATATATAAGGTTGGCAGATACAGTGGCAGATTCATGACATTTGACATTGCCCTGCCCATTAAGCAGGGTCCTCACCTACCCACATCAGGGGCCTGAGGACTGGTGGCTTCACTCACACCATCCAGCCACCCATGACAGGGGTTTAAGAATAAGTGGTGCCTCCCAGTCATTACAGCCATCAGCATTGGGTGCCCATATTCTGGATGCAAAACCCACCCACCTACGAGCTCTAGGGAAGAGGGGTACACTTTCCTCCCAGACACTCATGTACAGCCATCAGCCCCCTGACTTGCTTAGATGATCACCTCCTACTGCAGTCAGATATCTGTGCCTACTCCAATCACCCTTGCCCATCTAGGACTGTGGTTGAGAGCCTGTACCACACACTTGGTGACCAACTACCTGAACACCTGAACTGAATCCATACAAGAAAAGTAAATGAACTCCTGGGCTCACATACCTAGTAACAGCTCTAACCACCTGGTGGCAGGATTTTAGAGCTTCAAAGGCTCAATAATCAAAGTAGCTCACACAACCAGCCTATTTGGGCATATCAAAACAAAACAAAACAAGAAGCTAGGACACAGTAAGGAAACATAAAGTAAATAAATATAATAACTTATTGAGGGTTCAGAGAAAACAGTCAATATCAAATCACATAAACAGACAGAGCATGATGGCTTCAGCAAGTACCCAAAACAAAGAATCAAGAAACTTTCTGAAGGAAGATAATTTCTTGGAATTAGCAGAAATAGAATTTGAAAGAGTAATATACAGAGCTCTTCCAGAGATCAGAAAGGAGATCAAGCAAAAGTGCAGAACAAGCCAAGGAAAGCACAGGCAAAGCAATAGAGGAACTTAAGACGGTCATTCAAGACTATAATGACAAATTTAACAGGCTGCAAGAATCCATAGAAAGGCAGCAAACAGAAATTCAAAAGATTAAAGATAAAATTTAAGAATTAGACAATGCAGTAGAAAGTCATAAGAGCAGAATTGAGGTAATGGAAATCAGAATTAGTGAGACTGAAGATAAAGAACTTGACATCAACTTAAAAAAAAACTTGCTTGAGGAAAAATCAGATAAAAGAATTTTAAAAAATGAAGAAACTCTAAGAATTACTTGGAGCTCTATCAAGTGGAACAACCTAGGAGTGATTGGAGTACCAGAACAGAGGATAACAGAAAATACAGAGAAAATCATTGAAGATTTGTTGGCAGAAAACTTCCCTGGTATTGTGAAAGATATCTATCACAAAAACTCATCGAACACCACACAAAGTTGACCCCAAAAGAAAGTCACGAAGACATTATCATCAAACTTGCCAAAACCAAAGATAAAGAGAGAATCTTAAGAGCAGCTAGGGATAAAGAAAAAGTCATCTACAAGGGAGATTCAATAATACTAAGCCCTGGCTACTCAGCAGAAACCATGCAGGCAAGAAGGCAATGGGATGACATATATAAAGCCTTGAGGGAAAAAAATTGCCACCCAAGAATTGTATATCCAGCAAAACTGTCTCTCAAATATGATGGTGAAATTAGGACATTTTCAGATAAACAAAGAAGTTTAGGGAGTTTGCAAAAACCAAACTAAACCTACAAGAAATACTAAAGGGCATCCGGTTATGAAATTAATAACATCAGGTATTAACCCAAGACTAGAACACAGGACAGAGCAACCAGATATCAACTCAGATAGGGAAATCACGAAAGTAAATCAAAGCTAAAACATTATGTAAAAGATGACAACATTAAAACAAAAAAGAGGGACTAAAAAAAGTATTCATAGCTCTGTCATTTGGAGAGGAAGTCAAGGCAATATGAAGAAATAAAAGATTGGTTTCAACTTAGAAAAAAGGCTTAAATATTAAGGTAACTACAAAGGAAACTAATAATCCTGAACATCAAAATAAAATACAAGAGACACATACTTAGCAAATATGAACAATGAAAAGAGGAAAAGACAATATATAAAGAAAAATGACTCAGCACAGAAAATTAAGTGGAAAAAAGAAACTGTCAAAAACACACACACAAAAAAGAGATCAAAATGACAGCAGTAAACTCACACCTATCAGTAATTACTCTGAATGTAAATGGACTAAATACACCAATAAAGAGACAGAGGGTGGCAGAAAGGATAAAAAAAAAAAGGATCTATCTATATGCTGCCTACAAGAGACACACCTTAAAGACACATACAAACTAAAACTCAAAGGATGGAAAAAATATGTCAAGCAAACAACAATCAAAAAGAGCAGAAATGGCAATATTAATCTCTGGCAAAACAGACTTTAAATTAAAATCTGCCACTAAGGATAAGGAAGGACACTATATAATAATCAGAGGGTCAATACACCAGTGGGACATAACCATAACAAATATTTATGCACCCAATGACAGGGCTCCAAAGTACATACAGCAAACTCTAATAGCATTGAAAAGAGAGATAGACAGCTCCCTAATAATAGTAGAAGACTTCAACACACCACTTTCAGTGAAGGACAGAACAACCAGAAAGAAGTCCAATAAAGACATGGAAGATATAAATGTCACAATCAACCAACTTGACCTCTTACACATATACAGAACACTCCACCGAACAGCAGGAAAATATACTTTCTTTTCCAACACACATGGAACATTCTTCAGAATAGACCACATATTAGGCCATAAAGCAAGCCGTAACAGAATCCAAAGCATCGAAATATTACACAGGATGTTTTCTAACCATAACTCCATAAAAGTAGAAATCAGTAACAGAAAAGCAAGGAAAAAAAATCAAACACATGGAAACTGAACAACATTTTGCTGAAAAACTACTGGTTTATAAAAGAAATAAGTACGGAATAAAGAAATTCACAGATTCAAAAGAGAATGAAAATGCATCCTTCCAGAACCTTTGGGACATAGCAAAAGCAGTGCTCAGATGTCAATACATAGCAATAAATGCACACATGTAAAAAGAAGAAAGGGCCAAAATCAAAACTAACCCTACAGCTTGAACAAATAGAAAGAGAGCAACTAAAGAAACCCTCAGGCAGCAGAAGAAAGTAAATAATAAAAATTAGAGGAGAATTAAATGAAAAAGAGAATAGAAAAAACAACTGAAAGAGTTAATAAGACCGAAAGGTGGCTCTTTGAAAAGATCAACAAAATTGATAAGCCATTGTCCAAGCTGACAAAAGAAAAACAGGGGAGGAAGCAATATAGCCTGAATAAGATATCACAACAGACCCAACTGAAATTAAAAGAATCATAACAGAGTACTATGAAAAATTATACTCTAACAAATTTGAAAACCTAGAGGAAATGGACAGATTTCTAGAAATGACTACGTCTTGGTCTTTGTACAGGTTCCTCAGAAGCACAATAAAGTGTTATGGGTTTCCCATTCTTTGCAGCACTATCCATAATTTGTTATGATCCACACTGTTGATTGCTTTGGTGTAGTCAATAAACCACAGGTAAATATCTCTCTGGTATTCTCTGTTTTCAGCCAAGATCCATCTGACATCCACAGTGATATCCCTCTTTCTACGTCCTCCTCTAAATCCTGCTTGATTTAGAGCTGCAACCACTTTTGGATGATCTTCAGCAACATTTTACTTCCCTGTGATATTAATGATATTTTTTTGATAATTTCTGCATTCAGTTGGATCACCTTTCTTTGGAATGAGCAACAACCAGTTGGCTAGGTAGCTATCTTCCAAGTTTCTTTGCATAGATGAGCAAGAGTTCCTGGCGTTGCATCTGTTTGTTGAAACATCTCAATTGGTATTCCATCAATTCCCAAGGCTTGTTTTTTGCCAATGCCTTCAGTGCAGCTTGCACTTCTTCCTTCAATACAATTGATTCTTGATCATATGCCACCTCCTGAAATGGCTGAACAATGACCAATTCTTTTTGGTACAGTGACTCTGTGTATTCCTTCCATCTTCTTTTGATGTTTCCCCTGTCTTTCAATATTTTGCCTATAGAATCCTTCATTATTGCCACTCTAGGCTTGAATTTCTTGAGTTCTTTTTTAGCTTGAGAAATGCCTAGCACGTTAGTCACTTTTGGTTTTCTAAGTCCAGGTCTTTGTGCTTTCATTATAATACTCTGTCTTCTTGAGCAGCTCCTTAAAATCTTCTGTTCAGCTCTTTTACTTCAACTTTTCACTTCAGCTATTCTACATTCAAGAGCAAGTTTCAGAGTCTGGCATCCATATTGGTCTTTTCTTTTTCATCTGGCATCCATACTGGTCTTTTCTTTCTCGTCTGTCTTTTTAATGACCTCTTGCTTTCTTCATGTATTTCCTTGATGTCATTCCACAACTCATCTGGTCTTCAGTCATTGGTGTTCAATGAGTTAAATCTACTCTGGAGATTGTCTCCAAAGTCAGGAGGGATATAATCAAGGTCGTACTCTGACTCTCGTGGATTTGTTCTAATTTTCTTCAGCTTTGACTTGAACTTGGATATGTGCAATTGATGGTCTGTTCTATAGTCGACCCCTGGCCTTGTTCTGAATGATGATATTGAGATTTCCATCTTCTCTTTCTACAGGTGTAATAAATTCCATTACTGTGTATTCCATCTGGAGAGGTCAATGTGTATAATTGCCATTTATATTGTTGAAAAAGGTATTTGCAATGAAGAACTTGTTGGTCATGCAAAATTTTATCATGTTATCTCCAGCATTGTTTCTATAACCAAGGCCACATTTTCTGACTACTGTTCCTTTTTGTTTCCAACTTTCACATTCCAATCACCAGTAATTACCAATGCATCAGTGCATGAGGTAGGTACCATTATTACCATCTCCATTTTTCAGAGAGGAAAATGGTAGCCCGGAGAGACTGACTTGCCCAAGACATAGATCTAGAAAGTGATGTAGATGGGATTCAACCTAGGCTTTCTGACACCAGGGTCCAGGAAATTAAGTATACCATGCTACCTCTTAGTAGTCCAGACTAATATTGTGGACCTGGAAAAGTAATATTGTGAACCTGGAAAAGTAATTTAACAAGCCTTTATAAAGCTCTTAGTAAATAGTAGAGGTTGCAATATTTGTAATTATTTTACTACTTCATCTAATTTGTTCTGAGCGGTGCTTGGTGGGGTGAAAATAAACGGGTTCATGTTTACAAATAGCTTTTGAAGCTTCTGAATGAAAGCTGGGTTCTAAGAAGCAGGATAGTTTGTTCCCTAAAAACAGGTTTTGCTCCTTTTCATACAGAAAGAATGAAGCACATTTGAACCTGATGGCTTTGATTGTGTCTGTCCCTGTCCCTATGATATTTAAGAATAAATGACCACTTAAGGCTTGGCTATTTTTTGAAAATCCTCTCAAAGTGACCAAAATGAAGCTGAAGATGATGAGATACTTAAGAAAGAATTATTATAGCCTCCACCTCAGTGCCCCGTAGAATTTAGAATCCCTTTGTTCTGAATTCATTTTAACTGTCAATGGTAGCAAAAGGATACATTTCCTAAATTAGATGAATCCATGTTATCTACAGATCACAAATCTGATCCAAGGGAAATGTAATTCTAAAGGTAATTGGATTAGTAGCAATTCACCTTCATGCCACTGCAGTCATTTAGAATCTAGTTTTCTTAAAATTTTTTCCCACAGCTTCCCTTTGCTTATTTGAATCTAGCAGGCTTTGTTGAAGCTAGCCACTTCCTTCTTCTTCGCTGGTGTGTTCTCCTCCAGCTCCTTCGTAGAGGAATGTGCTCAGTGTGGCAGCAGTCCTGGTTGGGGGCACTTGGCTGTAGCTGAAGAGTGGAAAAACCACCCTAATTATCTACTTAGCTATACCATTCTGAATATGAATAAATTTAATAATATTTCACACAAAGGGTGCAAAATATTATTAAATTTATCCATATGTTTTCCTTTTTATATTTCCCAATATATATTTCCCCTATTCAACCACGGGTTAAAATTGCTTTAGGATTGGATTCACTGACAAATTTAGCTGACAAACATCAGCTTTTTGCTATGTACCTATTCCTGCTCAGTTTCAAAGTATAGTTTCTGTTAACACAGTCATTATCCTTTTTGCAGAAATATTTAGTCTTTGGGGTGTATTAAAATAGCCTTATTAGGTAACTGACTTTATTGAATTCCCTCTGGATATCAGCTAACAAAGTAGAAGGTAAAATAACAATCTCTTAAATGCATCGTATAATAAAAGAAGTCTACATTTTTGAAGTATTTGTGTATAATAATTTTACCAGTTACCTTTCTTAAATCCTGGCCAACAACTCTGAGTGGTAGATAGTATCATCCCATTTTACAGATAAGGAAAATAAAGTCTCAGGGAGATAATGTACTAACGGTTGTGAGCTTTCAGTAGAAGAAACAGAGTTCACCCCTGTGTCTATCCTTGTCTTCTTTCCTCTGTAGCATTCTAACCGTCTAGTGCATAAACTTTGACTGTGGAGGCAAGTAAAATGAAATCCTTGACAACTACAGTCTTTTCTCCCTTTATCATGATGTTGCTTATTGGCCTAGGTGTGAGGATTTTTGTTTTCTTTATGTTGAGGTGTAATCCATACTGAAGGCTGTGGTCTTTGAACTTCATCAGTAAGTGCTTCAAGTCTTCTCCACTTTCAGCAACCAAGGTTGTGTCATCTGCATATCACAGCTTGTTAGTGAGTCTTCCTCCAATTCTGATGCCACATTCTTCTTCATATAGTCCAGCTTCTCAAATTATTTGCTCAGCATACAGGTTGAATAAGTATGGTGAAAAGATTTAACCCTGATGCACACCTTTCCTGATTTTAAACCACGCAGTATCACCTGTTCCATTCAAATGACTGCCTCCTTGGTCTATGTGCAGGTTTCACATGTGCACAATTAGATATTCTGAAATTCCTATTCTTCTCAATGTTATCCTTAATTTGTTATGATCCACATGGATCCACAATCAACACCCACAGAAGCAGGAGTGAAGAAATCAAATGACAAATCAAACATCTGGTCAAGGGAGAATGAAGAAAACCAAAGACACAAGAGAAAGATTAGTCCAAAGGACTAATGGACCACAACTACCACAGCCTCCACCAGACTTCATCCAGCACAACTAAATGGTGCCCAGCTACCACCACCGACTGCTATGACAGGGCTCACAATAGAGGGTCTTGGACAAAGCTGGAAAAAATTGTAGAACAAAATTAAAACTTACAAAAGAAATGCTAGACTTACTGGTCTGACAGAGACTGGAGAAACCCCAAGAGCGGTCCTGGATATCCTTTTAATACAGTATTGCAGTCACTCCTGAGGTTCTCCCTTCAGCCCTAGATTAGACAGGCTTATAAAACAACAGTAACACACATAGTTCAACCACGTAATGAGAGTAAATGGGCACATCAGTCTAGGGGCAAGGATGAGAAGACAAGAGGGGACAGGAAATGTGGATGAATGGAAATGGGGAATCCAAGGTTGAAAAGGGGAGAGTGTTGACACATTGAGGGGTGGGCAAAGTGGGCAAACAATGTAGCAAAACAGTAAGTGTATTAATTGTTTACTGAGAAACTAATTTGCCCTATAAACTTTCATCTAAATCACAATTAAAAAAAAAAAAGAAGAAGACGAAATCAAACGACATACTACATTGGACAAATCTGCTGCAAAAAAATCTTTTTAAAGCAAAGACATCACTTTGAGGACCAAGGTGCACCCGACCCAAGCCATGGTATTTTCAATTGCCCAATAATGCATGTGAAATCTGGACAATGAATAAGGAAAACTGGAGAAAAATTGATGCTTTTGAATTATGGCGTTGGTGGACAATATTGAATATACCATGAACTGCCAGGAGAATGAACAAATCTGTCTTGGAAGAAGTACAGCCAGAATGCTCTCTAAAAGCCAAGACAAAGAGACCTCATCTCACGTAATTTGGATATGTTATCCCTGGAGAAGGATGTCATTCTTGGTAAAGCAGACTGACAATGAAAAACAAGAAGACTCTCAATGAGATGGATCGACACAGTGGCTGCAACAATAGGCTCAAACATATCAACAATTATGAGGATGGCTCAGGACCAGGCAGTGTTTCGTTCCCTTGCACATAGGGTTGCTATGAGTCAGAACTGACTCGACCGCACTTAACAAGAATAACATTGCTTAAACTTACTTTAAAATTGTACTTTCAACTTCTTCAAACTCAGATGACCCAGGTAAGGTCACTTAACTAGTATTGAGTAACGGAGTTTCCGCTATATTTGAGCACTAAGTTAGCCAAACTTGGTTTGAACTTTCCTATTCTCATCACAGAGGCAGTGGTGATTCAGTGGTAAATTCTCACCTTCCATGCCAGAGAACCAGGTTTGATTCCCAGCCAAGGTACCTTATGAGCAGCCACCAACCATGTGTCAGTGGTGAAGTGAGTGTCGCTATGATGCTGAACAGGTTTCAGAGGAGCTTTCAGACTAAGATGGAAGAAAGGCCTGGTGATCTACTTCTGAAAATCAGCCAGTGAAAACCCTGTGGATCACAATGATCATGGGAATGGCACAGGACCAGGCAATGTTCTGTTCTGTTGTGCATGGGGTTGCCATAAGTTGGGGGCTACTCAATGACAGCTAACAACAACAACATTTTCATCACAAAATCACAGGTACATTTGATTTGCAAACTGCGTTATGAAATAAAACCAAACCAGTTGCCATTCAGTTGGTTCTGACTCATGGCAACTCCCTGTGTTACAGTAGAATTTTGCTCCAAAGGTTTTTTAATTGCTGATTTTTCAAAAGTAGATTGCCAGGTCTTTCTTCCCAGGTAACTTTGGGTGGACTCCAACCTTTCAGTTAACAGTCAAGTACACTGACCCATAGATAACACCTTTTTGCAGAGATACATCTAGGCAAAACTGCAAGGTGAGTAAGAGTTGTATTAAATATACTCTTTCCCTGGGCATCAGTTCTTCATTTTACTCTTTGCAAAACCCCTCCCAGATCTTGGAAATATTTGCCATCCATGTCTTGAGTGTGCCTCCTGGCCGGGCCTTCTGGGCTGCACCAAAGACACTGGCAAAAAACAAGTCTCAGGAACTGACAGACTACCAATTAAGATGCTTCGACAAATGCATATAATGCTGAAAGCACTCACTCATCTATGCCAAGAAAATTGGAAGATAGCTACCTGGTCAACTGACAGGAAGGGATCCACATCTGTGCCCATTCCGAAGAAAAGTGACTCAACAGAATGCAGACATTATTGAATAATATCATCAATAGCATTCACAAGTAAGATTTTGCTGAAGATAATTAAAAAATGGTTGCAGGAGTATGTCGAGAGGAAACTGCCAGAAATTCAAGCTGAATTCAGAAGAAGACGTGGAACAAGAGATGTCATTGCTAATGTCAGATGGATCTTGGCTGAAAGCACAGAATACCAGAAACAATACCAAAAACTTGTGTTTTATTGAATATGCAAAGGTATTTGACTGTGTGGATCATAACAAATGGATAGCATTGCAAAGAATGGAGTTCCAGAACACTTGACTGTGCTCACGAGGAACCTGTACATAGACCAAGAGGCAGTTGTTTGAATAGAACAAGGAGACACTGCATGGTTTAAAATCGGGCAGAGTGTATGTCAGGGTCGTATCCTTTCACCATACTTATTCAAACTGTGTGCTCAGCAAGTAATCTGAGAAGTTGGAATATATGAAGAAGAATGCAGCACCAGGATTAGAGGAAGGCTCGTTAATAACCTGCATTACGCAGATGGCACAACCTTGCTTGCTGAAAGTGAAGGGGATTTGAAGCACTATTACTAATGAAGATCAAAGGTTACAGTCTTCTCAACATAAAGAAAACAAAAACCCTCACAACTGGACCAATAAGCAGCATCAAGATAAATGGAGAAAAGACTGAAATTGTCAAGGATTTCATTTTACTTGGATCCATAATCAATGCCAATGGAAGCAGCAGTCAAGAAATCAAACGACGTATTGAATTGAGCAAATCTGCTGCAAAAGACCTCTTTAAAGTGTTAAAAAGCAAAGACCATCACTTTGAGGACTAAGGTACGCCTGACGCAAGCCATGGTAATTTCGAATTGCCTCGTATGCATTCAAAAGCTGGGCAATGAATAAGAAGAAATGAAGGAGAATTGATGTCTTTGAATTATGGTGTTGGTGAAGAATATTGAATATTGACCGGGCAGTGTTTTGCTCCGTTTTACACAGGGTCACTATGAGCTGGAATTGACTCAACAGCACCTAACAACTGCCTTCTTGACGCTGTATCAGATCTTGCTCTAGCGAACACTTTCCATTTGTTGTCCACTCAAACTCCATTGCTGCTATCTGATAGCACCTGGAGGTCAGGTTAGGTAATGGCTTCCCTCACGGTGTGTGATCTTGGAGTTTGCTTCAACATCACAAAAGTCAACGGGTCCCTGAAGGCCACATCAGCTTTTGTTCTTTAGCTTTTACCCTCAGTTCAGTGATATTCCCCACATCTTTCTCACTCTTTCATGTTTTAATTAATCAGAAATATTTCTGTCATTTGCAACCAGAGAACTTTCATGACAAATCTTCCCTCCTCCTCAGAGGTCCTGGATTCCACATCTCTCCCCAGGCACCTCCCTGCTCTGCTCTCCCCTCACACACTCAGTGAGAACCTAATGTGTGGCCTCCATCATTTTCCAGGTCAAGTGGCCTGTGCCACCAAGCTGACTGCTAACTAAGCAGCCCACTGATCTGTCACAAGGAGCTAACAGCAGAGGGTTAATTGCCAGATTCTTCCCAGCTTCTCCTCAGAGAAACTTCTGTGATTCTTTAAGATAAGCTGCTTCTCAAAGCTATTTAAAATGGCCTTTCTGGTAGGATTCTATCTGGGGCTAAGCATTTGGTCTTTTCTATTTTGCTTTCTTCTTTCCCAGGCCCCTGTGTACAATTTCTCCATAAAAGATTTGGAAGCCCAGGAGATGTTGGATGTGTTAGGCTGGGTTTTCTAGAGAGGCAAAACCAGTAAAACATGTAAATACATACAGAGAGAGATTTATATCAAAGAAATGGCTCACACAATTGTAGAGGCTGGAACGTCCCAAGTCCGTGGATTAGGATAGAGGCTTCTCCCAATTCACATAGAAGCAGGGGCTGGCTATCCCAAGATCGTCAGGTTGGAAAGCAGGGCTCTTGCTCACAGGCAAAACTGCAAGGCTTCTCCTGATTCATGCAGCTGCAGGGGCTGGCAAGCCCAAGATCAGCAGGTCAGAGTACAGGACTCTGCTCACAAGCTGTGCAGATCCACGAATCCCAAGACTGGCAGATAAGCTGATAGCTCAAGTCCCAAGAGCCGGGGGTCAGATGAACAGGAGGTAGCCAGCCACAGGATCCAAAGACAGCAAAAAACCAAAACATCTGCTTATATTTGGCTGTAGGCCACGCCCTCAAGGAAGCTGCCTTTCAGCTGATTGGTTACTCACGGCCAATCCAATTGTGGGAGTGATCACATATAAACACTAAGAATATTTTGCATTCTCACTAGCAGTGCATAAGAGTTCCAACCTCCCTGCAGCCTCTCCAACATTTATTGTTTTCTGTTTTTTTGATTTGTGCCAGTAATGTGGGGGTGAGATGGTTTCTTATTGTGGTTTTGATTTGCATTTCTCCAATGGCTACTGATTGCAAGCATTTCCTCACCTGCCTGTTAGCCACTTGAATGATTTCTTTGGTGAGGCGTCTTTGGATTATTTGTCTTTTGTTGTAGAGGTGTTGGATTTTCCTACAGATTTTAGAGATTAGACTTGTGTCAGATTTTGTTATTAAAAAAAACTTTCTCCCAGTCTGTAGATTCTCTTCTTACTCTTTTGGTGAAGTCTTTTGATGAGCATACGTGTTTAGTTTTTAGAAGATCCCAGTTATCTAGCTTAGCTTCTGGAGTTTGTGTGTTGTTAATTATGGTTTGTATCCTCCTAATGCTGTGTATTAGGGCATCTTAGAGTTGATCCTATTTTTTTTTCCTATGATGTTTATAGTTTTTGGTTTTATTAGCACCATTTGTTAAGAAGATTGTCTTTTCCTCATTTGATGGACTTTGGGCCCATGTCGATGATCAGGTGACCATAGGTGTATAGATTTATGTCTTGGTTCTCAATTCTGTTCCATTGGTCAATGTGTCTATCATTGTACCAGTACCAGGCTGTTCTGACTGCCATAGTTGTATAGTAGGTTCTGAGGTGAGGTAGTGTGAGTCCTCCTACTTTATTCTTCTTCAATAGTGCTTTACTTATCCATGGCCTCTTCCCTTTCCATATAAAGTTAATGATTAATTTTTCCATCTCTTTAAAGAACACTGTTGGTATTTGGATCAGGATTGCATTGTATCTGTAGATTGCTTTGGGTAGAATTGTCATTTTCACAATGTTGAGTCTACCTATCCATAAGCATGGTATGTTTTTTCCATTATGTAGATCTCTTTTGGTTTCTTGCAGCAGTGTTTTGTAATTTTCTTTTTATAGGTCTTTCACATCCCTGGTTAGACTTATTCCTAACTATTTTGTTTTTTTTTTTTAGGGGCTATTATAAATGGTTTTGTTTTCCTGATTTCCTTTTCATCATTCTCTTTATTGATGTATAGGGATCCAACTGATTTTTGTATGTCTATCTTATATCCTGCCACTCTGTTGAATCTTTCTATTAGTTTCAGTAGTTTTCTTGTGGAGTCTTTTGGGTTCTGTATGTATAGTATCATATCATCTGCAAGGGACAGTTTTACTTCTTCCTTACTAAATTGGATGCCCTTTATTTCTTTTTCTTGCCTTATTGCTGTAGCTAGGGCTTCCAGCACAATGTTAAATAGGAGTGGTGATAAAGGGCATCCTTGTCTTATTCCTATTCTCAAAGAGAATGTCTTTAGCCTCTCTCTATTAAGAATGATGTTGACTGTTGGTTTTGTATAGATGCCCTTTATTCTGCTGAGGAATTTCCCTTCTATAACTATTTTATTGAGAGTTTTTATCAGGAACGGGTGTCAGACTTTGTCCAATGCCTTTTCTGTGTCAATTGAGATGATCACGTGATTCTTTTCTTTCCTTTTATTTATATGATGGATTATGTTGATTGATCTTCTAATGTTGAACCATCCTTGCATAAAAAAAAAATACCTGGTATAAATCCCACTTGGTTGTGTTGTATTGTTTTATTGATATGATGCTGAATTCTATTGGCTAGAATTTTGTTGAGAATTTTTTGCATCTATATTCATGAGAGATATTGGTCTGCAATTTTCCTTTTTGTGGTGCCTTTGCCTGGTTTTTGGTATAAGGATTATGCTGGCTTTGTAGAATGAATTCAAAAGTATCCCTTCCTTTTTTATGTTCTGAAATAGTTTGAGTAGTAATGGTGAAATCTTTTCTCTGAATGTTTGGTAGAATTCTCCTGTGAAGCCATCTGGGCCAGGGCTTTTGGAAGCCGTTTTTATTATCTTTTCAATCTCTTCTCTTGTTATAGGTCTGTTCAGATTTTCAACTTCAGTTTGTGTTAGTTTGGGTAGATAGCAAGAGAGCTAGGTGCCTTCCAGCAGAAGTTTACTGGGAGTGGGGTGCCTCCAAGCACTTACTGGTGGAGCTGCAGAACTTTGGAACACTTATCCCGGCAGGGGAGACATGGGCAATGAGGCCAGAGGAGCTGACAGGCCAAGGAACCTGGAAGCAGAAGAAGAAGAGACAAGGAACACAGGAAGGCGAGCTGCCTCAGTCTCAAAGGGTATGGCCGTGACCTCCGGGCTCTCAAAGAGTGGAGCCATGGCTTCTGGTGTTTCTAAGGGTGGAGTTGCCACTCATATGGACTAGGAGGTTGCTGTTCCAGTGGGCCTGGAAGGCAGAGCTGAAGCCCAGGTCTGACCTCCTCTCAGAGTCCAGAGACTGACCTATACCTAGAGTCTGGAGGGCAGGGCCATTGTGTAAATAGTCTTAGAGGATTATTTTCGAAGCCTTGAGGGCTAGTGTAATGCGTTCTGTTAACTTTTTTGGTGCCTGTTATGCCTTCTTTCCCTCCAATTTCTTCTGTTTGTAGTGGAAATGTCTACCTTGCACCAATGTACTTGCACCATTGTGCTTTGGAAGCAGATAACTTGTATTTTAGATTTCACAGATGAGGGAGAATTTTTGGATTTTGGACTTGGAGTTGATTTTAGACTTTTGCTATGATATGATGGGGTCAATGTGTTTTACATGTGGAAAGGACATGAATTTTGGGGGGGCCAAAGGGTGGAATGTCATGGATTGAATTGTGTTCCCCAAAAATATGTGTATCAGTTTGGCTGGAGCATGATTCCCAATATTGTGTGACTGTCCACCATTGTAAATCCTGTCACTATGATGTTAATGAAATGGGTTAGTGACAGTATATTGATGAGATCTACAAGATTAGATTGTGTCTTCCAGCCTACCAGACTGTGAGAGAATAAATTGTTAAAGCCATCTACTTGTGGCATTTCTATTATAACATCCCTAGATGACTAAGACAATGTGTTCCTGGAAATTTGTCCATTTCATCTAAGTTTTCAAATTTGTTGGAGTATAGTTTTTCATAGTACTCTGTTAAGCTCTTTTTTATTTCAGTTGGGTCTGTTGTAATGTCACCCATTTCATTTCTTATTTGAGTTATTTGTGTCCTCTCCTGTTTTTCTTTTGTTGATCTTTTCAAAAAACCAAATTTTGGTTTTGTTGAACCTTTGTTTTTCTATTCTCCATTTCACTTATTTCTGCTCTCATCTTTATTATTTCCTTTCTTTTGGTGGCTGTAGTGGTTAAGTACTACGGCTGCCGACCAAGAGGTCAGCAGTTCAAATCCGCCAGGCGCTCCTTGGAAACTCTATGGGGCAGTTGTACTCTGTCCTATAGGGTCGCTATGAGTCAGAATCGACTCGATGGCAGTGGGCTTGGTTTGGCTTTTTTGGTGGCTGTATCTACTCTTACTGTTGTCTTTCTATTTGTTTGAGTTAATGTTTTGATTTTTTTCCTTTCTTCTTTTTTGATGTGTGCATGTATTGCTATAAATTGAACTCTGAGCACTACCTTTGCTTTTGTTCCAAAGTTTTGGTATGATGTATTTTCATTCTCATTTGATTCTAGGAATTTTTTTATTCCATCTTTGATTTCTTCTGTCACCAAGTGATTTTTAAGGTTTTTAAGGGTGTTATTCAGTTTCTATGCAATTGATTTCTTTTCCTTGTTCTTCCTGTTAATTTCTACTTTGATGCCATTGTGATTAGAGAAAACACTTTTTATTCTCTTAATGTTTTGGATTTTGTTAAGGATTGCCTTGTGGACTAAGGTATGATCTGTTCTGGAAAACATTCCATGTGCATTGGAAAAGAAAGTGTACTTTGCAGCTGTTGGGTGGAGTGTTCTATATATGTCTATGCGGTCCAGTTGGCTAATTGTGGCCTTTAGATTTTCTGTACCTTTGCTGAGTTTCTTTCTAGATGTTCTGTCCTTTACCGAAAATGGTGTGTTGAAATCTCCTAGTATAATTGTGGAACTGTTAATTTCTCTTTTCAGTGCTGTTACAGTTTATGTATTTTGGAGCCCTGTCATTGGGTGCGTAGATATTTATCGTGGTTATGTCTTCATGATGAATTATCCCTTTAATCATTATATAGCACCCTTCTTTGTCTTTTATGGTGGATTTTGTTTTAAAATCTATTTTATCTAAGATTAGTATTGCCACTCCTGCTCTTTTTTGGTAGCTGTTTGGTTGATATATTTTTTTCCATCCTTTGATTTTTAATAAATTTATGTCTTTGTTTCTAAGGCGTGTCTCTTGTAGACAGCATATAGATGGGCCCTGTTTTTTTAATCCATTCTCTCACTCTCTGTCACTTTAAAAAATTTTTTTTCTGTGCTTTAAGTGGAAGTTTACAAATCAAGTCAGTCTCACACACGAAAACTTATATACAACTTCCTACATACCCCCAGTTGCTCTCCCCCTAATGAGACAGCCTGCTCCCTCCCTCCACTCTCTCTTTTCGTGTCCATTTCACCATCTTCTAATCCCCTCTACCCTCTCATCTCCCCTCCAGGCAGAAGATGCCAACAGAGTCTCAAGTGTCCACCTGATCCAAGAAGCTCATTCCTCACCAGCATCCCTCTCCATCCCATTGTTTAGTCCAATCCTTGTCTGAAAAGTTGGCTTTGGGAATGGTTCCTGTCCTGGGCCAACAGAAGGTCTGGGGGCCGTGACCACCGGGGTCTTTCTAGTCTCAGTCAGACCACTAAGTCTGGTCTTTTTTACGAGAATTTGGGGTTTGCATCCCACTGCTCCCTCAGGGGTTCTCTGTTGTGTTCCCTCTCAGGGCAGTCATCTGTTGTAACTGGGCACCAACTAGTTCTTCTGGTCTCAGGCTGACACAGTCTCTGGTTTATGTGGCCCTTTCTGGCTCTTGGGCTCGTAATTACCGTGTGTCCTTGGTGTTCTTCATTCTCCTTTGGTCCAGGTGGGTTGAGATCAATTGATGCATCTTAGATGGCCGCTTGCTAGCATTTAAGACCCCAGACTCCACTCTCCAAAGTGGGATGCAGAATGTTTTCTTAATAGGTTTTATTACGCCAATTGACTTAGATGTCTCCTGAAAGCATGGTCCCCAAAACCCAACCCCTGCTATGCTGGTCTTTGAAGCATTCAGTTTATTCAGGAAACTTCTTTGCTTTTGGTTTAGTCCAGTTGTGCTGACCTCGCCTGTATTGTGTGTTGTCTTTCCCTTCAACTAAAGTAGTTCTTATCTACTATCTAATTAGTTAATACCCCTCTCCCATCCTTCCACCCTCCCCCTTCTCATAACCATTAAAGAATATTTTCTTCTCTGTTTAAACTATTTCTTGAGTTCTTAAAATAGTGGTCTCATACAATATATGTCCTTTTGCAACTGACTAATTTCACTCAGCATAATGCCTTCCAGATTCCTCCATGTTATGAAATGTTTCACAAATTTATCACTGTTCTTTATCAATGTGTAGTAGATTTTAGATATCAGGCGCTGATCAGAAATGTCATAGCTAAAAACTTTTTCCCAGCCTCTAGGCAATCTTTTTACTCTTTTGCTGAAGTCTATGAGCATAGGTGTCAGATTTTTAGGAGCTCCCAGTTATCTAGTTTTTCTTCTGCATTGTTAGTAATGTTTTGTATACTATTTATGCCATGTAGTAGGGCTCCTAACTTTGTCCCTATTTTTTCTTCCATGATCCTTATCATTTTAGATTTTATATTTCGGTCTTTGATCCATTTTGCACTCACTTTTGTGCATGGAGTGTGGTATGAGTCTTGTTTCATTTTTTTGCAGATGGATATCCAGTTATGCCAGCACCATTTGTTAAAAAGGCTGTCTTTTCCACATTTAATTGTTTTGGGGCCTTTGTCAAACATCAACTGCTCATATGTGGATGGATTTATGTCTGGATTCTTAATTCTGTTCCATTGGTCTATGTATCTGTTGTTGTACCAGTACCAGGCTGTTTTGACTACTGTGGCAGCATAAAAAAAAAAATAATAATAGGTTCTAAAATCAGGTAGAGTAAGGCCTCCCACTTGTTCTTTTTCAGTAATGCCTTACTTATCTGGGGCCTATTTCCCGTCCATATAAGTTGGAGATTTGTTTCTCCATAGCATTAAAGAACATCATTGGAATTTGGATCGGAATTACATTAAATCTATAGATCACTTTTGGTAGAACAGACATTTTTATAATGTTAAGTCTTCCTATCCATGAGCAAGGACTGTTTTTCCCCTTAATGTAGGTCTCTTTTGGCTTCTTGCAGAAGTGTTTTGTAGTTTTCTTTGTATAAGTATTTTACATCTCTGGTAAGATTTATTCCTAAGTATTTTATCTTCTTGGGGGCTACTGTAAATGGTATTGATTTCGTGATTTCCTCTCCGATGTTCTTTTTGTTGGTGTAGAGGAATCGAACTAATTTTTGTATGTTTATCTTGTATCCTGATACTCTGCTGAGCTCTTCTATTAGTTTCAGGAGTTTTCTTGAGGATTCCTTAGGGTTTTCTGTGTATAAGATCATGTCATCTGCAAATGGAGATACTTTTACTTCTTCCTTGCCAATCCGGATGCCCTTTATTTCGTTATCTAGACTAATTGCTCTGTCTAGGACCTCCAGCACAATGTTGAATAAGAGTGGTGTTAAAGGGCATCCTTATCTGGTTCCTGATCTCTAGTGGAATCCTTTCAGACTCTCTCCATTTAGGATGATGCTGGCTATTGGCTTTGTATAAATGCCCTTTATTATGTTGAGGAATTTCCCTTCTATTCCTATTCATCGTGAATGGATGTTGGACTTTATCAAATGCCTTTTTTGCAGCAATTGATATGATTATGTGGTTCTTGTCTGTTGTTTTATTTATGTGATGGATTACATTGATTCTTTTTCTAGTGCTTAACCATCCCTGCATACCTGGTATGAATCCCACTTGGTCATGGTGAATTCTTTTTTTGATATGCTGTTGAATTCTCTGGGCTAGAATTTTGTTGATGATTTTTGCATCTAAGTTCATGAAGGATATAGTTCTGTAATTTTCTTTTTTAGGGGTGTCTTTACCTGGTATTGGTATCAGAGATATTGTGGTTTCATAGAATGACATCGGGAGTATTCTCTCCTTTTCTATGCTCTGAAACACCTTTGGTAGTAGTGGTGTTAACTGTTCTCTGAAAGTTTGGTAGAACTCTGCAGTGAAGCTGTCCGGACCAGGGCTTTTTTTTGTTGTTGTTGTTGAGAGTTTTTTGGTTACCTTTTTAATCTCTTCTTTTGTTATGGGTCTATTTAGTTGTTCTACCTCTGTTTGTGTTAGTTTAGGTAGGTAGTGTGTTTCTAAGAAATCGTCCATTTCTTCTAGGTTTTCAAATTGGTTAGAGTACAATTTTTCATAGTAATCTGATATGAAACTTTGATTTCAGTTGGGTCTTTTGTGATATTATCCATCTCATTTCTTATACGGGTTATTTGTTTCCTCTCCTGCTTTTCTTTTGTCGGTTTGGCCAAAGGTTTATCAATTTTGTTGATTTTTTCAAAGAACCAGCTTTTGGTCTTGTTAATTCTTTCAATTGTTTTTCTGTTCTCTATTTCATTTAGTTCTCCTCTAAATAGGGATAATTCTTTGATTTTGGCCCTTTCTTGTTTTTGGATGTGTGCACTTACTGATATAAATTGACCTCTGAGCACTGCTTTCGCTGTGTTCCAAGGGTTCTGATAAGAAGTTTTTCATTCTCTTTGGATTCTATGAATTTCTTTATTCCATCCTTAATGTTTTCTATAATCCAGTCTTTTTTGAGGAGGGTATTGTTCCATTTCCAAGTGTTTGATTTCTTTTCCCTGCTTTTCCTGTTACTGATTTCCACTTTCATGGCCTTATGGTCAGAGAAGATAGATGCTTTGTAATATTTCGATGTTTTGGATTCTGCTAAGGCTTGCTTTATGACCTAATATGTGGTCTGTTCTAGAGAATGTTCCATGAGCACTAGAAAGGAAAGTATACTTGGTTGCTGTTTGGTGTAGTGTTCTGTATATATCTATGAGGTCTAGTTGGTTGATTATGGCATTTAGATCTTCTATGTCTTTGTTGAGCTTCTTTCTGCATGTCCTGTCCTTCACCAAAAGTGGTGTGTTGAAGTCTCGTACTATTGTTGTGGAGCTATCTCATTTCTCAATGCTGATAGAGTTTGTTTTATGTATCTTGCAGCCCTGTTATTGAGTGCATAAATATTAAATGTGGTTATATCTTCTTGGTATGTTGTCCCTTTAATCATTATATAGTGTCCTTCCTTTTCCTTTATGATGGATTTAACTTTAAAGTCTACTTTGTCAGAAGTTGATATTGCCACTCCTGCTGTTTTTTGATTGGTGTTTGCTTGATATATTTTTTTTCATTCTTTGAGTTTTAGTTTGTTTGTGTCTCTAAGCCTAAGGTGTGTCTCTTGCAGGCATTATATAGATGGATGATGTTTTTAATCTATTCTGCCACTATCTCTTGGTGCATTTAGTCCATTTACATTCAGTGTAATTATGGACAGGTATGAATTTAGTACTATCATTTTGATGTATTTTTTTGTGTGTTGTTGACATTTTCTTTTTCCCACTTAATTTTATGTGCTGAGTAGATTATCGTTATGTTTTCCTTTCCTTATATTCGTCATTGATTTTGTTTCTGCTGAGTCTCTATTTCTTTCTTGTATTTTATTTTGATGTGTGGGGTACTTTGTCTCCTTTGTGATTACCTTATTATTTACCACTATTTTTCTAAATTTAAACCTAACTTTTATTTCTTTGTATCACTTTGTCTTCTTCTCCATATGAAAGATCTATGACTACATTTCTTAGTCCCTCTTTATTGTTTTAGTGTTGTCTTCTTTTGCATAATAACTTTGAAGTTACCCTGTTTTGGGTGTTTTTTTATCTTGCTTTGCTGTTTTGATTTCCCTGTTTGGGTTGACTTCTGATGGCTCTTCCCAGTGTTCTAGTCTTGGGTTGATACCAGATATTATTGATTTTCTAACCAAAGTACTCCCTTTAGTATTTCTTGTACTTTTGGTTTGTTTTTTTACATATTCCCTAAATTTCTTTTTATCTGGAAATGTCCTAATTTCACCTTCATATTTGCAAGACTGTTTTGCTGGACATACGACTCTTGGCTGGCAGTTTTTTTCCTTCAAATTTTTAAATAAGACATGCCTGTGTGGTTTCTGCTGAGTAGTCCGAGCTTGTTCTTATTGGCTCTCCTTTGTAGGTGACTTTTCGTTTATTCCTAGCTGCTCTTAAAATTCTCTCTTTATCTTTGGTTTTGGCAAGTTTGATTATAATGTTTTGGTGACTTTCTTTTAACATCCACCGTATATGGAGTTTGATGAGCGTCTTGGATAGATATTTTCTCATCTTTCACAATATCAGGGAAGTTTTCTGTCAAGAAATCTTTGACAATTCTCTCTGTATTTTCTGTTATCCCTCCCTGTTCTGGTACTCCAATCACTCGTGGGTTATTTCTCTTGATGGAGCCCCACATGATTCTTAAGTTTTCTTCACTTTTTAAAATTCTTTTCTCTGATTTTTCTTCAAATATATTCAAATTTCAGCAATTCTTTCTGTATTTTCTGTTGTCCCTCCCTGTTCTGGTATTCCAGTCACTTGTGGGTTATTTCTCTTGATAGAGTCCCACATGATTCTTAAGTTTTCTTAACTTTTTAAAATTAGTTTCTCTGATTTTTCTTCAAATATATTAGTGCCAAGTGATTTATCTTCAAGTTCAGAAATTCTGCCTTCCACTTGCTCAGTTCTGCTCCTCTGACTTTCTGCTGAGTTGTCTGCTTCTGTAATTTCATTGTTAATCTTCTGAATTTCTGATTGCTGTCTTTCTATGGATTTTTCCAGCTTATTAAATTTTTCGTTATGTTCCTGAATAATCTTTTTAACTTCTTTAATTGCTTTATCTGTGTATTCCTTAGCTTGTTCTGTGTATTGCCTCATTTCCTTCCTGATGTCTTGAAGGGTTCTGTATATTAATCTTTCATATTCTGCCTCTGGTAATTCCAGGAATGCACTTTCTTCTAGAAGATCACTTGATTCTTTGTTTTGAGAGCTTGTTGAGGCGATCAAGGCCTGTTTCTTTATGTGACTTGATATTGACTGTTGTCTCCAAGCCATCTATAAGTTATTGTATTAGTTTTTTTATATTTGCTTACTGTGTCATAGCTTCTTGCTTTGTTTTGTTTTGATATGCCCAAATGGGTTGCTTGAGTGAGCTAGCTTATTTTCACCTTTGAAGCTCTGACGTCCTATCCCCAGATGGCTAGAGCTGTTATCAGGTATATCAGTCTAGGAGTCCATTCAGTTTTCTTGTCTGAATTCAGCTCAGATGTTCAGGTAGCTGATCATCAAGTGTGTGGTATAGGCTTTGTCCTACATTCTTAAAGAGCAGGGGTAATTCTTGTAGATACTGGTATCTGGTTGCGGCAGAAGGTCACACTCTGCACAAGGTAGGGGGCTGAGAATCATCCCCCACGTGTCTCTGAGGAAATCATTTCCCTGTCCCTAGAGTATACAGGTGGATGGATTCCGCAGACAGAATCTGGGCACCCATGGGCACCCAATGTTTTTGGTTGTAAGGACTGGGATTTACCAGTTATCCTTGGACCCCTCTTGCAGATGACTGGGTGATCTGAGTGGAGCTACTAGTCCTTAGGCCCATGATGTGGGCGGGTGAGGACCCTATGTAATAGGCAAAGCAATGTCAAACATCAAACACCCAACTCTCCGCTGCACAGCTGAAACAGTTGGAGTTGGTCAATAAGGGCCTATTCTTCAGAAATAGGCCCACACAGGTCCATGCAGAGAGGATAGGTACTCAAAGTCCATGGACCGTTTATGCCTGGACAGGAGTCGCTTCTGTCCTGAGCTCCCACAGTTACTGGAGCTGGCAAATTATCTTTTCTCCCAATTGCAAATTTTTTCCTTCTCCAAGGCCAGGAGGATGGCTCTACGTGCTCCACAGGACCTATCTCAGGCCCAGGGAATTCAGCCTCTAAAGCCAACTTGGGGGTGGGGGACAGTAAAATATACGCAAGTACTTCGCTTTTGCTGAGAGCACCGTTCTTCTCTGGTTCCAAAGGTGTGAGTAGGCTGTGTGGCTGGCTGCTTTTCCCTGAGAAAACTGCGGCCGAATGCTAGTACCAGCCCTCTGCTGCCTCTCCGGGAATGGTGCCTGGGGGCTCCCCGTAATTCAGGTCCAGTAACTCCTTTTCGCTTCTGAATCGTCTCTTTCTCCCCCTGCCCCTCAGTTCATTTCGTAAGCTTGCCTTTGATACCCAGGTCTCCTAGCTTGTCATAAATATACTCGTTTCACTTGTTTTTCGTGTCTTTGTTGTGAGGAGGGCTAGCTGGAAGCGTCTGTCTATTCTACCATTTTGGCTCCGCCTCTACTCTCTGTCTCTTTATGGGTGCACTTAGGCCATCTATATTCAGTGTAATTATCAATAGGTGTGAATTTATTTTTGTAATTTGACAGTGCTTTTTTTTTTTTTTTTTGTGGTGCTGACATTTTCTTTGTTCCTCTTACTCTCCTCTGCTGAATTCCTTTTGTTTGTGGATTTTTTTTCTTTTCTTTTGTTTTTGTAGTTTTGTATTTACAAAGACTTCATTTTTTTTCTTTATTTTGATGAGTTGGTTTGTTAACTTTCTTTGTTGTTACCTTGAAGTTTACCCCATCTTCCTTGGTTTGAAATAGTCTTTTATTACCTGGTATTGCCTTGCTTTCCTCTTCCTTAGAAAGTTCTGTACCTACACCCTTTATTCCCTGTTTTATTGTTGTGATGTTGTCATTTACAGATTAACCTCTCTGCTTCTCTGTTGTAACTCTTTTAGTTTTGTTTTAACCTTGAGAGTTCATTACCTACGTAGCTATCTGGCTGATGCAGTCTTGTGTCCTAGGTTCAGGCTGTGGTCTGAAGTTGTTTGTTCTCTAACAGAAGGACTCCCTTTAATAATTCTTGTAAGTTTGGTTTGGTTTTTACATATTCCCTTAATTTCTTTTTATCTAGAAATGTCCTAATTTCACCATCGTATTTGATTGAGGATATTGCAGGATATATTATTCTTGGTTGGCAATTTTTTTCTTTCAAGGTTTTATATGTGTCATCCCATTGCTTTCTGCTGAGTAATCAGAGTTTAGTCTTATTGTTTCTCCTCTGTATGTGACTTTTTGTTTTTCTTGAGCTGCTCTCAGGATTCTTCCTTTGTCTTTGGTTTTAGCGAGTGTGATCATGATATGCCTTGGTGATTTTCTTTTGGGGTCTATCCTATATGGGGTTTGTTGAGCTCCTTGGATGGTCACAGTTTTATCTTTCATTACTTTAGGGAAGTTTTCTGCCAGCAATTCTTCAATGGTCCTCTGTGTTTTCAGTTTTTTCCTCCTGTTCTGGAACCCTGATCACTTGAAAATTTTTGCTTTTGATTGTGTCCAGTATTGTTCTCAGAGTTTCTTCATTTTTTTTCTTTGTTTTTTTCTCTGATTTTTACTCAAATGGTATCCAAAGATTTGTCTCCAATTTCACTGATGCTGTCATCCGTTGTTTCAAGCCAGCTACTCAAACCTTCTATCACACTGTCCACTTCTGAAATCTTGTTGTTTACCTCTTGGATTTCTAATTGTTGTTTTTGTATGATTTCTAATTGTGAGTTTATTTTGACATTTTGTTCCTATATTATTTTCCTGAATTCTTCCATTGTTTTGTCTGTCTTTTCCAAGATATTGTCTGTACTTTCCATGATTTTATCTATTTTTTTCTCATTTTTGTCTTTCTTTTTCCTTCATGTCCTGGATAGCCTTGGATATTAGAGATTAGAACTCCCTGTCAAGTAGATCCAGTGCCTTTTCTTCTACTGGAAGGCCATCTGGTACTTTATTTTGGATGCCTACTGAAACTATCCTGTCCTTTCTTTTAAAATACTCTTTCATATTGTCTGCAGTCTTCAAGGCATTCAGTGATTATTTTCTTCATTTATTGATTGTAGATTTGTTTCATACTGCTTTTTTATTTTATTTGGCTATGTCTGAATAGGTGGGCTGAGCATTCTTTGTTGTTTGCTTGTCTGTGGGCACGATACTTCTCACCACCTTTTTCAATGGCCTTGGCCAGTCGCTCAGCTATGTTGCAACACTGAAAGTCCAGTGGGGGGGGCTGGGATGACTTTTTTGCAGCATGTATTGGGGCCAACAGAGTGGGACCAGGAAGCAGTGCAGGGCAGGTTCTGGTAGACTGTGCCTATGTCACTTGGGGGTATAATGCTCAGCACATGTTGCAGATAGGAAGGTGGAGGGGGAGGATGTGATGTGTGGAGGTAAATGGGTGTGGGAAAAAAGAGAAGGAGGAGAGAGCAACAGGAGCCAAAAAAAAAAAAAAAAAAAATGCTGAAGGAGCCTACATTTGGAGTAGTACAGACCTGGGGAAGCTGTGTGCCATTGGCTTTCCAGTCATGAGGTGTGGCACAACCCATCAAGAAGGGACAGATATGGCACATGCAGCTAGGTGGGCAGGAGAAATGAAAGGAAGGAAGGGAGAAAGAGATAAGAAACTAGGTAAAAATGAGAGAGAGAGAGAAAGGGATATGTGGCCAGGTGGTCAGAAGAAAGGAAAGGCAGGAAGGTATAAATAGGCATGAAACTGGGGGGCGGGGGGTCAGGTTGTTTGGAGAAAAGAAAGGAAAGAAAACAGAGAATAAATTTCCTTCTACCTTTGCCCTGATGCCAAATCAGTGAATGATGCTATTTTCTGTGCTTTAGCTGCCAACTTTCAGGGCAAGCTTATCGACCCAGTTTTACAGAGGTAGAACCCTTCCAGAGCCCCATTACTCAGGTGTCAAAGCAGCTGTCACAATCTTGTCCTTCCTCATCCTCCAGCCCAGTGGGCTGAACATTTTTTGGAATGCAAAAAATGTTAACAGGCTCTACAAGGTCCACAGTCTCATATCTACAATTCTGAGATCCTAAAAGCTCTTAAAACCAAAAGCTTTTTTGTAACTCATTTGACAACAAAATCTATTTGGACTTGATTTTATTTGATGGAAAAACTCCTGAACTGACATGAGGCTATTTATAGTTTTATTTATCCCTCATAGTTTGAGTATACTTACAGTTTATTGCAGAAATGTTAATGCTTCTGCTTATAGGATACTGCCTCAGGTCTCAGTGGGGATATGTACCAGTAAGGGCATAGGTGGAAAAGCAATGGTAAACTCAACCCAGGTAAACAAGGAGAGATTATAATGGTGTGGGTGGGGTTAAGGGACCAACCAAGGATAATGCAGGAGGGCTGAAAGAGGAGTTTCTTTCATGCACCAGGAGCTATTACCTAGATCTGAAGGGTCTAGTCAAGATAGTAGTTACCGGAACCTGTAGATAGCACAAGAGATGGCTGCAGTTAGGAATTGAGGCCTTAGGTAAAAGGAACCAACCTGCAGTACCCCAGCAGAGAAAAAGTCTTGGCAAAAAATACTCCAACTCACTTTTCCCTCCCCTCTAGATCTCTGCTGGTGCCTCTTTGATCATACCATACCTGAAACCACAGGCAAGGGACCTCATAGGTGCAGACTGTAAGGTGAGCCTCCCAGGACACCAAACAGGGTAATAAGGGTGGGAAGTGGATCAGGAGGGCAAAAGGATATATCCTGCACAGACTGTTCTATACTGTCCAATATAAGCACTCTACTAGCTTTCTGAAACCTGAAAAGCCAAGATTGCTTTAAAAGAGTTGTATTTTAGTAATGTCAACAGCACATGTATACATTAGAAAATTGTTAATACATATATGTGACACATTATTTCCACCTTGCAATATTAGTGCTCAGTACCATATGGACTTATAATAATTCCCTGGCAATACCGGAAGGTTGCAACTACTGAATAGCGCTATCTCATTTGTTGATTCGTTCATTGATTCATATGTTCATTCATTTCACAGATATTCCTTACTGAGTGTCTACTTGGCAAAATACTGTTTTTTTTTTCTGAGTATAAACGCAAAAATATGACACTAGCCCTTCTAGAAGCTTGCAATTAGTAAAAAAAAAAAAAAAAAAAAACCATTGCCATCGAGTCTATTCTGACTCATGGATACTAAATTCATTGGAAAAATGTTAACACAACGTTCAATTAGCAAAGAGATTTCATCTACCAGCTATCTTGCTGCTTGGGGTTTGGAGAAGGGCTTCATGGCTACACCTGGGCTCTGTGGAAGAGACGGCTGTGCTCTGTCAGCAGCATGACTTCTTGCAGGAGTGAAGAGCAGGCACTGTGCACAGCTTTGCTTGATGTGCTTTAATTACATGGCAGAATGAAATATAATTATCCATTATAAATGTAGTAAGAACAATTTCCACAGCAGGCAGAAGGAGGGGTTACTCTGAGTTAGGACCACCTGAGAAGGCTTCACGGAGCCAGAGAGAGGGTTTGTAAGGACTTCCAGACAGGAACATGGTTGGCAGGAGCAAAGGCAGGGTGAAGGAGTGTGAAAGTCCGGTCTGAGTGGGCCATGAGTCCTGGAAGTGATGAAGTAGTGCCTGTTACCAAACCCGTTACTGTCAAGTTGATTTTGACTCATAGTGACCCTATACGACAGAGTAGAACTGCCCCCATAGGGTTCCCAAGGAGCAGCTGGTAAATTTGAACTGCTGACCTTTTGGTTAACAGCTGAGCTCTTAACCAGATCGTGAAGCCATACTAAGGAGTCTGGGCTTTTTTGTAGCAAGTGAGGATTTTGAGAAGGACAGGGCCTATGTTTTAGGAAAATCACTCTACCAGCATTTTGAAAAGGGGTTCTTAAGAAGTAGGAGTTACAGAAATCTACTGTCAATGAACAGCTGTTATCATCTAGGCAAGAGATGGTGATAGGGAGGACAGAGACTTTGGCAGTGGAACTAGAAAGAATGGTGAGTCAACTTTGAGGAAGAAACAAGAGATTTGATCATTGGTTGGAGGGAGGAGTCAAAACACAAGAAGAGGAGGAGGACTGCTGAAGCTGGCATGAAGAAGCAGGAAGGTCATGTTGGACATCTCGAGGAAGCGTTATGTCGAGGTATTTGCAAGGAAATGTCCTGCCAGGCATTTGAAATGTGAATCTGTGGTTCAGGAAAAAGAAAAAAAAAATGCAAGAAAGAAATTCCAAGCCCAGAAGAACTTCCATTACTACGTACAATTCTTTATGGGAATTCCAAAATTCAAAAAGCTTTAAAAACTACAAGTTTTTTAATAAGTGTGGCACCAAAACTTTTTTGGTGACAAAACCTTATATGAACAAATGTGATGCTATTCATAGACTTTATTTATCCCACTTGGGGTCAGAACTCATTCTTTTTGCTACAGAAACTTTAATATGTTTGAATACAGGATGCTGACCCCATACTGTACTAGGAAGAGGGTACTTTACAGTCTATGGTTTACTAAAGCATTTTACCTTCTAAAGATTAAAAAAGTTATGGATTTTGAAATTTAACTGGCCCAAAGGTTTTGAATGCAACATTGTGGACATGTATCAATACCTATGCTATTTCTTTATTCCACATTTTGGGAAAGTAAGCTCTTGGTTTTGATGCGTTTGGCACTAAACACCGCAGGTAAACAGATACCTATTTTAATCTGAAATGTTTGGAGAATGAAGCATTCTTTATAGGTGGCTTTCCCATACACAAAGGAGCCCTGGTGACGCAGTGGTTAAACACTTGTCTGCTAACCAAAAGGTCTGTAGTTTGAATCTACCAGCTGGAGAAAGATGTGGCAGCCAGCTTCTGTAAAGATCATAGCCTTGGAAACCTATGGGGCAGTTCTACGTTGTCCTATATGGTCACTATAAGTTAGAATCAGCTAGAATTGGCTCGATGGCAATGGGTTTTATTTTTTCTTTTTCTTTTCCATACCCTGATGCTTAATAAGTTTCTTCATAAAATTTGGATAACACTACTACCTACCTCATTAAAAAAAAAAAAAAAAGCTCATTGCAGAAGACTCATAGTGACCCCATAGGGTTTCCAAGGCTGTAAATCTCTACAGAAGCAGACTGCCACATCTTTCTCCCGCAGAGTGGGTGGTGGTTTTGAACCGCTGATCTTTCAGTTAGCAGTCAATTGCTTTAACCACTGTAGCACCAAAACCAAAAAAAGCCATTGCCATCAAGTCGGTACCCACGCATAGCTACCGTATTTGACAGAGTAGAACTGCCCCACAGGGTTTCCAAGGAACGTCTGGTGGATTTGAACTGCCGACTGTAGCTCTTAATCACCAGGTTGTTTAAAAAGCTCATGCACAAGGTCCAACATATAATAAGCATTTTAGTAAAAGCTATTATTATCTTACCTCTTTAATCAACAAAACATTTTTAAAAAGCATTTTGGGTGAAAATGTTTATGTAGTGTTTCATACGCTTTCCCAGCCTCTGAGTGCAGTGAAAGCAAATTTCCGCATCTTGAGCAGTGTGAAGGGAATGGTGGAGAGAACCACCATCTGAGAACCTAGGCCTTCCTGGGCCCATTTAGCCCGTTAGATTATTTTTTTCCCCTATTTCACAGATGAAGAAACAGAGATTCCGAGCATTAAGTAGTGTGACCCTGGTCACAAAGCCCCTGTTGCGGACTCATAGCTGCCTCACAGGGTTTCCAAAGAGCAGCTGGTGGATTCACACGGCCAACCTTTTGGTTAGCAGCAGTATCACTTAACCACTTCACCACCAGGGCTCTGGTCACAAAGACAGGGGCAAACCAACCTCTCTTTCCACCGTGTACCAGACAGCGGGTAAAACATGTCAGCGTGTGAGTCAGTGTGTGCTGCTTTCTCTAACAACTTTTGGGTTCCCTTTTTTTTAATAAAAAAAATAGCTTGTAAAAATCCTGGTTTTCCATTTGTGCTATTAGTCTCACATAGGTAAAGGCTTGTACTTCAAACTCAAAGTTCCTAATTATGCCTCTTTTTACCTCCTTCTCAGCGGCCCTCTCCCTTCCAAAAATAATAAGCATGCAGCCCATGATAATCAAGTCTAATTTTCAGACAAGCTGAAAATTCTGTCTGTTAACTTGATCAGAACTGAGGGCAGTCAGGGGCTGTAGGCAAGATCAGAGACGTGTAGCGACGCCAGGAGGCTAGTGCTCTGCTTGCTCAAGGAAATCAAGTTTATTGTAACGACTAGGTAAACAACAATGTAATTCAGTTCGTCAGTTTTTGATGTGGATGCTTTCAATAAGACGGTCATATCTTCTCCTTTTCTTCCGCAGGCACACACCCTAAACCTGGCCCTGGCGCGCCTCCCCAAGGAAGGGTGGCTTTCCCTCACTTGCGGCCGCAGGAAGCGTTCGTAATGCTCCGAGCCTTCGGATGAGCCTCCCGTCTGGGGGTGGGAGGAAAGGACGAATAGGAAGAGCAAAGGAAACAAAGCGAGTCAAACTTTCCTGGAGTCGCTCGCCGGAGCCGCCAGAGGAGCCGCGGGATCCAGTTTCCTGGACCCCGGGGTCCCCTCCCCCGCGAAGGCAGTGGGCGGTGTTCCCGTGGCGCGGAGGCCGGAGCAGCCCGGCCGCCTCCCGCGGGTGACCGCCGGGAGCCGTCGCCCTGGTCAATGCTGGCCACTGCCTTTGTTCCCCGGCCAGAGGGGCGTTATGCGCCGCTGACAATGGACCTGCAGGACTCGGGCAGCGTGGTGTTGACCGCCTACCACTCGCGCGCCCGCGCGCAGCCCCCCGGCGCCGCCGGCCACCCCATCCTCAGGTAAGACGGCCAGGCTGCAAAACCTGAGCAAAGCAGCGCCAGGTTTGCTTTCATTTTGCACTGTAGCTCTGCCAGGGCGTGTGCCATCCTCACTTGATTGTTTCGCGTTTGAAGGAACTAGATGAGAGAGTTTACTGGTCTTTGTATTGTGCTAGATCCGAAGTGGGTAAATCACTAAAAGTGAAGTCACAGCCGGCTGGCTAAAGCTGCTTGCTGGCAGAGGTTAGCAGCAGAGGTGTGTGCTTGATAGGTACACAGAAACTTCACTTCCGCAAAATTCATCTTTAAAGTATAGGGAAATTTATTTCAAAAAGTCATCTTAAATGAAACATGAAGCAAAACATGAGACAAATTTAAAATACATTGTCCCAAATAAGCCTTCTTTAGTTAACTGCATGCCACCTCAGCTAAAACATAGATTCTCTAAAAAAGTATAATTCAGTAGACTTAAAAAAAAATTCTAGATTCTAAATATTTGTCAGTCGTGTAAATACATCAGTATGATTATTATTATTATTATTTTAATGTTGACTTTACACAGTAAATGCAGTTATAATTTATTTCCTTTGGATCAGAATAGGTATATAACCATCTCATGATGTGCATGTTAGATTTAATACACAAAGGATCTATGTTAAAATACTGTCTCAGTGTTCATCTACTTGATGCATGGTAAAAGCCAAACTAACTAAACATGTTAAACCCGTATGAAGTTTCAGTGGGTAGACCAAGCATTAGAAGAATCAGTGAGATGGTTTGATATTTGACACATATTTCGGAGAAGTTTTATTTGTTTAAATGTGGATATGTATCTGGCATGGATCTCTTAATGAACACTTTTCCTCAAAAGTGGGCAGTTTGAGTGGTGTGCTTTATTTCCAGCCATTTCTTTTTTTCTCATACTTTTAACTTTGGTTATGTGAGAATCATTACTTCTGTTTCTGAATTTAATTGATTTGTGATGATTTCAACAGAGTGTGACTTTATTTCACAGAATATCCTTTGGCGAGTATCCATGAGAAGAACAAATGGCATTGGCATGAGCTCTGTGTTGGGCTGGCTAACAAAGAAAATATTGTTTCTTCCAAAAAGAGTAGGTTGAGTGAAATCTAATTTTGATATAAAGACAATGAGAAAATAACATTTTGCTCCCAGCTTTCAGAGTTCTACACAGTATTTCAAAGGCTACTTGAAGATACAAACTTGCATTTAATTTGTCTTCAGGGTTTTTTTCCCCCCTTAACATAATCTTCAGCTATAATTACTTGGATTATGGAGTAACTAATATATAATAGTTTAGACAGATGCAAGCAACTCAGTGAGAAACACAGGCAAGGTTTGAGTATTTTTGAAATGGTTCTGGTGTAGCTGTCCTGTCTGTAACTCCCAGCAGCTGTCTAGTAGTAATAGCCAGAGCCTTCCATCTGGGTTACCAGAAATTAAATCTGTTTCCAAAACAAACTTTGGAGAGAACTTCTATTAACTTAACGTGTGGTTTTGTAGAATGGTAGCTGGTGAGAGCAAAAGAGTTGCATGTTATAGCTAGAGTTTCACCCTGCAGCTGCCAATTAGCGTTGTATCACTCTAGCTTTGCATTTTTGGTGACTGCCCTGCACCCTCGCTCTCCGCAGAAACCTTTGTGCCTCCCACCCTCTGATGTAGGAGATAGACTATGCACAGCCCCTGCAATTAAGTCACAGGAAAATAGCTCAATTCCTTGGTTTCCAGTAATCACAATCAAAAAGAGGTTCCTATGTTTACAAGGAGCCAGAGGCCATCATTAATCATGAATCTGATAGTAGACACAATCAGGTCCAAGTTATTAACCTTTGACTCACTAACTACTGATCAATACTTCCTTTCAAGCCAAGGAGCAAGATTGTATTGTGTTACTTCTGGAAAAAAGCACTCTCTTTCAAGTTGGAAGTCATACTCTTTCCCTTAAATTGCTTACATATTTGTAGCTTATTTGTTGAGTCGTGACCAGTATGACACTAGAAAACATGAGCCAGAGTGTGTCTGACTTTCATTAGCTCTTGGTAACATAGATTAAATTAAAAACAACCCATCTCCTTCCTATCTTCCAGGCTTCCACTCCACCTGAGTTTGTGTGTTTTTGGGTTTTGTTGGTCTGTTTCTCCCACTAAGATATAATCAGTCTCTATTCCTCTCCTCTCTGTGTTTTGTTGGTTTCTTTTTTTTTTAACTATTGTATCCCTGGTGGCGCAACAGTGAAGTGCTAAGCTGCTAACTGAAAGGTTGGCATTTGGAACCCATCTAATGGCTCCATGCGAAAAAGACCTGGCGATCTGTTTCCATAAGGATTACAGCCAAAAATAAATAGGATACAAACCATAAGTAACAATGAACAAACACCATAAGATAAACTAGATGACTGGGACTTCCTAAAAATTAAATACTTAGGCTCATCAAAAGATTTCAACAAAAGAATAAAAAGAAAACGTACAGACTGGGAAAAAAATTTTGGCTATGACATATCTGACAAAGGTCTAATCTCTAAAATCCGTAAGATACTGCAACACCTCAACAACAAAAAGACAAAAAGGCAAAGGATATGAACAGACAGTTCACCAAAGAAGACATTCAGGTGGCTAACAGACACATGAGGAAATGCTGGCAATCATTAGCCCTCAGAAATGCAAATCAAAACTACAATGAGATAACATCTCACCCCCACATTACAGCCACTAATCAAAAAAACAGAAAATAAATGTTGGAGAGGTTGCAGGGAGATTGGAACTCTTACGCATTGCTGGTGGGAATATAAAATGGCACAACCATTATGGAAAATTATATGCTGCTTACTTAGAAAGCTAGAAATAGAACACCATACACTCCAGCAATCCCACTCCACGGAATATATCTTAGAGAAATAAAAGCTGTCACACGAATAGACATGCGCACACCCATGTTCATTGCAGCACTATTTGCAATAGCAAAAAGATGGAAACAACCTAAGTGCCCATCAACAGATGAATGAATGAACAAATTATGGTACATACACAAAGTGGAATACTATGCAACGATAAACAGCAATGATGAATCTGTGAAACATCTCACAACATGGATGAATGTGGAGGACATTATGTTGAGGGAAATAAGGCAATCACAAAAGGACAAATACTGTATGGACCACTATTATAGAAACTCAAGAAAAAGTTTACACACAGAAAGAAACAATCTTTGTTGTCTACGAGGGTGGAGAGGTTTGGGGAGGGAAAATTACTAACTAGACAGTTGATAAGTGGTAACTTAGGTAAAGCGAAAGACAGTACACAATATAGGAGAAGTCAGCACAACTCGACCAAGGCAAAGTCATAGAAGTGTCATAGACTCATCCAGACTCCCTGAGGGACCAAGTTACTGGACTGAGGGCTGGGGACCATGGTCTCAGGGAACATCTAGGTCAATTGGCATAACATAGTTCATAAGGAAAATGTTCTACTTCCTGCTTTGGTGAATAGTGTCTGAGATTTTAGAAGTTTGCTAACGGCCATCTAAAACACATCTATTGGTCCCGTTCCATCTGGAAAAAAAGGAGACTGAAGAAAATCAAAGACACAAGGGAAATATTAGTCCAAAGGACTAATGGACCACAAGTACCACAACCTCCACCACCCCGAGTGCAGAAGAACTAGGTGATGCCTGGCTACCACCACCTACCTCTCTGACAGGGATCACAATAGAGGGTCCTGCACAGAGCAGGAGAAAAATGTAGAACAAGATTTAAATTCACGAAAGAATACCAGACTTACTGGTCTGACAGAGACTGGGAGAACCCTGAGTCTGTGGCCCCTGGATATCCTTTTAACTCAGAACTGAAGTCACTCCCAAAGTTAATACTTTAGCCAAAGATTAAACCAACCAAACCAAACCGAGTGCCGTCAATTCGATTCTGACTCATAGCGACCCAATAGGACAGAGTAGAACTGCCCCATAGAGTTTCCAAGGAGCGCCTGGTGGATTTGAACTGCCCGCCAGGGTTTCCAGACAAAGATTAGACAAGGCTATAAAACAAACAACAACACACGTGACGAACGTTCTTCTTAGTTCAGTCATGTATGGGAGACCAACTGGGCACGCTTGCCCAGAAGCAAAGACTAGAAAGCAGGAAGGGACAGAAAAACAAATGGAAATGGGGAGCCAGGGTGGAGAAGGGAAGAGTATTGACATGTTCAGGGATTACAGCCATTATCACAGAACAGTTTGTATATTAATTGCTGAATGAGAAACTAATTTGCTCTGTAAACTTTTACCTAAAGCACAATAAAAAGAATAAAAAAAGAAGTAACGGATGTGCAGCACATAATTGGTACTCAATAAATATTTATCAAATGAATAAATGAAGAAGTTCCCCCTCCAAAAAAAAAAGGATTACAGGTAAGAAAACCCAATTTTACTCTTGTCATATGTGGTCATTATGAGTCAGAAAGGACTGGCTGGCGCACAACAACAATAACAACAACGTCCCAAGTGCCAAGAGCAGTGTCTGGCAAATGTTAGTAGCTCAATAAATATTCGTTGAATAAAATTTTAAATTCCAACCACATTTATAAAATGGCCAAGATAAAATGGTGGGATTTTCCAAAGCAGAACTCAGTCCATTTGCACTTACTATGTGCCAGCAACACACTAGGCATTGGGGGTGTAGAGATACATGAGACACAAGCTCTGCCCCTAGAATGTGGTCTTTTATCTTTCAGGCCAATAGGATTTTTGGAAAAAAACTTGAATTAAGCGGCCACATTTTAAAATCAAGTCTTCAGGTATAAATCTGGATTCCCGGCTCCTCCTGAAAAATCAAAGGATCCAGTCACTCAGGCACCTTCTGCCAGCACTGGCTGCAAATACAGAGTCAGTGAGTGGCCGCTTCACGGACGCAGAGCTTGGGTGCTCCATTTGCCACACTCCCCACCTCTCCCTGTTACTCTTCACACTGTAGCTGGATGTTCCTTGCTATTTATTTTGGGGCCTACACTTTTATTATTAAAATAACCAGTAAAGTCTACTGGTCAGTTGCTCAGGCTTGGATTCAGACTGCCAGACCCTACTCAATTATTACCATGTGGCCTTGGGCAACTTATTTCAACTGCTTAGAATATTGCCCAACACAAAGGAAGCATCTGATATATACTAGCTGTATTAAAAATGACAGCAATAATAATACAAATTTTTTTTTTATTTTTTGTGTTATTATTGCTGTCATTTTTAATCACAGTTGTTGATGTAAAGAGGAGAGCAATACATATTTGCTGCCTGTATTTCTATCAGAAATGAGAAAGCAAGCAAAGATCAAGAGAGCTGTGTCCTTCAAGAAAATGGGGGACTTTATAACCAAAATGTCGATTTGAGTTTTACAGTTCCCGTCTCAGAATTTGGAAAGAGTTAAGGAGTGACTCGATCTAATCTCATTTTATAAAATCCCGTTGATTCTGACTCATGGTGTGCCTATAGGATAGAGTAGAACTGCTGTGTATGGAACATAATGAATGAAACCATCCCAGATCATATAAATGCACTGACGGCTAGAAGGAGTTATATGAACCTAAAAGATTCTAGTTTGGGATAGATTGACAATAAGTTATCCTCAGATTAAATGTTTTTTTTCTAAAATCAATATTCAGCATAGATAAATTAATATTTTGATCTCTAATATGTATATTACCCTTGATCCATCTCTTCGCTACACTGTTGGAAGCTCACTGTGTTGAAGATACACATTGTGCCTATAAATAAAAGTAGTTAATGGTTCATTGTTTTTGATCCATGATTTTGCATGGAGAAATTTGCTGTGGCGTTTAAAATACTGTTATATTTCCTTTTGAGCCTTGGGGGTTTTCCATCTATGTTCCTTTAAAAATTGCTTCTTATTTGTTTTGTACATTTTCTATCACCATATTGCCTGATTCTTTTAAGACACAAGGACGGGCAGGTGTGATTGCAAATTCTCATAATTTATTCTATTTTCTCACATTATTTTCATCTTTTAAAAGTTTTCCTGGAAATTAATTCTGAAAAACTCTATAAAGTCTACTTTTGCCATGACTTCGCAGTAGCATGACACACTTGTAACATCGAATTTCAATTTGTTTCTCTGGAACTAAAAGGCAAACCCCTTCAAAATGCCAACCCCTTTCCTGTCCCCAAAACTCACATACACACTCATCATAAACTTCTCAGTAGTTTAAAGCAAGAACATGATTTTTCAGGATAATTTTCCCATTTCCTAGAAATGGGAAATTGGCTGCTCTAAGAGGTAAGCATGATCTGGCTGAAATCAAGTTTAAGGGGAGTATTTCAGTCTCACTTGTTTTCATTTGAGTGAACTCATTTGATAATACAGCAATAAAGCATCATTTTTCAACTTGAGTTTCTGGGCTGATGAACAGTCTAGGCTGATTCCCAACTAGGAAAACAAAACCAACCACCCTATTCTGTTTTTGCCCATTCATTTAACTAACTGATATCCGTAAAAGTGGATGGACTCCTGAGTGCCTGTTGCCTTTGGAGATCATGGTTGCATTTCAAACCATTGCAAAACTTATTTGTGCAGCAAAGAGCCTCAGAGTCATAACCATTTGTTGGGAGGCAGGAAAGTTATCCTTTATTTCACGAACATTCTGTGTCTACATCTGTATCTGTATATCTACATTTGTAAAGAATAAAAGAAAATGAATAAACGATAAATTCTCAGTTCTGTTAAACAAATGGCTGAGATTGTCTTTAGAATCCCGTGGTTTTTAGAGAGGCTACGTTTCTAAACTCTTATTTAGAATCCAGAGAGAGAAAGTTGACACATATACAAAATTGTTTTACCTACAAAAGGAAAGGTAGCTGAAGGCAAACGAGATATCTTATTTTTGATGGATTTTCTAAATTACATACAAAAGATGATACAAACATTTTTCTGTGAGGGTATGGTATAAAATGGCCATGAGTATGTTTGATGTTTATCTCATTATACCATAAACTTCTGAGAGAAGACAGAAATAGAAGAGGAAAAGAACCAACTCTTCCTCAAAAACAAATATAGACGCTAACCAATGTTATCCTAGGAATTCTAATTCTACAGCAATATTAAAACTTTTGTAAAGGGGATATTGCTCTTTACAATGGGAATAATATGATTAAAATTGAATTAACCATAATCGAAAAGTAAATATTTTATTTTGAAGAAAAGACTACATTTAGCAACTTTTAGTAACATATTTATTGATATCTTTCTGGAATGAAATTAATTTAGGTGAACACTTATTTCAAGATGTCAACTCTTGTTAAATTAAGCATTTAGGAAGGTCTGTGTGGGCTTATGTACACATATGTACCAATACCATATGCCGGAAAATAGTAGGTAAACTTTTTCTAGAAAGCTTAGAAAATGGGAATAGGATGCTTAACAAGAGAATAAGGTATTTATAGGCTACTCCTTATGTTATGGTTGAAACCAGATTTAGTGTCTCTGGTTTCTTTTTATGGTGGAGTCCCTGCTGAGCATAGGGGCCTCCATATGTAGAGCTGTTGGAAAGCATCTGGCCCATTTCCTTTGATCCTGTCATTTGGCTAAACATTTGGCCAGTTGCTGTATCTGTTTTTAGCCTGCTCAATTGTCCCTGATCATTAATTACTAATATATCCACAAAAATTCAGGGAACTTAGGATGTTGTAGAACTGCCTTCATGTGGGTGAAGGTGATGACTTTTTCTTAAATTTTATTTTTAAATAATTGAAGACTTACACAGAGTCCCACGTAACCTTCCGCTGCTTCCCTTAATGTTAACGTCCTGCATAATCATGGTACCATTAACAAAACTAAAAAATGAACATCGGTACAATGCTATCAGCTAAACTGTAGGCTTTATTCTGATTTCATCAGTTTTGCCACTAATGTCCCTTTTCTGTTCCAGAATTGAATCTAGGTCTCGCACTGAATTTAGCTGTCGTGTCACCCAAGGCTCTTCCAATATGTGATGATCTGTTGTTGTCTTTGGTGACCTTGGCATTTTTGAAGAGGACTGGTTGTTGTTTTGCAGGAAGTCCCTCAATTTGGATCGTTCTGCCGTTCTCATGATTAGATTGAGGTTTTGCATTTTTGGTGAGAATTTCACAGAAGTGAGGGTGAGCCCTTCTCAGTGAATCATATCATGGAGTCTGTGATGTCAATATGACATTACTGTTGAGGATAACTTTGATCACCTGGTTAAGGTGGTGTCTACTTGCTAGGTTTCTCTACTGTGGAGTTTCTATTTTTCCCTTTGTAATTAATAAATATCTTGGGGGAGATACTTTGAGATGCAGCAAATATCCTTTTCTCCTCAGACTTACCTGTACTGATTTTTAGATTCCATCTGTGGGTCTTACCAGTAAAACTTATTACTGTGGTATTCTTAGGATGGCCTTCCATGTATCTCATTCCACCTGCATTTGACTTATTTTATGTTCTATGGAGTCCACATGGTATTCTCACTGATTCTATTGTGTTTACCTCTTTTGCCTTTATAAAGGTCAACCAGATATAAATGATCATCAATGTTCATTTACCCTACTGTTCTTTTCACAGTTTTGTTGCAAAAAACAATATCTGGTCTTAGTTCATGAAATCCATAAAGATAAATTCCCTAATTTTTAAAAAACTCCATGTTTTTTTTGGAAGCAAAAATTTATCATAGGCTTAAAAGAAAAAAAAAAAGATCAGAAAGTAGCAGACACCTAAATTAAATGATTAAATGCTACATTAAGAGATGTAGTCGATTCGTAGAGTCCCTAAGGGTGAAAATGGTTAAGCGCTTGGCTGCTAACAAAAAGGTTGGCAATTCGAATCCACCCAGAGGCACCTCAAGAGAAAGCCCTGGCCGTCTGGTCTTTAAAGGCCACAGCCGTGAAAACCCTACAGAACACAGTTCTACTCTGACACGCATGGGTCGCGATGAGTCGGAACTGACTAGGCTGCAACTGGTTAGTGGACGTGTGTGTAATTGTTCTGAAATCCTGCTTTGCTGAAAGAGTATTACGAGGCTATCTTTCTAATTTCTTAGAACTATTTTTGTACATAATGGAAAACATTTTCCCTTTATCCAGTGTTCCTGAAGTGTTATCAGAACATCTGCAAATATGTTTAAACTAAAGTAAGCCTTCTGACTTGCATATAGCCAAAATTTCTTCTCATTTCACCCTCAAACCAGACAATTTTATTTCTGAAGTATTTCCCATTCTCTTATTTCTTGATCATATGGTTTCTAGATACCAGTTTGAGCCAAGAGTGACAGTAAAATGTTGTATAGCAAATCAAAGAAGGGGTGTAAAATGTTTCTCAGAGGAAAATTTTGGAAATAAAGTTTACCCATTTAAGCAATAAATTTTGTTTTGTTTTAAGCCTTCTGAATTAAAATATTTATGAAGTCAAGCATATCTTTATGTAGTGGGAAAATTAGCCTTTCTTACTGACTATCATACTTAAGACAGTATGATTCACTGGGCTATAACAAGGTAAAGACTCCTATTGAGATGTGTAGGTTTGCTTGTCATAATAGTGGATAGCTTATCATGGTGCATTGTTTCATTTCTTGCATAGTTTAAATTATTATTTATTGTTATTGTTAGTTGCCCCCTTATTTTCAGGCATCCCTGAAAGCCTTTATTATTTTTACTTTTAATATGCTTTGTAGTTTACTTTGGATTAGAAATCAAGCTTGCTAGAACCGTGTGTAAAGAAAGATGCTTGGTAGCATTAATCTTGGTTGGCTTGAGAGGGGTTTTTTTGTTTTTAGTTTGTTTGCTTTCAGATTTTTGCGGTGTTCTGCTTGCTTGAGTTAGTGAGTTTTGTGTGCTGTGTCATTCTTTATCATGTGAAGTTTCCTGTATCACTTTTTTGTGATTACTGGAAGATGGGCATAAAAAACCAAAATCGTAGAGTGTTGAAAAGCTTCAAGTTGCTTTATTCTCTAAAGTGGGAAGTAAAGAAAATGGTAGATTGTTTTGCTGTATAGTCATCTTTTTAATTATCTGGAGTTTATGGCATATTCTCTGAATATGAATGCCTGATATCATTCTTTAATAAGTGAATAGATAAGACTGTCTATTTGAAAGGCATGAACTGCCCTGTAATTCCAGCGTGGGATAACAGATGCTAAACATCACTTAGAAAACCAGCTGGATGCTACTCCTAAATCTAATTAATCTATGCATTCTGTTTATGATCCCTTACACGAATAGATGTTGGCTACACACACACACAGACAATATACTAAGTAAGGGGAAGTTGGAAACCAAAGGCAAAGTAGTGTATATTTTTTAAAATTGTCAAATATTTGAGATGTATTTTTACTGTTTCAATAATTCTGAGTTGTACTACTGATTATTTTTTATACATAAGAGATAATCTGTACATCTGTGTTAAATTTTGTGGTCAACTCTGTACTTTTTACCTATGTAACATATAGGGGAAAGAATCCCTTGAAGTTTCCTAGTCAGTATTCACTTATGAAAATAAATTTTGGCAACACTTGACCAACTCATTCACCTTTATTCAAACATCCACGAGTGCAGTTGCCTTTTTACAGATCTGTAGAGGATCAGACAGGTGCTTAGAAAAACATTTTAAATAGCCTAAAAATACATTATAGCTAATAAACAGACATTTAATCTTTTTCCTCTTCCCTTTTCACCTCACTCTCACTACCATACTTAAAAAATTCACACAGTAGCCAAAGTTAACAGTTGTTGGGATAAAACTCATATTTAAGTGGCAGGAGATGTAAAACAAAATAAAAAGGAATAAATGTCATCAGAGAAGTAAGGACAAGACTTCTTTTCTGAAGATTTCCTTGACAAGAGTATTTAAAAGAGTTCTCATCTACCTTTGAACCACCATAGCCATCATTTGGTAATTAATCATGTCTTGTGATGCTGAGTCTTAAAAAAAGAAAGTCCCAGTCTTTACTGAGAGCTTACTATGTGCCAGGCACTACGCTAAGAGTTATTTCATTTACAAGTAATCCTTATAACAGTTCTATGAGGTGGGAAGAAACTGAAGCACAGAGACATAGCCCAAGATCATATGCGGTAATGATAGAGTCAGAATCCCAACCCAGCCTTTTTCCAGAACTTGTGCTTTTAACCTGTTATTTAAATCTCTTAACATTAATTAATTTATTATGGTTTTTGAAACTTTTTCTGCCTCGGTTTGATTTATAGGTGTCTTGAGAGCAAGGACAGTATGATTGTATCCCCCTTAGCAGCCAGAAATAGCAACTTGCTCATAGTAAGTGTTATCAATCTTTATAATTCTGACTTAGTCTTTCCCTTTGCAATCATTTCTATTCTATTTCAATGGGGGAATAAGCATGAAGTGGGTTAAATATGAATTAACATAAATAATTTATTTGAGAAATTCTGTAATCACTTGGAGAAAGTCCGATAATAGGATTTTTTTTAATTTAAAAACTATGCACTTTGTGTGTGTATGTTTGCTCAAGTTAGTTTCTCATACAAAAATTTATACACACATTGTTATGTGACCCTAGTCACTATCCTTATAATGTGACTATACATTTCTCCTTTCCACCTCAGATTTCCTGTGTCCATTCAACCAGCTCCTATCCCTTTCTGTCTTCTCATCTCGCCTCTAGACAGAAGCTGCCCATTTCGTCTCATGTAATGGGAGCCCTAGTAGCACAGTGGTTAAGAGCTTGGCTGCTAACCAAAAAGATTGGCAATTCAAATCTACTAGCTGCTCCTTGGAAACCCTATGGGGCTGTTCTATTCTGTTCTATGAGGTCGCCATGAGTCGGAATTGACTCGATGGCAATGGGTTTTATCTACTTGAACTAAGAAGCATGCTCTTCACGAGTGTCATTTTATGTTGTATAGTCCTGTCTATTCTTTGTCTGAAGAGCTGGCTTCAGGAATGGTTTCAGTTCTGGATCAACAGAGAGTCTGGGGGCCATGTCCTCTGGGGTTCTTGCAGTCTCGGTCAGACCATTAAGTTTGACCTTTTTACGTGAATTTGAGTTCTGCACCCTTTCCTCCTGTGCTGTCAGGGACTCTCTGTTGTGTTCCCTGTCAGTGGTCATTGGTGGTAGCTGGGCACCGTCTATTTCTTCTGGTCTCAGTAAAAGCCATATTCTTGCCCTTCTATTATTAATCCAAGGGGTAACAGTATTTGAAACTAGATAAAATGTGCTAAAGAAGACATTCAAATTGACCAAGAAATTGAGTTCCAAACAATCGGTCACAAGAAATCTTTCGGTGATTTTTTTTGGAGGAGGGGCAATTTTTAATCATTTGATCCAAGATTCATGTTTTTAGAACCAATCTTAGAATTTTTAATTTTAGTTTTGCTAAGTGCTTTCTTTAACTACTAAAATAGATCTGTGATTAAAAACAGATTTTTCAGGTAGTTCCCCTCAATATAAGTTACAAAATAAGAATTCTTTTGAGAAGCAACACTCCATGAGAATTAATGAGGCTTTTCTCTTTCCTCTCCCAAAATTTGGTCAGGTTTCACAAAGGAACCAAGCCAGGTCCTAAACATGCCTTGTGGAGGGCGATTTTGTTCCAAATCTTGCTCAGAAATTTATGCTAAGATAAGATAGGCTGTGGAGATCCAGACCCCCGGAGTCATCCATCATTACCCATGAGCCTGAGCACAGCCCTCATCACCAGTAACTTTGGAGCCATGGATGACGTTGACCTAAATTGAGCTCCAAGGATTTCCTTTTAGAAAATTAATCTTGGGCTCATGTTCATCTGGGCTGGGATTCTCTGGGAAGGCAGAACAAGACTGGCCTCCAGAGACTGGGGGCTTGTGTTTACTTTTAAAGGTATTCACTTTGATAAACATTGGTTCTTAGGAGAGACTGTAGTTCTTGGCGGAAACTGCAGAGATCCGACAGTCACGTTATTTATACATCAACAGTGGTCTGGGCTTCTCTGCTCGCTGCCATGTCTTTAGAAGCCTCTTGCCACTGTTCTTAACCACTCGGGTAATTCAGGGTATGTTGCAATAGGCACTAAGCTTCATGAAAGACCAACCATGATTAAGGACTGCATAGAACAATCTCTTTGGTATATCTGGGAAGCAAAGCACGGGAGAGTGTCTTACCTGGAGCTTCACCAGTTGTCGAGCCAGACTCTGAGTTTAGTTCTGCTGACCCCTGGTCACTTGCTTCAGTCACCACAGCTCTCTCTCAGGCCCCCAATATAGTTTAATATATTCAGTGACAGGTCAAAGCAAGGAAAACATAGAACAGCGGGAAACTGGTTCCTTAACTGGGACATGATCAAGGGTATAGAACTAGAGAAAAGGTGGTATAGTTATGAGAATGGCATTTCCTTAGCTTCCTTTCAAACACTGTTACAACTACTCTTGCATGTTATCTTGCTAAGTGTAATGTGGAGAGTCTTAAAAACATACTTGCTGTGACTTTTCATTGGCAACTTAAAGAAAAACATTTGCTGACCTCAATAGCATAAGCAATTAAAGGGAAAAGAGCTGACTGTAAGTTTCCACAGTTTCTGTTTTGAAAAACAGAGGTTGCCTAGTCCCTGTGATTTTTAACATACCACAACTTAAATTCTCTCCCTCCTTAGTTATAAAGCTCAGTGATTACGAGGTTGACTTGGCAGCTGTTTTTATAAAATCTGAATTGTGCTTAGTTGCAAAAAGCTCTGCTGTAGAGGACTCCCACCTCTTCTAGTTGCTGGAACCATGTAATTGGAAAAAGCAGGCCATGCTATGCATGTTTCAAGCTGTGTCATCCTTTGCACAGCAATGAGTCAACACCAGCTAAAACAACATGATCCATTGCTTAAAGAAGCCCGAGTGAAGCTGATTTCAATTATACCATCTTAAACAAACATGATACTTCTCTTATCCAGACTCTAAAAAATGTTCTTATTATGGGAGTTAAAAAAAATTTAGCACCAATTCTCTGTAGAGTTTATTAAAGTATTTTGCTACTCAGAGGGCTTTTAGGATATATGTTAAAAATGAACTCTATTCAGTTAATCAAATTTTGCCATAGTTCATTCTTTCTTCTGCCTCTTCCATTCCCTTCTCCATACCCTCCCCATGCCCAATCCAGCTCATTACTATATTAATCTGGTTTAAGAGCTAATAGATTAAAATCCATAAAATCAAAATTGTACTCTTCCTTATTTTATTCCAGAATTCTCCAATGTCTTTATTCCTCTAGAGTGTGAAGGACAGTTTTAAGGAGGACCATGACTAGTGATAGAGAAATAATTTAGAAGACTAATGCAGTAGTTCAGGTAAAGATGATGAAGGCCTAGACTAGGGCTGTGGGAGTATGGGTGAAAAGGGAGTAACTGATTCTATGGGAAAAACAATGAAGTTGGCGTGATTTGATCTTTAAATGCATACTAGGGACCAGGAAAATACCACTTGGGTTTCTGACTTGGGATGTTATTAACCGAAGTTGGAGATTCTGTTGGGGAAGTAGATTGTGGGTGAAAAATGATGAGTTAGCATATGAAATTTTGAGTTTTAGCTGGTGGCACAGTGGTTAAGGTGCTCAGCTGCTAATCTAAAGATCAACAGTCTGAACCTACCAGCTGCTCCACGGGAGAAACATGTGGCAGTCAGCTTCTGTAAAGATGTACAGCCTTGGAAACCCTATGGGGGCAGCTGTACTCAGCCCTATAGGGTCACTATGAGTAGCAGTTAATGGCAATGGGTTTTTGGTTCGATATAGTTAGTTAAGTGCATACGCGCAGCAGACGGTTCGCTATACAAGTTGGAAGTTTGGGGGAGATATCAAGACTGGAAGTTCAAAGCATTTATACACAGGGGCTTGCGCATTCAGGGAATAGTAAAACTGGGACTTCATGAAATCTGCCAGGAGAGAGTAGCGTCTGCATAGAAACAACAGTGGAACAAAGATGGAAACCTGAGGAGCAATACCCATTAGGGAAGGATAGAACGTTGAGGGCATGTGACAGAGAGGAAAAGGAGAGGAACATTACAGAAGCCAAGGCATTAAGTTTGGAGTGTGTGGCCAGCCATATCAAGAGTAGCTAAGTGACCACTAAGGTAAAGACAGAAAATCGTTCTTTGGATTTATAATGTGGATATCAATGATGATCTTTGCTAGAGTGGCTTTAATGGAGTTGTAGAAAAAGCCAGTTTGCTGCAGGATGACCAGTGAGTGTGAGGGAAAGAAAGGCCACTTGAAAGAGGTCTTTTGCAGCATATTTGCCCAATGCAATATATCATTTGATTTCTTAAGTCTAATGGGCATTGAATGTGAATCCAAGCAAAATGAAATCCTTGACGACTTCCGTATTTTCCCCATTTATCATGATGTTGCTTATTGGTCCAGTTGTGAGGTTTTTTTTCTTTATGTCGAAGTGTAATCCATTCTGAAGGCTTTAGTCTTTTATCTTCATCAGTAAGTGCCTCAAGTCCTCTTCACTTTCAGCAAGCAAGGTTGTGCCCTGTGCATATCTCAGGTTGTTAATGAGAATTCCTCTAATCCTGATGGCTGCATTCTTCTTCATACAGTAGTATGGGAAGGTAAAGAGAGAGAAGAAATAGGCTGAAGAGGTAGGGGTGCTTTTAAAACTTACAAAAAGAGCAGGAAAATCTCATACAAGAAAAAAACCTAGCATTTCTAAGATGCAAGATTTAAACGCATTTAGTCTCCTTTTTAAAATCTCTCAATCACACATTTGTGCTTAGGGGGTGAAACTTTATCCTTAGCTTCACAATAGTATGTAAGCATTGTAAGGACAAGAGCATTGTCTATTTTGTTCATTGTTGTATTTCTTCCCTATCTCTGACATCAAAGAGCTTGGCATTTAGTGGAATATTAACAAATGGTTGCTCAATGAACACAGTGGAAGTTGAAATGTGGAAATGTGACCCTTATTGTGATGGGAAACCATCAGGGAAGTCTTCCATACTCTGGGCCCCACTTCCTTTATGAGATTTTCCCTGTCTGCCTCCCACCTCAAACCAAGTGGGTCATTTTCATCTTTGTCCCTTCGCTGCCTTGTACATTCCTCCAGTGTTGAACTTATTCCACTACTTATTAGTAGTATTAGTATTTGTATAGCCAACTTCTCTTAAGACCATGAATTTGTTATTGGTGGGACCATGTCTTATTCATCTTAGTATCTCTGGCCTAATGCCAGGTATATATATGCTTATTGAAAAACTCATCAAATAGTATTGAAGATAATAATCTTATTAAATATAAATATATTTAATTTTTTTAATAATCTTGTTTAATATAAGTATTATATAAATATTTCATAATTTGATACTCCTTTTGACCTTGGAATTATTAGAAATCTTGTATTGATTATTCTGTTAGGGTCTGTAGTATTCTGACCTTACATACAACCTACTTTCCCTGAATCTACTAAATTAGCATTCATTCATGGAATGGCATGAACTATTGGTAATGATCTATAAAATGAAGTGAGTAGCTATGCCTTGACACGTACAAATGAGAGCAGCATGGATAGGTAATTAATAGGAGATAAATATATTATCCATTTCTCTGAAGATTAAATTTTGCTTTAGAGTCATTTCCCTCATTAAAAGAAGAAGAATATAAACCCTGATTCTCACAATAAAAATTAAATTGAACAAATATTTACTGAGCTCTTGAATGCCATGTAGTATATCAAATACTGGGGCTAAAAATTGGTTAATGGCCTTTTAAGTGAGACTAGATGGACCCATTAATAGTCAATTTCAGCTGCATCTAAACTGTGAGACTTGTCAGGACAGAAACTATGCCTGTCATCTCTGTAACCCTAGCATTTAGCCTAGTGGACCTAGTGGACCACTCAACTCATTATCAGAATGGTTGTTTGAATAAATGCGTGAATCAGGAAAATGCATGAAATGCTCTGGGAGAACAGGAAGTGTTCCTAACTCTTGGGGCTCAGGTTAGCAAGAAAGGGGTTGAGGAAAGCTTGGAGGAGTTGACAAATTAAGTCTTAAAGTATGAACATGAGTTAGTTGAGGGCATGAGTGAGTAGAAGAGTGTTGTCGGTAGAAGAAATAAAGGAATTTTTATTTCTTTAAAGAAAGAAAAGGAATTGCAGCACGCAACAGCAGTTGTTCGAATTGCTGAAGTGGTGTAATAGGAGACTAGAGAGGAAGGTAAGCCAAAACCCATTGCTACTGAGTTGATTGTGACTCACAGCAACCTTTTAATATTCACTTGAGTAAACAATTAGAGTCAGTCTTAAGTAAGTAAGTTACATGCCCGGTTTCTTCATGTGGATATGACGGGGTTCCATTAGTTGACCTCTATGATCTCTTCTAATACTTAAATTCTATTTTTCTCTATCATTAAGTTGGAAATGCAAGTAATTAGATAATTTTTACCCAAACAAAGTTTTAGACCTGTGCTAATTTTTTAATAACACTTTACTTTAACTTTGCGTATTTGACGGAGCATTTGGGTACTTTGTGTGGTAGCTTGAATTGTTGTCTAATTTTTGTATAGTCAATTATTCTAAGTAGATTTTGCTTTCTTTCAACCAAGCTACCTAAGTGAGGAAAATATATCTGTAAGGTGTTTGTTTTTAAGATTTTCTTTTAAAACTATAGTCTACCTATAAGCAACCAAGTTTTTCTTTTTCAGATGCTTGGAAATTGGTAGCCCAGTTAATAGGAATGTTGGGTACAGTTTAAGAGTACTATGACTCCCTATTTTGTTTAAGGTTAGAGAGCATTTGTGTTGATAGCATCAGAACTTGTCTAGATTCTTTAGTGCTAAGAAGCAAGATCAACCAAAGCTGATTGCTGTAAGGTGGAGGTCAGACATACTTCCACTCTCCAACCTTTTTACCAATTTTGACGCCAGCTGTCCCTCCCATGGCACTCTCTAGTTCTCTTCTGAGTTCAATAATTTGTTGCAGTGGCCACACAGAACTCACAGACAATACTTACACTTAAGTGGTTTGTTAAGGAAGTAACAGGGTACAACTTGGGATCAGGATCAGAAAGCATGTAGCCAAGGTCTGGAAGGCTCACTTGAAGTGGACAGCACGTCCCTCCATTCTGCTGTCTAATCTCCTCTCCGCAGTGGCACTTCCATTGATGAGATCTACAAGATTAGATACTGTCTTAAGCCAATCTCTTGAGATATAAAAGAGAGCAGGGAGCAGAGACACATGGGGGACCTTATATCACCAAGAAAGCAGTGCTGGGAGCAGAGTGTGTCCTTTGGACCTGAGGTTTCTGCACTATGATGCTCCCAGACCAAGGGAAGACTGATGACAAGGACCTTCCTCCAGAGCTGACAGAGAGAGAAAGCCTTCCCCTGGAGCTGGTGCCCTGAATTCAGACTTCTAGCCTACTGGACTGTGAGAGAATAAACTTCACTTTGTTAAAGCCATTCACTCGTGGTATTTCAGTTATAGCAGCACTAGATAATTAACACAGTTTCTAAGGTTGTAAATCTTTATGGAAGCAGACTGCCACATCCTTCTCCAGTGGAGCAGCTGGTGGGTTTGAACCACCAACTTTTTGGTTTTGGTGCTAAACCACTGCACCACCAGGGATTCTCATTTCACCACAGTATTCAATAATAACTTCCTTTTTTACAAAGTAAATCTTACTAATTTCATATGTGCTAGATTTACTGCCTTAAAATGCATTAACACAAAACTAAAAAGAACTTAATAAAAAACTTTTTAGAGACTTCCAAAAGACATGAGCATGTTGTTGAATATTTTCTCTGTGTTTGTTAATACTGTTACACTTTGCCATCGAGTCAATCTATTCCTACTCATAGCAACCCTAAAGGAGAAGTGTCCCGTAGGATTTCTAAGGACCAGCTGGTGGATTGGAACTGTCGACCTTTTGGTTAGCAGCCAAGCTCTTAACCACTATAAAAAAAATTTGTTAATAAAAAACCCAAACCAAACCTGTTGGCTTTAAATCAATTCTGACTCACAGAGTAGAACTGCCCCATAGAGTTTTCAAGGAGCACCGGGTGGATTCAAACTGCCAACCTTTTGGTTAGCAGCTGTAGCTCTTAACCACTACGCCACCGGGGTTTCCTAATAGTCCAATAAGAAAAAAAATATACACAGTTTAAGGGAAAAAAATCCATTTTACTTTTTCTGCATTTTCTGCTTTTGAGGTTTTTTTTTTGTGTGTGTGTGAAAGACGAGGTCCCACAGCTCAAGTGTCTAATGACATATTGCAAGAATGTGTCTGTGAAGGAAATGGACTTAGAGGCTTGACAGGCATTTTCCCTCCTCCCAGAAGCCACCCTCCCTCTCTTCCCCTCCTCTACTTTGTTCTCCTTACTTTACCCCCTTAGCCAGTAATGTGAAGGGAAAATTATATACTGATAATGATTCTAAAGACCTTCAGGACTTCTGAAGACACACCCACAAACGTATAGAAAACAAAATCTGCATTTAGCAATTATCAGTCAGAAAAAAAAAACTTTACTTATATACAGTAAAATGCACGATTCTTAATTATTCTTAAATTCAGTGAATTTTGACCTGTGTAACTGCCATTCAAAACAAAAAGACAGAACATTTTCATCACCCCAGAAGTTTCCTTCATGCCCCCTGTTTAGTCAGTTGTCCCCTCCCTGGCAGGCAACCCCTTTCTGACTTCTATCACTACAGATTAATACTGCCTATCCAAAAAAAAACATTTTTTTTTTTTATCCTTGGAATTCATGTAAGCAGAACCATACAGGGTTCATTTATTTATTTATTGTATTGTATGTGTCTGGCTTCCTTTACTCAACATAATGGTTTTTGAGATTCAAATATGTTATTTTATCGGAGAATGAAAGTGGTAACAAAGTATATAGACCCTTTGGTGGTTTTACTTTATTATTGTTCCTGAATATCCCAGCTGTCCTACAAGTTTTGTTTGGTGGATAGAGGGGCGCGAGGCAAGGCAGCGTGTTTGGATTAAAATCTATCACAACTTCAGGAAAGAGAACTTCAAGATTCTACTCTCAGGACCCTGGATATGGAGCTTCATCTCTGCAGGGCCTGCCCAGTAAAAACTGAGATGGAAGCAAGTTTATTTTTGGTGCTTTCCCAATTTGCTTTGGCTTCCTGGAGCCCTTCCATTTTCCTTCTAGGATGCTCCCCCCGTAGGGATCATTTGATTCCCACCAAAGAGCTATCTGCATAATGTTTGAGGTGTTTTATCTTTACAAAGCATGAATTTTTTAACCTCTAATGGTGAAATTCCAGTAGTCATCCGGAGAACAGAATATAGTTCACTAGGCGGAAAGTCACACACACTTCAGCACTCTTCATTTAGACTAGGAATAAAATAAAGACTAGGAATGGGCAATGTTTTTCTCTGTAAGGCCAATTATTTTGGGCTTTGCGGCCCATATCGTCTCTGTTGGAATTCTGTGGTTAGCTTGAAAGCGGCCATAGACTATAGGTGTGACTGTGTTTAATAAAACTTTGTTTACAAAAACAGGCAGTGGGCTGAGTTTGGCCTGTGGACCATAGTTTACTGACCCCTAATTTACACAGTTTGCTGTTTTGCCCACTCATAAGCTTGATCTTTTATAGCAAAAATATCATAGCAGAATATAGAAAATTAGTTCTTCAGAAGAAGTAAAGCTGAAGGGTACCTGAGGTTGCAACTAGTACAACCTTTCATTTTAAGTGAGGACGCCAAATCTCAGCGTAGCAATTTTTCGAAGTTACAAAGAGTCAGAGGAAGAGCCCGGACTATTCAGAACTCCCAAGTTTCTAACCAGTGTTCTTTATTCTGTTCAACTTGTGATACATACGAGTCACATCACCTCATACCTGCTCTCAGGTTTGGCATTTGGAAACCTTATCTAAGGTGACGTATTTTCAAGAAATAAAGAAAGAAAGATTGAGAGAGAAAGAGAAAATGAAACAGGAATTCAAGTGGTAGCATTTGAAACACTTAACCTGAGAAAGGATGAGAGTTATATATTTAGCAAACTAATTAATTAAAAAAAAGTGTGTTGAATACTTTGCCCAAATAATCTAAAAAAAGAAAAATTATAAGTGTGTGAAAGGAATACATAATAAAATAAATACTTTTTAAAGTCAGAAAACAAAGACCTCTGGATTCTCTGTCATTCAGCTCATTCATACATGTATTTTATTTTATTTTTTAGCAAACATTCATTGAGTGTCTTTTCTCAAAGGCGCAGTGAAGGGTCTAAGCTAAGCAAGACATAGTTCCTGCATTTGAGGAGTTTATAGTAGAGCCTTAGAGACTCAAGAACTATGTCTTTTTAGCTTTGTAGCTAAATAAAAATAAATACAAACATAAAAACAAAGCTTGCTTCCTAGAGAAAGCAGTATTTGAGTTGGGCATCTGGATACACCCTGCGATGTGTGCACATTGGTGTATTGATGGAGTGTGGCGGGGGGAGGGCTTGTAAGAAGGGGCTAGTAATGCAGCTGGGATGTACTGAGGAATTGGTGAAAGAAGTAGTGGTAGACTCTGTAGATACAACTTAACAGGAATTGATTTGCAGCATGGAGTTGCCTCTTGAAAGAGTTGTCAAAGAGATTCCAATTATTCCAGTCACGCTATGAAAATGTGGGTACCCTTAACTCTTTGTAGATACCACATAGTCTATTGAAGTAAGGCATTAATTTTGAATGAATCAGAATCAAGCAAAAATTAGTTCTTTTATGATTATGGCAAAAAATCAAATAACTGTAGCTTAATAGTAATCATAACCATATCGTAGATTCCGAATGGTTCAGCCAAAAGTCTCAAATTTCAAACTTAACATTTAGTGGAGACTCGCCTAGTGACTCAAGCGTTCTGTGTTTAATTTGGCCGTGGTTGAATGACACAGCTGGGCATTGTGGATGACAGTTTTCCTAGTGTTAGGCACCAAAGTGATATAGGGCAGGCAGAGGAGGAAGACTTACTCAATATCGATGAAACACTGACAACCACAGGCATTTTGGTAATTCCATGAAGGTAAGAATGTTACCAATAACAGAGCAGATTTGGGTGGTCATCTCAAACTTGGTCGGCTGCAGTTAAGCCCATGGCTAATGGTATTATAAAATGCACCCCTATTTGTTTTGGGAAAGTGGTAGAAGAGATTCAGTTACAGTTTTTTCACCTTCCTGGAATGCCGCCACCCCTAGGATAGAATTTTCCACATACCCAAGTGTGATTGGATCTTAACTGCAGCAAGTATTCAACTAAATTAACCAATTATGGCATCAAATCTCACTTTGGAAAATTATTTTATATCCAGGATATCTTTACATTTGTAGCTACCATGGTGGTATTATATACATGGAGTGTTTTTTTATCTTTACATTTGTAGCTACCATGGTGGTATTATATACATGGAGTGTGTGCTTATAGTATTAAGTGTCTTTCTCGAGTGCCTCGACTGGCTTTGAACAAGTGTGGGACAAGTTCAAAAAATAAAAATAGCTCATGGCTAAAATAGGGACTGGTTAGAAAGACTGCTGGTCAGAGGCTGCCGTCCTGTGGTGTCTTCCTGTAATCAGGATACTCCTGTGGCTTCAACATTTCTGGCTGATGTGAGCAGAGGCTGGGAGCCCTGGGTTTAAGAGATAAAACTCATTTGAATTGATATAATCAATTCTCACAAGTGAAAATGTTGGCCATCAACATTTAACAAGGTCAAAGGCGCAAGACCTTGTTAGAGTTTTAGCCTTTTTCAAGGAAGGTATAGGGGAGATGGGAGCTTTTCAGGATTATAAGTGTGGAACTTGTACAAGTTGTTGTCTGATGGGAAGACCAGGAACAATAATCTTTCTTTTTGACCCTCACAGCCACACTGCATGGCCCATTTCCTAAATCTGAGTCTTGTTTCTTAGTGCTTGCATCAGATCCTGAAGGTGCGTTATCTGCACGTGAGATCTCCGGTCCTCAAGTGGGGTTGTGTGCCAAGACAGAGGAAAATGTTGGTTTATGCAAATGAAGCACCTCTGAGACTGAGGATCAACTCCTAGCCCAGGTCTGACCAATGTGACCACAACCACATGAGATAAAAATGTTGCAGCTAAAAATGGAACAGATCAAACGACTGATCTTATCTGTTCGCATATTATCTATTCAGAAGGCCACAGTACACTGAAAATATAGATTCGAAAAAGTTTAGCTAAAGTCATGAAAACTAAATTGGTCACAGATCTTTATAGGGACGTTAGAAATGTAGAAGCCAAATAGTACTCTCTTCTACAACAATTCCTTCACAGCACTCTCTCACAAATCGCCGGTGTTGTATATGCTTCCTTGCTTCCACACAGCTGCACATCAATCAGTTCATAGGATGTAAGGGCCCCAACAGTCCTTACAAAACATCCAGCTTTATTTTTTAAATGAGGAAACTAAGACATTAAGCAACTCAGGTCTTTGAAGTTCCAACATTTCTGTACCAGTTTTTTTTTTTTTTTTTAATGGGAAGGACTCATTATATTTTCTCTATTGTCATTTCTTCCTATATAACGTTGCAAAACGGCATAACGGGCTGTCACATGACTTGAATGTAACCAAAAATGAGAGTGTTAGCATTTGATTTAGGGCTGCACTCTTTCTCAAGCCTTGGGACAGATGGTGCATTTAGAGTAGCATGATCAGTCCCTTGAAAAAAAGTATTTTAACACTGGAAGACATAATTATTTTTCACTGGTAGGCTATTCTCAAATAGTAAAGTGAGTAGCTTCTAGTATATACCCCCAATGCACATTTGAAGTTCGCTGAGGACCCAGGAAGGAAAAGGAAATATCTTCACAATGTCATTTCTGGAGATGTCCAGCTGTGCTGTCTTACCTGGGTTCCTTTCATCTGCCTGCTGGGAAAGGCAACTTACACTCTGTGCCCTTCAAGACATGTGTATGTGATCAAAATTGCTAACATTCATCAAGTGTTCACTGTATGGTGAGCTTGTTTCCAAGTACTTTACATGTATAAGACATTTAATCTTCATCTATTCCTATGAGGTAGGTATAATTTGTCTTCTCATTTTACAGATTTGAAAACTGAGACACACAGGGTCAGGACCTTGCCCAAGTGAGATATGGAACTTACAGAGCCTCCATCTAGAGCCTGTGCTTTTAGCTGTTACATGCTACCCTCTTCCCTTGCCTTTAGTGCCTCTTCCCCAGTCTTTACCTTGTTAAGTCCGGTCATCCTTGGGGATGAGCTCACAGGTTGCATGGTCTACAAAGCCTTTCCCAATACTTTTTCTACTCTAGTCCCTTCTGGCTCCAGTTTATCTTCTTTGTGCTCCCAGTGAACCCGGGCCCATTGCAGCCCTAAACGTATTATTTATTCCCCTGTAGCTGCCCCTGCTCTATGCTGGACTGGAGCCTCTCTGAGAACAGGAGCCACGGCTTAGGTTCAGGATCTGAGTACCCAGCCAAGCACCCTATAGGTGTTTATGGGAGGAAGGGAGGGAAAGAGGCACTGTTTGAGTTTTCTTTTCCAAAACTGGAAAAAAAAAATTATCCTGGTTAAAATTTATCACACAAAATAGTTTCTTACAGTCCTGGCAATGTGCTCCCATAAAGATTGCAGCATAGGAAACTCTGTGGGGCAGTTCTACTAAGTCATATAGGGTTGCTATCAGTCGGAATCGACTCGATGGCACACAGTGACATCAACAAGCAGTAGAACATGATACACTGAAGAGACCCAGAGAAATGCTAATCTGAGTCAGATGCCACACTGTCAGTTACTAATGTTTTTACAGAGCTTTGTGAGGTTTTATCTCTTATAAAGAAAAAAAAAAAAGAAAAAAATTCCCCAGGAAATAGAGGAGAAAGGAAACACTTTCGTTTTCCACACTGTAAGACTAGAGTTTCCATAACCTCAGTGTGAGGCGGTCACTCTTCTTGGAGATAATATGTCTCCTGTCAAAGTGCAGTATCTACTTTAGGGCACAGCGACTTTGGAGATGGTTCAGAGGGGATCCACGGAGGTGATTTTAGAGGTTGGAAAATGATTTCATTTTTCTTCCTGATGTTTACTTATCTCAAACAAGACTAGTTGCATGATGGTCATGAGGAAAATACACAGAAGTTGAGATTACTGGGGCTGGATCAGAGAAAGGCAAAATGAGCTATGCCAAGTGAGTGAACAAGAAGGAAATATCGTCAGGCTGGTGGGCACATGCACACTCTATGGTGTTTTCCACTGCTGGCCTCAGCCCAGCAGTGACATTGATTACAAAATTTAGTAGCGCTGTCTCTTCGTAATTGTGTAAATCATGACATTTGCCATATCCTTTTCCATTCTGATTTTTGTTTGATTTTCTGTCCTTGAAATTTCCTAGGGTTATGAACTCATTTGGCAATTTCTAAGACAAGAAGTCAATTTTCCTATTATGAGAAATAATAAGCCTCTGTCATTTTGAAAGCATGCCTACAAAACTTAAAAAAAAAAAGAAAGAAAAATCCAGGTAATATTTTCATAAGAAGGCATCTGGGAAATCTCACTTCATAAAATCGTGTTTAATTAGAGAAGGAGAGCCACACTGGTAGAACAGACCAATTTGATTATATTTTAACTACTAAATAGATGAATGTTCAGGGTGGTCATTCTTTATTATATGTATTTAATTGACACTATATTATACTGAGAATTTAATTTTAGCTCCCTTTACAAATTGGCCAATGCCCAGTCACCCTTGATAGACTCTAATAAGATTTCTGCTCAGCCATGCTTACTATAATCCTCATTGCTACCCTTGGAGGTAAACTGTGAGTGGGACTAAATGGAATTCTTTCGTCTATTGAGGCCAACAACCACAATCTGGAGTTATTTCAAAAGAATGTGAGCATTATCATAGACAATCGAGTCCTCAGACCCAAGTTCAAACAACGAAGCAAAACAGACTTTGTATATTGATTGTATCCCTGGCCTCACAAGTAACTTAAGGACCAGCGTTTAACTTTAAAATTTCCTTATGAGACTCTCTCTCTCTAACTTATTGTATCAAACTTGTCTATCTACATTTGAGGCCCTGTATGTCCTCAACCTAAAGGTTGGTGGTTCTAACCCACCCAGTGAAGCTGCGGGAGAAATGCCTGGTGATCTGCTTCTGTAAAAATTACAGCCAAGAAAACCCTATGGAATGGTTCTACACAGGGTTGTCATGAGTCAAAATTGTCTCAGCAGCAACGTTTTTTTGGTGACCCCGACCAGCTGAAACCTCAGGCAGTCTAACAAAGATTCTAGCAGCAGCAGGACTACCACTTGCTAAATCCACTTAAACAGCTGCACAAGGACCATGTCTAAACTGAACGAATGGCTGTGACAAGGGCTCTGGAAGCTTCTCATTGGGTCGGTTCCTAGCTTGCAATTGTTAAGTGGAGACACAACAGGCTTTATCTCCTCTTGGCTAAGAAGCCTAGACAGATAACAATGAGGTTGCTTACTCCTAGGAACACTTCCTTACCATCCCTGGCGGTGGTTCAGGAATGCAGAGGTTAGGTTTCTAAGAAATTAATTAAGTCAGTATCATTTCACCGACTGATGAGTTAATTTTTTTCGCTTTATATGCTCATAATCATTCTACTTACTTTTGTCTTTGATCCACTGATTGACAGTGACTTTTTTTCTGTTATTGCTATAAATCCTATAATTACGGGGTTTAGATGAGGTAAAAATAGAGTCTCAAACCTTTCCTAATAAATCAGTTGCTTTTGTATCTTATGGAAATGTTGCTTAGTTATGTGATTCTGAGTCTAGGGTATAATTTGGAAGAGGACAGAGAAATAAGGGATGTGTAATAGCCAGATGCCTAGTTCGAAATGCTACCAGTGGATCTATTTTATAGGTTTTCTTTTTAAAGGGAAGGGCCCTTGAAAGAGACTGAAATATTTCTGCTTACTTTCTGTACAATATTGCAACTGTGAATGACCTAACGAGTTAAAAAAAGAAAATTATTTTGAAATGAGAACTACTGCTGTTGTCTAATTAAAAGTAAATATTTTCAAACTAAGCCTTTTAAAATACTCTTTTCGGTAGTCTTATGTTATCTACTACAGAGTGGAAATGAGGACAGATATTGTGTTTTCAGTGAGATCAAATTGAGAAAAACTACATTTTTTTCCTTCTCTGTCCCTTAGCTGTTTTTGTTATTCATAGGGTTCATGTAGCATTATGATTTGATCTATAAAACCAGAAACCAAACCTGTTGGAGTTGGGTTGATTCTGACTCATAGCAACCCTATATCATAAAATAAAGTTCCAGTTTATTCTATAAATGTAGTCTACAGTATTAAGAACATAATATATAAAGGCTCACATGGTATAAGGTTTGATTTGAGGTTGACTTTTAAAAATTATTATTAATATAATGAATATTTTCTCAATTAATTGAAAGGATGATATTCAGAGAAATGGAATTGAACTAATTGAGTTTTTTTTTGTCTCTTCATTTTATTTATTTTTGTTGTATTTTAGATAAAAGTTTACAGAACAAACTCGTTTCTCAACAAATAGTTAGTATACACATTGTTCTATGACATTGGTTAACAACCCCACAACATGTCAACACTCTTACTTCTCAACTATAGGTTCCCTATTACCAGCTTTCCTGTTCCCTCCTGCCTTCCAGTCCCTGCCCCATGGCGGGTGTACCCTTTTAGTCTTGTTTTGTTCCATGGGCCTGTTCAATCTTTGGCTGAAGGGTGACCCTCAGTAGTGACCTCATTACTAAGCTGAAAGGATGTCCAGGGGCCATACTCTCAGGGTTTCTCCAGTCTCTGTCAGGCAAGCAAGTCTGGTCTTTCTTTTTGAATTAGAATTTTGTTCTACATTTTTCTCTAGCTCTGTCCAGGACCCTCTACTGTGATCCCTGTCAGAGCAGCCAGTGATGGTAACCAGGTACCATCTAGTTGTAAAGAGACTCAGTCTGGTGGAGGCCGTGGTAGATGTGGTCCATTAGTCCTTTGGACTAACCTTTCCCTTGTGTCTTTAGTTCTCTTCATTCTTCCTTGCTCCCTAAGGGGTGAGACCAGTGGAGTATCCTAGATGGCCGCTCACAGGCTTTTAAGACCCCAGATACTACTTACCAAAGTAGAATGTAGAACATATTCCTTATAAACCATGTTATGCCAGTTGAGCTAGTTGTTCCCTGAGACTATGGTTCCCACGGCCTTCAGCCCAGAAATTTGGTCCCTCAGGGAGCTTGGATGTGGCTATGGAGCTTCCATGACCTTGCCTTGTACAGGTTGTGCTACCTTCCCCAGTATTGTGTACTGTCTTACCCTTTACCAAAGTTTCCACTTATCTATTGTCTATTAAGTGTTTTTCCATCCCTACCCCTCCCCTCCCTCATAACCATTAAAGATTGTTTCTTTTTGTCTGTAAACCTTTTCATGAGTTTTGAGGCGTGTTATTTTTGTTGCTGTTTTTAAGTTTGACTCTTGGTGGCCTTCCCAGTGACCTCTACCTGTCTCTGATTCTTGAGTAGACTTGCATTTTCAGACATTTTACCCCAAGTATACCAATTTTTGTCTTAGCAAATATGGTCTCGGCCCATAAAAGTCAGAGGTTGCTGAAATTCTTATAGGAGTATAATTGTAGAGCTGATGCACAGAGCCACACTCACTTTTCATGATTAGGATTTGGTCAGATTCTGGTCTACAGTAGCAAATTTCTGCTTATCTTAAGTTTCACATCAATAGCTCCAAAATATGATACAAGTGATTTTCTGTTTGAAATGAATTCATCTTTCCTCTTGATGTTTACTTATCTCGAATAAAACCATTTGCATAAAGGAACAAAGTAACAGGTAATTAGGAAGAAATGACTGTTTTAATTCTTATAAACTGCAAAAAAACCCAAACCCATTGCCATCAAGTCAATTTTGACTCATAGTGACCCTATAGAACAGAGTAGAACTGCCTCATAGGGTTTCCAAGGAGCACCTGGTGGATTCAAACTGCTGACCTTTTGGTTAGCAGCCATGGCACTACACCACCAGGGTTTCCAACATTATTATAGAATGGAATATATAATTTTTTTTGCCCATATATCTCTGAAGTTGTAATTTTTTTCCTTAAATCTTTAATGAAACCCAGTTCTTTCTATTAAATATGATCTTCAGACCACATTACATTTTCTCCCGGAAAGGTACCACATGTCCTGGCAATTTTGATATACTAGGGAAAGTGTTAATGATATGCCATTATCACAGAGTTTGAATGGATCTTTGGATAACCAAGACCATTTAGTGTTGTTGAATCACGACCAAACCAAAAACCAAACCCGTTGCCGTTGAGTCGATTCCGACCCATAGTGACCCTATAGGACAGAGTAAAACTGCCCCATAGGGTTTCCAAGGAGTGCCTGGTGGATTCGAACTGCTGACCTTTTTCGTTAGCAACTGTAGCTCTTAACCACTACACCACCAAATCATGACACGAGTTGATAATTATAGGGAAATTAAAGGTGAGTACAGTTCTGTATTTGGTATCATAATCAAGGTAAGTTTAAATACAAAGATCTTAAGAACCCATGCTGGCTAAGAAAGAAAACATTGTCAAAATTTTCAGATCACTAAGCAGGACATAATGGACTTGTGTCTCTCTTATACTAACTCATCATAGACAGGGAGCAGCTTTGCAGAACTAGTGATCTACTGTACCCCCAGCATCTGTGACCAGGCAGCCTGGGGTAAGGGTAGAGTCATCAAACCCAAAGTTTCTGGGCATATGAGAACTGACTTTTTACAGAGGTAGGGCTGGGATTTCCTCCCTTCATTTTGCAGGTCACCGTTTCCCAAGGCACGTTATATAGCAGTATGGTGAAGTTTAGCCCAGTTCCTGGGTGGTGCATCAGTTAACTTACTTGGCTGCTAACCGAGGAGTTAGCAGTTTGAGTCTACCCAGAGGTGCCTCAGAACAAAGGCCTGGTGATCTAATTCTGAAAAATCAGCCATCGAAAGCCCTATAGAGTTTTACTCTGACACACATGGGGTCGCCATGAGTCAAAATTGACTCAATCACCATTAGTACTTGGTTTCTCAAGTAGAACAAATATTTGAGTGAATATATGAATTTGATTCAGGGTAAGGAGGTCAGGGGGTTTGCATAAGAGGCACAAAAGAAAGTAATTTTTCAGAAGAATCATAAAGAGATATGAGAAAAGCATAGGCCTATAAAAGTGATTGCTGAGTCAGAGGCATTACAGGAAGCATAATGGGAGAGAGTAAAATTAAATTGTGGCTTGTTTCCAAAAAGTGACAAATGAATCCTTAAGGTTATGGATGCTATTTGGGTGGTTATTATGGACTAGAAGGTTTTGGAGGAGGGGATGCAGTGTTTACACTACACTGTAGTCTATTAAGTGTGAAATAGCATTAGGTTTAAAAAGCCAATGTACATACCTTAATTAAAAAATACTTTTTTTAATGAATGCTTCAAAGGTCAGCGGAGCAGGGGCGGGGGTCTGGGGAACATGGTTTGAGGGGACTTCTAAGTCAATTGGCAAAATAATTCTATTATGAAAACATTCTGCATCCCACTTTGAAATGTGGCGTCTGGGGTCCTAAATGCTAACAAGCGGCCATCTAAGATGCATCAATTGGTCTCAACCCACCTGGAGCAAAGGAAAATGAAGAACACCAAGGTCACACGACAGCTAAGAACCCAAGAGACAGAAAGGGCCACATGAACCAGAGACCTACATCATCCTGAGACCAGAAGAACTGGTTGGTGCCCGGCCACAATCGATGACTGCCCTGTCAGGGAGCACAACAGAGAACTCCTGAGGGAGCAGGAGATCAGTGGGATGCAGACCCCAAATTCTCATAAAGAGACCATACTTAATGGTCTGACTGCGACTAGAGGAATCCCGGCGACAATGCTCCCCAAACCTTCTGTTGGCACAGGACAGGAACCATCCCCGAAGACAACTCATCAGACATGAAAGGGACTGGTCGGGGGGCGGGGGGAGAGAGAGAGGGAAGATGGCAAAATTGGCACGAAATGAGAGACTGAAAGGGCTGACTCAATAGGGGGAGAGCAAGTGGGAGAAGGGAGTAAGATGTATGTAAACTTACATGTGACAGACTGATTGGATTTGTAAATGTTCACTTGAAGCTTAATAAAAGTTAATTAAAAAAAAATACTTTTTTGCTAAAAATGCTAACCATCATCTGAATCTTCAGTGAGTCATAATCTTTTTTGCTGGCGGAGGGTTTTGCCTCAGTGTTGATGACCGCTGACTGATTAGGGTGGTGGTTGCTGAAGTTTTAGGCAGCTGTGGCAATTTCTTAAAATTAGACAACAGTGAAGTTTGCCACATTGATTGACTCTTCCTTTCATGAAATAATTCTCTGTAGCATGTGATGCTGTTTGCTAGCATTTTACCCACAGTAGAGCTTCTTTCAAAATTGGAGTCAATCCTCTCAAATCATGCCACTGCTTTATCAACTAGGTTTATGTAATATTCTAAATCCTTTGTTGTTGTTTCAACAATTAAATTCACAGCATGTTCAGCAGGAGTAGATTCCATCTCAAGAAATCACTTTCTTTGCTCATCCATAAGAAGCAACTCCTCATTCGTTAAAGTTTTATCATGAGATTCCAGCAATTCAATCCCATCTTCAGGCACCACTTCTAATTCTGGCTATCTTGCTCTTTCCACCATATCAGCAGTTGTTTCTTCCACTGAAGTCTTGAACGTCTCGAAGTCATCCATGAGGTTTGGAAGCAACTTCTCCCAATCTCCTGTTAATGTTGATATTTTGACCTCTTCCCATGAATCATGAATGTTCTTAATGGCGTGTAGAATGGTGAATACTTTCCAGAAGGTTTTCAATTTACTTTGCTCAGTTACATCAGAGGAATCACTATCTATGGCAGCTATAGCCTTATGAAATGTATTTCTTAAATAATAAGGCTTGGGAGTCGAAATTACTCCTTGTTCCATGGGCTAAAGAATGGATGTTGTGTTAGCAGGCATGAAAACAACATTAATCCCCTTGTATATCTCCACCAGAACTCTTGGGTGACCAAGTGCATTGTCAGTGAGCAGTAATATTTTGAGGAAAAAAAAAAAATTTTTTTTTTTTTTTTTTGAGAGGAGTCTTTTTTTTCTGAGTAGTAGATCCCAACAATGGGCTTAAAATAGTCTGTAAACCATGTTGTAAACAGATGTGCTGTCATCCAGGCTTTGTTGCTCCATTTGTAGAGCACAGGCAGAGTAGATTTAGCATAATTCTTAAGGGCCCTAGGTTTCCAGAATGGTAAATGAGCATTGACTTCAACTTAAAGTTGAAGCCCCTTATAAGAGGATCAGCCTGTCCTTTGAAATTTTGAAGCCAGGCGTTGACTTCTCCTCTCTAGCTATGAAAGTCCTGGATGGCATCTTCCAATATAAGGCTGTTTTGTCTACATTGAAAATCTGTTGTTTAATGTAGCCACCTTCATCAATTATCTTACCCAGATCTTCTGGATAACTTGCTGGAGCTTCTGCGTAAATGCTTGCTGCTTCACCATGCCCTTTTACGTTATGGAGTTGGCTTCTTTCCTTAAGCCTCATGAACCAGTCTGTGCAACTTTAGACTTTTCTTCTGCAGCTTCCTTACCTCTCTCAGCCTTCAGAGAATTTAAGAGAGTTAAGGCCTTGCTCTACATTAGGCTTTGGCTTGAGGGAATGTTGTGGCTGTTTTGATCTTCTATCCAGATCACTAAAACTTTCTCCGTATCAGCATATCATTTTCTTATCATTCTTGTGTTCACTGCAGTAGCACTTTTAATTTCCTTCAAGAACTTTTCCCTTGCATTCACAACTTGGCTAACTGTTTGGTGCAAGACGCCTAGCTTTTAGCCTGTCTTGGCTTTGACATGCCTCCCTCACTAAGCTTAATCATATTTCTAGCTTTTGATTTAAAGTGAGAGAAGTGCCACTTTCCCTTTCATTTGAACACTTAGAGGTCATTTTAGGGTTATTAATTGGCTAATTTCAATATTGTCGTGTCTCAGGGAATAGAGAGGCCCGAGGAGAGGGAGGGAGATGGGAAAACGGCAGGTTGGTGGAGCAATCAGAACACGCACAACATTGACTAAGTTTGCCGTCTTATATGGGTGCTGTTCATGGCACTCCAAAACAATTACAATAGTAACATCAAAGATCACCGATCACTAATACAGACATAAAAATAATGAAAAAGTTTGAAATATTTTGAGAATTACCAAAATATAACACAGACACACGAAGGGAGCACATGCTGTTGGAAAAATGGAGCCGTTAGACTACTCAACCCCGGTTGCTACAAACTTTTGTTTTGTAAAAAACACAATATCTGCAAAACGGAATGAAGTGAAGTGCAACGAAACGAGGTGTGTCTGTAGTAAGGATTCTGTATGGCCTGGTATGAGAGGAGGCCCGTGGTGGCGCGGGGGGGAGGAGAATATTGTGACTCCATAAGTTAGTGACATCAACCCTAGTGATGCCATTGAGTCCTAATGAATTTTATAGGTAGAAAAAAATCAAGTAAAAGATTCTTGCTAAGTAGAAAGCTTGAGGATGGGACATCTCAACAAGAGAAAAGGCACATGATGGTAGCAGAATAAACATTGGGCAGTGAATAGACATTGATTGGTGAGTTTGTGTGTTGTTGGCACAAAAGAATGGATTATGGAATTGTTATAAAGAATGACTTGAAAAATAATATGATAAGGAAATCAGATCTGAATCTTACACAATTTGACTTTTGCCAGTTAGACTGGTTGTGCATAAGTAACATGACTATATTTTATCAGCCATAATGGGACTCTGGAGGGTGCTTTTAATCATTATGTCTGGACAGCAAGTAAAAACTGTTATTAATTTTTACTCAGAGTTATCTTGCTTGAACACAGTTAATTAAAAAAAAACAAAACAAAAAAACAACTGTTTAGAGGTAGAGCTCTACACCTAGTACGTTTAAGAATTTTAAATAAACAAGAGATGCTTATGAAGCACCAGTCTTAAAAGAATGAAGGAACTGAAATCTGCAATACGTGTAAGACAAGAAATAATGTGAACATAGAAAAACACAATAGCAAAAAAAAAAAAGGTAAAAATTAACTAAAATTTGAATATTTTCACAGATTCCTCTTTGATCTTGGAAGAAATAACAGAGAAACTAGGCACCCACATCTAGATGCAGAGTTTCCCTTCTAAGAAATAACCTAACTTTAACTTTAGCCCAGGAGTTGCTGCTTTCCACCATGTTTAAAGGCAAAGTGTCCTGCAGTCAAAATTTTTGTCGTAGGTGGTTGATTCGTTTCTCAAAAGGAGATTCATTAAGATCGTAAGCAGAACTTTGTTCAGTTCAACAAGAAGGCTTTGCTAATTGTTGGCTATTCTCTAGGAGAGGGAAAGAAAATATAAGCAGGGATTTTAGGGCTTTAAGAAGAGCTCGTAATCAAAAGATTTGCAGTAGAAATGCAAAGCCTTAACTCTTAAATTTACCGTGCTAAAAAACAAAGTGAACCTTCTTTGAAATGGAGTTGTATACTAACATGCTCGCCTATGTAAATCAAAGAAAAGAAAAAACCAACCCTACCTTTTTTTTCAGAGAACTGCAATGAATAGGTAAGGTTTGTGTTTGTTTGTTTCTTTGAGAAACATTGGACAACTTTAAAAAGTTTTGTACCAATAAATTTGCAAATACGACAGTTTTTACTTGCCAAGTAAAATTTTTGTTGCAGCTTCTTAAATTTTGATTGAAAGCAAAAGTAGTAAAATTCGTAAGGGGACTATCAGGGTAAAAATAAGGCTATAACCCCATCCCAGCAAGAAATTCTTAGATATGGGTGAGAAATCAACTCAGAATTTAGTAAAAAAATAAAATAAAATAAAACTTGTTGCCATTGAGTCAATTCAGACTCATAGTGACCCTACAGGACAGAGTAGAACTTCCCCCATGGGGTTTCCAAGGAGCGACTGGTAGATTTGAACTACCAGCCTTTTGGTTAGCAGCCAGGCTCTTAACCACTGAACCACCAGGGCAAGTACAATGGAAAATTACATAATATAATGATCGTACAGTAAAATATTGAAAGCTAAATGTATGGCCTATGATATTGCTTTAGAAAAGAATTTATAAAACTAGAAAAAAGTTTTTCTATTGACATTTCTATTGTTTTTACAACACCTTCAAACACTTTCTAGTCACTAACTTTCAATTCCTTAGCAACCTGAAAGATTCCTAACTAGAAAAAGAGTTTGCTTTGATAAAGTAATAATTAGAGTTGATTTCAAATTTGTTATTATCCAAAGCTTATCTCAACTAAATTGATAAGATAAGCTTTGGATAATAACAAATTTGAAATCAACTCTAATTATTACTTTATCAGTGACAATTCGATAATTAGATAAATTACCTAATTATTATCCTATCAGCATTACCACTGCTTTACCTTCTAATCTTTAACTCCTAGGAAAGGATTTGTTATAGTTAGTCTGGGTCACTGACTCAATCTCTTCAAAAGGATACAACACCGAAATAGATCTCGTACATAACTAGATCCATTTCATGTTACTGATTTAAAAAAAAAAAAAATTTTTTTTTACTGATTTTACCTGGGTGTAATTCCAAATACAAATATGTAGGTACTACCTACCCGCATCAGGGGGTCCTTAGAACACCGGAGAATGAGATCATGGGATTATACTTACTCTGTGTCTATAGTTTTCCCCAGGTGAGACTGCAAACTTGAAAAGGCATGTAGACAGAGTGGACACATTGTATGATTTGGTTCATATACTGTACAAACATACGCCTAACTAATCTATGGTGTCAGAAGTCAGGGTAGTGGTCCTCCTGTAGGGGGGAGGATTACGGTCCAGAAGGGACATGAGGAGCACTTCCTGGGGACAGCTTTTTTTCACGAGTTCAGTGTGAGTTCAGTATGGCTTCATAGTTGTGTTCTGTCTGTGAAAATTCATGGAGCTATTCCCATATGATGTGCTCACTTTTGTATGCATGTATATTATATTCAAATGCTTTTTTTTTAAAGGCACATTCATTGGTAAACATTGTGTTTTGGTTCCCCAGCCAGGGTTCTGGATCCTCACCCAGCTGCAGGTTGAAAGTGCTGATTGTGTGCACAGGTATCTCACAGATCCTGTAGCGTGGTGATGGGTCTCAGTATCCACAGAGAGCAGTGATCTGCATTGCAGTAACCTACAGCATGGACCTGGGCTCCTGGGGCCTGGGCTTGGGCCACTGACCTACCAGCCATTTTATAATCTAGATGTGGACTATATAAAGAAGAACGTGGCATCGGAATGGGAGGAAGACTCACTAACAACCTACGTTATGCAGATGACACAGGCTTGCTTGCTGCAGGTGAAGAGGACTTGAAACACTTACTGATCAAGTCAGTGTGGATTACACCTCAACATAAAGAAAACAAAAATCTTCACAATAGGACCAATAAGCAACATCATGACAAATGGAGCTAATATTGAAGTTGTCAAGGATTTCATTTTACTTGGGTCCACAATCAATGCGCATGGAAGCAGCAGTCAAGAAATCAAATGATGCGTTGCATTAGGCAAATCTGCTGTAAAAGACCTCTTCCAAGTGTTAAAAAGTAAAGATGTTACTTTAAGGACTAAGGTAGACCTGACCCAAAACATGATGTTTTCAATCATCCCGTATGATGTGAAAGCTGGACAATGAATAAGCCTCAGGTTCCTCATCCTTAAAAAAGGTGTATGATAATATGAATAAAGTTCTTGGTATACTCTGTGGTTTATAACCTGCTGCTGTCAAGCCGATTCAGACTCATAGTGACCCTATATGACAGAGTAGAGCTGCCCCATAGAGTTTCCAAGGAGCAGCTGGTGGGTTTGAACTGCCAACCTTTTGGTTAGTAGTCGTAACTCTTAACCACTGTACCACCAGGGCTCCCCGTGGTATATACAAGAAAAAAAAAAAAAAAAAACCCAAACCCATTGCTGTCAAGTTGATTCCGACTCATAGCAACACTGTAGAACAGAGTAGAACTGCCCCATAGGGTTTCCAAGGTGGGGCTGGAGGATTTGAACTGCCAACCTTTTGGTTAGCAGCCGACCTCTTAACCACTATGTTACCAGGGCTCCCTGTAGTGTATAGTAATGGTTTAATAAGTGGTAGCTGTTATCAACAGCCAATGGTCCACTGGGAGTCCCACAGGTTTCTCAAAATCCATGGGTCCAATTACAGCAATCATCTTCTTTTCTCTTTTGCCCCCCCCCCACCACCTTTCCCCATCAAACAATCCCCAGGTCCATTGATTACCTTTCCAGAGTTTATCAGTTTCTTTCATCCCCTTGCTATGACTCAAGCAATCAGCCTTTCTCACTTATCTCACTTCAAAAGCCTTCCACCTCAGCTTTGGCAGAGGATATTTCTGCATATGTATTTGTATGTCCTGCAAGATATCCATGTGTATACATATAGTACAGCACACAAGGGACAAAGTTGGAAAACTTCTTAGCCATAACCAAACACCTTGAGGAACTGAGTTACTGGGCTTGAGGGCTTAGGACTGTAGTCTTGGGGGACATCCTGGTCAGTCAGCATAACATAGTTCATAAAGACAAATATTCCACATTCTACTTTGGTGAGTAGCGACTAGGGTCTTAAAAGCTTGCGAGCACCCATCTAAGGTAAGCTATTGTTCTCTTCCCATCCAGAGCAAAGAAGAATGAAGAAAATTAAAGACTCAAGGAAATAATAAGTCCAAAGGACTAATGGACCACATGAACCAGAGCCTCCACTAGTCTGAGACCAGAAGAACTAGATGGTGCTTAGCTACCACTACCTACTGCTCTGATCAGGATCATGGTAGAAGGTCCTGGGCAGAGTGGGAGAAAAATGTAGGGCAAAATTCTAATTCATAAAAAAGACCAGACTTAACTGGTCTGATAAAGACTGATGGAATCCCCGACTGAGACTATGACCTTAGACACCCTTCAAACCTGGAACTGAATCTACTCTCAGAGATCACCTTTCAGCCAAATAATAGAAGGCTATAAAGTAAACAATAACACCTGTGAGGAATGTGTTCCTTAGAACAATCAACCACATGAGATCAAAAGGAAAGCATGTGCCAGAAAACAAAGTTCAGAAGGCAGGAAGGAGCAGGAAATATGGGCAAGTGGAAATGGGAACTCAGGGAGGAAGGAGGTAGAGTGCTGTCCCAGGATTGCAACTAATGTCAGGAAATAAAATGTGTATAAATTGTTGAATGGAAAACGAATTTGCTCTGTAAACTTTCACTCAAACCTCAATAAAATGTTCAGGGGCGGGGGAACCTCCCTGGTGTCCTCCCTACGTGCAAAAAATTCTTTATAATCAAACAGAATGATTTCTCTAAAAGTAAGTTTAATTATGCCACACACACACCCTGCTTGAAATTTTAAATCCCAGTTCCCTTAGGGTAAACTCCAAACTGCTTACTACTTCAAACCACTAGTTGCAGTTGAGTTGGCTCTGACTCATTGTGATCCCATGTCCAACAGAACCAAATGTTGACCTAAATTTTGAACTTACCATGTATGTGAAAGAAAGGTAGAGATAACATCTTCCATGCAAATACATGTAATACAGGAACTGAAAAGAAGCGTTTATAGTTTACTAGTATCTCACCCTCTTATTACCCATACATTAGTTCTTCTGTTATTTTCTTAGCATATATCTCCATGTATTTCTATATACAGTCACAGAATTGAAATGTAGTCATCGTCTACTCAATAAATATTTACTGAGCCTACTAAGCACCAGGCCCTCTTCTAGGTACTGAGGATACAGTAGTGTACAACCCCAAAGAGACAATAACTTCTGTCCCTGTAAAGCTTACATTTTAGGGGCTAGACAATATGCAAAATAAATGCTAAATTTCTAGTTAGTATGTATTGTTTTGGAGAAAAACAAAGGAGGGAAGAGAGTATAGGAGGTGCTGAAGAACTGGGTGAGGGTGTTGTTGCAATTTAAAATGGGGTGGTAGGGAGAGCTTCACTGAGAAAGGGTCATTTGGACTTAGACCTGAAGGAGGTGAGGGAGAGGAAGAAGACCAGATTTTCATCAAAGGCCTAGGGTGCCTGTTCTATAAAGGAACAGCAAGAAGACCAACTGTATTGAACATCTACTTTGTCAGGGATTATGCTAGGTGCCAAGGATAAAATGGGCTTGTAATACTTGCCTTCAGATGTAATATGTACTTTCACTAACTGTGTGTTATAGTGGAGATTTGCCTTAATATAAACAAAAGCATGTAGTGAGCATGCCTGTGCCGCTGTATTGAACATCTACTTTGTATCAGGGATTATGCGAGGTGCCAAGGATATAATAGGCTTGTAATACTTGCCTTCAGATGTAATACGTGCTTTCACTAACTGTGTGTTATAGTGGAGATTTGCTTTAATATAAACAAAAACATGTAGTGAGCATGCCTGTGCCAGGCATGTCTCTAAGGTCTTTAAATATATATATATGTGTATATATATATATATATATGTATGTATGTATGTATATGGAGCCCTGGTGGTGTAGTGGTTAAGAGCTCAGCTGCTAATCAAAAGATGGCCAGTTTGAATCTACCAGCTGCTCCTTGGAAACCCTATGGGGCAGTTCTACTTTTCTTTTGTCCTATAGGGTCGCTATAAGTCAGAATCGACTCAATGGCAACAACTTTTTGTTGTTGTTTTTGTTTATATATAGGAAACCCTGTTAGCTTAGTGTTTAAGTGTTATGGCTGCTAACCAAAAGGTCGGCAGTTCGAATCTACCGGGTGCTCCTTGGAAATTCTATGGGACAGTTCTACTCTGTCCTGTAGGGTCGCTATGACTCGGAATCGACTCGATGGCAACAGGTTTGGGCTTTGGTTTATATATATGTTGTTGGTAGGTGCCGTCAAGTTAGTTCCAACTCATAGCAACCCTATGTACAACTGAAAGAAACACTGCCTAGTCCTGCACCATCCTCACAATCATTGTTATTCCTTGAGCCTTTTGTTGCAGCCACTGTGTCAATCCATCTTGTTGAGGGTTTTCCTCTTTTTCGCAGACGCTCTACCTTACCAAGCATGATGTCCTTCTCCAGGGACTGATTCCCTCCTGATAACATGTCCAAAGTATGTGAGACGAAGTCTTGCCATCCTCACATCTAAGGAGCATTCCGGCTGTACTTCTTCCAAGGCAGATTTATTCGTTCTTCTGGCAGTCTATGCTATATTCAATATTCTTTCTAACACCAAAATTCAAAGATGTCAATTCTTCTTTGGTCTTCCTTATTCATTGCCCAGTTTTTGCATGCCTAAGAGGTGATTGAAGACACCGTGGCTTGAGTCAGGCGCACCTTAGTCCTAAAAGTGAACATCTTTGATTTTTAACACTTTAAAGAGGTTTTTTGCCACAGATTTGCCCAATGCAGTGCATAATTTGATTTCTTGACTGCTGCATGGATGTTGATTGTGGATCCAAGTAAAATGAAATCCTTCAATTTTTTCTCCGTTTGTCATGATGTTGCTTATTGATCCAGTTATGAGGATTTTTGTTTTCTTTATGTTGAGGTGTAATGCATACTGAAGGCTGTGGTCTTTGATCTTCATCAGTAAGTGCTTCATGTCCTCTTCACTTTCAGCAAGCAAGGTTGTGGATAGCATTGCAAAGAATGGGAATTCCAGAACACTTAATCGTACTCCTGAGGAATCTGTACATAGATCAAGAGGCAGTCATTTGAACAGAACAAGGGGATAGTGCTGCTGCTCTATTTGTAAATGTGCTTATATATATATATATATATATATATATGTATATATAACCTCATTTGGAAACCCTGTTGGCGTAGTGGTTAAGTATTACTGCTGCTAACCAAAGGGTTGACAGTTCAAATCCTCCAGGCGCTCCTTGGAAACTCTATGGGGCAGTTCTACTCTTTCCTATGGGGTCACTATGAGTCGGAATCTACTCGACAGCACTGGGTTTGGGTTATAACCTCATTTTAATATTGAGGACATTACTATGAGATAGGTACTATTATCAACCAACACTGGGGAAACTGAGGCACAGCTTGGTCAAGTAAATTGCCCGAGGTTGCATAGTCATCAGCAGAGCTAGGATTGAAACCTAGGTAGTCTCGCCCCAGAACTCATGCTCTTGGCTACTGCATAACATAGCCTCTCCGATAAAAGTGGACAGTCTCTTACAAAGAACACCTCTTTTAAGTAGGAAAGCAATTGGAGGAGCATTTAGAAAATGGAAATGGGGAAATGGAAAACTCTGAGCTTTGGAGGTTGGAACTCTGACCTCCCACTAGTATTTACTCAGGCAATTTACATAGCTTCTTCAGTTTTCCCAATTCTTAGAAATGGGGATAATAATACCTTGTAGGTTTGCTGTCAAGATTTAATGAGATGAAATGGAAACAGCATAACATAGTGCTTGGCCCAACCAGGACTGAAGTATTAATTTTTTCCCTTCCTTTTGCACGGGGTACTTAGAACATCCAGTGATTACATTTTCCTTGTAGGTCTAGTCAGATAGCATTCTTGAGCAAGTATGATTTTTCTTGCCTTATGAAATGGGCTTATAAGACAAGGTTCTGTAAATAGAGATAACATCCTTTTCTCATTCTGAGATATGGGGGTTAGTCTTGTTTTGAGAGCTGAATTGAATTGTTTTTCCTCTGGGTCACTGACAGCCAGACATCAGGCCCAGGCCCAGCCTACCCTGCCTACCTTTCAGTCTAGCACCTTCTCACATGCTGCTGCTGCTCCGTCTGTAAATCACTTGTACCCAGTGAGTGAACTGTTGCATTGTTGAAGAGGCTTTTCATCCTGGTAAGTTGGCCTGCCCTGGAAAACTCACAAGAACCATGTTATTGTTTCCTTATGCTGTATGTTTTCTGATTTAGCTTATCAGGCCAAATAGATCAAAACAAAACAAAACCCCAAACCCAAAGGTATATAATAGCATTCTCAGAAGTAAAAGGCTTGTAAAAATGCAAATTCCTGCAATGTGAAAGCAGAGGTAAGAACTGGCACGCTGGGGGATGACTCTCTAGCTTGTAGAGTCAGGGGCCTAACTGTGCAACCCTCGGCAACTTACAGAACCCCTCTGTGCCTCAGTTCCCTCATCTGTAAAATGGTGGTAGTAGTAGTACAATCTCATAGTGTGGTCATGAGGATGGAGTTAGTTAGTATATATAAAGCACCGAGAACACTAATGGGCCCCTAGTAAACACTAAAAGTGTTTTATTATTGTCATTATTTTAAGGCTGACATGATATCTGAATTATAGCTGTCTCCCTATGAAAGCATTTTTGCCTCCTAAAACCTTAAGAAAAAATAAACATGATTCATTTATTAATGATCAGTAATTATCAGAATTAAAGCCATAACCCGTTAAGTGAGGCAAAAGGCTTGTTTCAACTGTAAATGGACAATCATGCTTGATTCTGTTATTTGTTCTTCCTTGTTAAGTATATATAATTAAATTATCAAGGCTTCGCTCCACTCCCTGGCCGCCTCGGTGGTTTCTTATAGTCCAATATCTGTTGGCGACAGGCAATACCATCAGGATTTGGTAGAAGTATAGCACCCGAGCAGCAGTCCTCCTGTGACTTCATGCCTTCAGTATGTGCGGCTCAGTTAAGGATCACTGGCACAGAGCACCCAAGGCCAGCTCCTGCTCACTGTAAACAAGGATAAGTTGCTATCCTGATTCAAAGCATACTTCTTCCTAAGAATAGTCTTGCTTCTTTTGTTCCCAGTAATCATTTGGGGACTGCTTGTGTTGTCTAGGACACTATAGTTTCACTGACAGTCCTCTTTACTCCAAAGAAGACATGGCTTAAGATCTAGACACTTATGTTAAAGCCTATTTAAAAACTTGCCTGTAATTAGGGTATTATCAAAAAACCAAACCAAACTGGTTGCTGTGTTGAGTTGATTCCTATGCATAGCAGCGCTATAGGACAAAGTAGAACTGCCCTGTAGGGTTTCCAAAGAGTGGTTGGTGAGTTCAAACTGCTGACCTTTTGGTTAGCCTCCGTAGCTCTTAACCACTGTGCCACCAGGGTTCACGGCATTTAAAAAAAAAATTTTTGTTGTGGTAAATTAAATAGGACAAAAAGTTTGTCATTTTAGCCATTTTGAAATGTAAAATTCAGTGATACTAATTGAGTTCACAGTGCTGTGCTACCATCACCATCACCCCTATTCACTTCCAAAAGTTTTACATCACTCCAAACAGAAACTCAGTTCCCTTCAGCGATACCTCCCACACTGCCCTGTCCCAGCCCCCTGATAACTACTAATAAACTTTAGTCTTTGTGCATTTACCTATTCTAGAGATTTCGTATATGTGGGATCATACAATATTTGTCCTTTTGTGTTTGACTTATTTCACTCAGCATAGTGCTTCACTCAGTCATCTGTGTCTTGCATGCACCAGAGTTTTATTCTCTTCATGGCTGAGTAATATTCCATTGTATGGATATGCCATGTGTGTTTATCCAGTCATCTGTCAATGAACATGGGTTTTTTTCACCTTTTGGCTATTGTGGCAATGAACATTGGTGTACAAGTACCTGTTTAAGTCTCTGCTTTCAAATCTCTTGGGTATATACCCAGAAGTGGAATTGCTGGGTCATATGGCAGTTCTGTATTTAACTTTTTGAGGAACTACCACTGCACTGCAGCTGCACCATTTTACAGTCCCACCAGCAATGCACTTACTATTGTAGTTAGTTGCTGTCAAATCAGTTCAGACTCATGGTGACACCATTTTTGCAAGGTAGAATTGCTCCATAGGGTTTTCAAGGCTGTGACCTTTTGGAAGTATATGGCCAGGACTCTTCCGAGGCGCCTCCAGGTGGGTTTGAACCACCAACCTTTCAGCTAGTAGTTGAGTGCTTATCCTTTTGTGCCACCCAAGGACTCTTAGCAATGCACTAGGGTTCCAATCTTTTCACATCCTTGCCAACACTTGCTTTTTTCCATTTTTCTGATCATAGCTGTCCTAGTGGGTGTGGAATGGTATCTTATTGTGGTTTTAATGTGTATTTCCCTAATAACTAATGATGTTGAGCATCTTTCCTTGTATTTATTGACCGTTCATGTATCCGCTTTGGAGAAAGGTCAAGTCCTTTGCACATTTTCTAATTGAGCTGTCTTTTTTTTGTAGTTAGTTATAGGGCTTTTTCTTATACTCTGTATTAAACCCTTATCCCAAATATTTTCTCCCACTCTGTAAGTTGTCTCTTTACTTTCTTGATGAAGTCCTTTGTTGCATAAAATCTTTTCATTTTGGTGAAATCCAATTTGGCATAGAGACTTTTGAAAATAAAAACTGCCAGTATTTTTCAGCTGAAAGAAGCTAAAGTTATAACACTTAATAGTGAGGCCGATCTTCTTGCATCCATGAATAAATTATTGCCTCTTAGAAATTAAAATAAAATCAATTGATATTCAAAATGTTTTTGTTGCTAGAAGGATCATCTTCAGGAAGAGAGAAAATACAGAAGCAATGAGTTGAACGTCAGCTAGTATGATTTTTGATCTCTTTGTCTCAGACATCATATTTGAGGTGTGTCTAGAAATGGCACTAGAATTCTTGTATTTCAGCAGAAATTGTCAAAGTTTTATAAACAACCAAAGTTGTACAAATCTCATTTACTAATTGAGTCCCTAACAGCCCTATTTAATACTGTGACTTGCTGTTTCTCCTACCCCTTTCCCACACTCCTGGCCTTCTGGAACCCGATTTAGTTTTCTCAGTTCCATTATCTTTTTAAATACCATATAGTCTGCTTATTTATTATGTGTTATCTCTTTGTCCCTAGAATTAAGTTTCATCAGGGTGAAGGTCTTTGTCTTGTTCTCTGATGAATCTCAAGCGCCTAGAAGCGTGTCTGGCATGCAATAAAATATGCAGTAAACATCTGTTTAAATAAATGAAAATCGTAGCTGTCTTCTCTTTGCAGCAGACAAGTCACTTTATTGTATATTAAAAGGGACTATATATTTCCATTTGTAGTGATGAAAAAGTTTTGGAAATAGAGAGTGGTGATGGCAGCATAACGTTGTGAATGTAATTTAATGCTTTAATATAATACTAAATTGTACACTTAAAGTGGCTAAAATGGCAAATTTTATGTTATATATGTTTTGCCACAATAAAAATTGTTTACCCTTTACATTATACCATATTGGAAGACTATATGGAACTATTTTCTCTAATATTTCCATGTTTTTTCTTAGTATAACAGTGTTACCAATTGCCAATCTAACACAAAAAGCCCTTGTCTTTTCCTGAGTAAGAATACACACGAGAGACAAACTTTATCTTCAGTAAGCTTTATTTTGCTTGAGTCAAGCAAAAGGAGTCAGTGGGGATCTAAGCCTCTCCAAAAGGCTGACTTGAAAAGGGAGGCAAGGCTAGGGCTTATATGGGTTCAATGGGGACAATAGAATAATGAATATTTAGTGGGCTTCTTTCAAGGGGTGGGTAATTCTCAGAATGGCGGTGCATGTTAACTAGGTTGCTCGCACATCTGGAATCCAGGATGGAACCTGCTGATATTCAAGATGGAGTCCTTTGTGCAGCCCTTGGCATCATTTATTATAGGATATAGCACAAGCACACTTGCTCTTCGGCACTATATTGCCATCTTTGGAGGGCTAAGGAAGGTTAAACAGTGGTCACATCTCCTCATGCGGAGCCCGTAAAGGAGGAGGGGACTAGAAAAACACTAAGAAGGAGATAGTAATTCAAGGATTGTTTCAGTCTTATCTCATGTTGACAGGGTGGGTTCCTGTTTACCTAACTTTTAGATGGTAATCTTTTAGCGGCTAACCCAGCACAGTTAACCCTATCTGTCTCAACAGTGCTCCATAAGGTTGTTCAAAGATGATTTGGGGGGGTGGGTTGCCAGGCCTTTCTTCCAAGGCACCTCTGGGTAGACTCAAATTGCCAGCATTTCCATCAGCAGCTGAGCATGATAACCATTTGCACCACCCAGGGAGGGAGGAGAGGAGGGGGAAATATTATCTCCCTTGTTTCTCATTTTGGAAAAGAAATATCCCTAAACTCTTCGAATTGACTTGCAATCAAAGTACTTCCTTATCAACAAGATTAATCTTTCAGTGAAACGAATACTTATTTTATTCCTAACAAATCGTAGTTACTGGAGTCAGCTGACAGGAAATCAGTTATCCTTCTGCAACAAAACAGATATCAGAAAGAGGACTGCAGTATTATTCTCTTGTGAAGGATACATACCTAGTAATTTCAGACTTTGGGATAATGTATTCTGTGATATTTGCTCTTTTTAGTCAGGCCCATAAATTATCTTCCCTTACAAGATTGATTTTTATATTTCAGTAGCATTAAGATAAATGTTTATTAAAATAAGATACATGGGTTCAAATGATAGAAATAACACACGCAGCAAGACCCTGTAATCAGTGACTTGAAGTTATCGTTTTATTTGCTAACCAAACACTCAGTGATATCTTGATTAAGCCTGTCAATAACCAGGGAAATAAAGCTATTCTACAGTAAATGGCCTTGGGGGCATCAGCATTCCAGTAGGGATATCAGAGCGTCTGGGTGCTATGAAGAAGAGTTTTTACACTGGATGAAGAAAAATACTTGGCTATGAGATGGCAGTTTCCACAATCCAGCCCCCAAACCAAAAGCCACACACGCTGCCGTCGAGTGGATTCCAATTCATAGCGACCCTGTGAACTGTCCCATAGGGTTTCCAAGGAGTGACTGGTGGATTCGAACTGTCAGCTTTTTGGTGAGCAGCCAAATGCTTAACCACTGTGCCGCCAGGGCTCCAGTCCATCTCCCAGGAAGGTCAAGTTTACATGTTAAGGGAGGCCATTTGAAGCACATCTCATAACCCTCTGAAGTTCAAATCACAATTTGATGTGGACTTGTCCGAAGGACTTCATGGCACGGGGCTTGGTTATTTTGGTTTTTTCTTTTGTCAGATCATAGGCTAACAGCCAGGTAAGCAATCTTTGTGTGGGAGGCTGTCAAAAACCCATTTCAAACTTCTTTGGAATCTTTAATTAGTCAATTTAAAGATGCCTTTGGCACTTGGGCAGTTGAGTAATTAGGGAAAAGAGAGGCAGGAGGAAGGGAGGGGAGGGAGAGAAGTTGTCACAGTATTTGAAACCATGAGTTCAGAAAAACATCATTGTTCAAGGCACTAAATTCTGTTTTTATAGGACCCCCCACTTTCTGTTCAGAGATTGTTTTTCATCAGCCAGAGCTATAGAACTTTCAGGTTCAATGGTTATGAAACGCTTTGCCGTATTTTGGAACTAAAATGACTTCATTCAGAGGGAACAACTTTAAACCATTCTTTTTTGTTATTGTTTGGTGTGGAATCCATTCCAACTCATGGCTACCGCACATGTGCAGAGGAGAACTGCTCCACAGAGTTTTCAAGGCTGTGAGCTTTCAGAAGCAGATCTCCAGGTTTGGCTTTTGGGGCGCCTCTGGATGAGTTCCAACCGCCAACTTTTCAGGTAGTCTTGGAGTCTTTAATCATTTGCGCCACCCAGGTGATCTTTAGTAGGACAGCTCTTAAAAACAAAACAAAAAAAAAACCCAAACCCAGTGCCGTCGAGTCCGTTCGGACTCATAGCAACCCTATAGGACAGGGTAGAACTGCCCCATAGAGCTTCCAAGGAGTGCCTGGTGGACTTGAACTGCCGACCCTTTGGTTAGCAGCTGTAGCACTTAACCACTATGCCACCAGGGTTTCCAGACAGCTGTCGTTCTCTCTAAAATGGGAGCAGAGAGATGGTGGAAGAAAGGAAGGGAGATGTGGCAAAGGAAGAGAGCTCCTTAGAAGTAAGAGGGAATTGTGTTTCACACGGTCTTTTAAGATTCAGGATCTTTCCTTTCTTGGCAATTTCATAAAACAGACAAAAATCTGCTAACGTCACTTTTTTCCTTACACATAACAGATGAATGAGTAGCCATCAAGGAAATAATTTTTAGCCTCTAGTGGCTTGAACTGGATTTGGGCAATAATGGGAAAGCTAAAAACTGCATTCATTGTTTCAGATCTTGGGTTGTTATGTTAAACGTATTGGAAAAAAAAAACCTTTGCCGTCGAGCCGATTTCGACTCCTAGTGATCCTGTAGGAAAGAGTAGAACTGCCCCATGGAGTTTCCAAGGAGTGCCTGGCGGATTCAAACTGCTGATCTTTTGGTTAAGCGGCTGTATTTGGAGCATAAGAACCACAAAGGATAACATGTCTTTCTACTTCTTGTCTGGGTAATGCTCTTAAAAAAAAAAAAAAAAAAATCAGTATGCCCTTATCAAGTCCAGTTATCATGAACCTAGGCCTTAAAGGCAACAGAGTAGGAAGAATTTCCATTTTTAATAGAAACAGACCTGAGAAAGGATTTCAGATACACTCAAAACTAAGCAAACTTTTTTCAGCACGTTAATTCATATTAAATATTGTACTGAAATTCTATGCTGATAGGAGTTTGCTTACACAATGACCATCTTAGTAATATATTTGAATAGGGTCTAACAAAGACATACCGTCGTATTTATGGCAATTGTTTTAAGAGCTACATTTTCCCTTGCATGTTTCTCTGCAGAAAAAAAGAAAGTTATATTCATTCACTAATTGAATAAGTATTTGTCCCAGGCTTACTGTTTGTAAAACACTGTGCTTGATTTCACCTGAAATTATGCATTCATCCATTGTTTGTTTATTCATTCAGCAAATATTTATTGCATGTTACTATATGCCAAGATACCTTCTCAGCACTGGGGGTATTGTTAAAACAGCATAACAAGCAAGGCCTCTGCCTCTCCTGCTAGCTCGGTGCCCATGGGGAAGTCAGACAACAACACAAAAGCAAACCCACATATACGTAACTTAATTTCAGAGATACGAGAGGAGCCATGTTAGCTCCTTTTATCTAGCTGTTTAACGTCTCGTATTAGTCCGTCCTGGTCTGGAAGCTTTGCTGAAACCTGTTCAGCATCATAGCAACACATAAGCCCTCACCGACAGACGGGTGGTGGCTGTGCATCGAATCTGGATCCCCTGAATTCTGCTGCTAGACCACCAGACCAGGATGGACGAGGAAGAAAGGCCTGGTGAGTTACTTCCAAAAAGCAGCTAATGAAAACCTTATGGACCACAACGGTCAGATCCCAGCCTATCACGAGGAAGGCACGGGACTGAGCAGCATTTCATTCAGTTGTGCGTGGGGCTGCCATGAGCCAGAGGCCAACGCCATGGCAGCTGACAACAACTGTCCGGTATTAAGTAAGAGCAGCTCGGAAGCTGGATACCACGATTGGATACCATAATAACATGATCTGACTTTTATGTTGGGCTAAGTATGGAATCTTTTTACAGTCATCTTATGCCCCGTTTATTCAGATGAAGAAACTGAGGTCCAGAGATTGGGTGACTTTCTGAAGGCCCCAAAGCTAGCAAATGGCAAAGCTTTTTCTAATCAAACTCTTGCCTTCTGACCAAAGTTGAAGGATTTTTCTCTACATTATTGCTTGACATATATTGGATTGATCATCCACCAATTTTTTCATTTCTACCTTTCAGATTAAAAATCTTTAAGGAATAGATCAACTTTTCCCCAAATCATGACAGATACAGTTTTTGCTTTTAAGGCACGTTTAATAAAGCCTCATATTTGTTTAGTGGAGGAAATCAGGATAAAACCTGTCTGTCAAGCCTGGGTTTTCACAACCGTCAGTGTTCTTGAGGCTGATTACACATCTCGGTCTTCCTTAGGAAATGGATGGAAGCTTGAGCGGTACACAAACAGGAAGGCCCGAGGCCGCATGTGTCCTGCAGGCAGCTCCTCTGTAAATAGCTCACACCTCGCTGGAGGCATTAGCCTTCCACTGAGACCAGGAACTCCATCACCCTTTGTTTTTCTGCTGGCAGGGCTGGAGGCAGTGTGCTGGCCTCTCAAGGAGGGTGGAGGCAGCTCTCCCGGGGTGGGCTGCTGAATGTGGGCTGGGGGATGGCTGTCCCCACTCCTGGCCATGAGCAGACCGGGTCACAGAGAGGTTTTGTGCTTCTCCCTTAAGAATATCATCAGCGAGACTTTGAACCAGCTGAAAGGTAAGGCTCAGAGCTCTTCCTAAATCAATAATTTTGGCTACAGATTTCTTTTAGCTGCAGAGTTGCTGGTCCTTTCTTTTATTAAAAGAGAAAGGAAGGGAGCAAATAGTGGCTGATAGCTTTTTTAAAAAAGAATTCCATTTTTAGGTGAATTCATTGGTGGGGCTTATAGTTTTATTAGTAGTTATAGGTACATATTGTTAAGAGATAGTAAACTAATTTTTTTTAACCTTTCAAAGAAGATTTTTATTATGGTAGAATTTAAGTTTCAAAATCTCAAATATAGGTGGAACATTTGTTGTTGCGTGCCATCGAGTCGATCCGACTAACAGCAACCCTGTAGAACAGGGTAGAACTGCCCCATAGGGTTTCCATGGAGCAACTGGCGGATTCGAACTGCTGACCTTTGGCTAGCAGCCCGAGCTCTTAACTGCTTTGCCACCAGGGCTCCATATGGAACATGTTGTTGTTAGGTGCTGTCGAGTTGGTACGGACTCATAACAACCTGATGCACAACACATTGAAACACCGCCCGGTCCTGTGCCATCCTTACAATATGGAACATTAAAAAAAAAAAAAATTTTTTTTGAATATAAAAAAAAAAATTTTTATAGGTAAGCCATATTACTAATTTGAGAAGATTAGTTAAGATGGAATAAAAATGAATGGCTGAGAGACCTTTTGATTCTGATTCCTGTTTTTGTGCAGGAGCCTTTAAACTATCTAATCTAAATCTTTCTACATAATCATTTAATTTTAGAAACGTCCATTGAGGTAGATTCCATAACCCGAACAAGCTCTTCCACCCTTTAATGCAATTAATGTATTTTCTGGTCTACCAAGCCTCACATTTCAGTGCTGGACAAAGGGTGCAGACCAGAGTGGCTGTGGGTTGCCCTGGTCTTAGAGAAGACAGCCAGTGAGGAGTTGGCTTCATTAGCATGTGGTCGCAGGGCCACGGGCAAACTGTTCTGCCTGGGGCTTCGAGTGGCCTGCATTGACCCATTTCTCCTCTGATCTTTTCCTGGCCTCTGCCTACTCTGTTGCTGTTAGCTGCCTTTGATTTGTTCCAGTTCATGGGGACCCCATGCACAACAGAACAAAGTGCTGCCCGATCCTATGCCATCCCTGTGATTAGTTGTGGATCAAATTGTTGTGATCAATGGGGTTTGGGGGTTTCATTGGCTGATTTTTGGAAGCAGATCACCAGGCCTTTCTTCCTAGTCTATCTTAGTCTGGAAGCTAGTCTAGAAGCTCTGTTGAAACCTGTTCAGTGTCATAGCAACACGTACACCTCCACTGACAGATGGGTGGCGGCTGCACATGGGGTTTACAGGCCAGCAATGAAACCCTGACTTCCTGCATGAAAGGCAAGGATTCATCTGAACCACCACTGAGTGCCTCATTTGCCTACCCCAGTAAACAATTTCTTATGGTAATGCAAATTCCTTATTTCTTATTTCACTTAACGTCTTGTGTACCTTCTTCAAGAGAGCAGCACCTGTGTTAGAGTGTATTCTCGAAGGCAGCCACCTACTTAGCCTGATGAGTAGCAAGCAGAGTCTACTTTGAGAAACATCAACATATACTATTCTCAGGAAGGTTTGCATAATATATTTTAATGTCTGATTTTTAGGGCACTGTCATCTATACAACCACCTTGTCAATGACACCTGTTTCATTTTCGTTCCTGTTCCTATTCTTTTTGCTATCCTTTGGAGGAAAGGGAGTATTAAGAGGCGTGGTATTGTTGTTTATTTGAATTTCATTTCCTTTAAATTAGGTTAGAATTATCTGGTCCTGGGATACTGTTGTTTTAGTTAAGCAGCACCATTATGAGTTGAAAATGGGTATCTATATTTACACAACTATGAGTCGGAATTGACTTGACAGCAGTGGGTTTTGTGTGTGCGTGTGTTTATAACACCTTTATTACTTTTAAATTGTTTTACTAGTGTATTTAGTAACCAAAAAGTAAAGCCTACTTGGACCCCATCGAGCCTTCTTTTTAGATTAGTTTAGAACGTGGCAAGAAAGCCTGCTTTGATGAAATGTTGCTTGCTTTTATATGTGTATGTCCTTGTATATGTGTACTTGTATATGTGTTTATGGGATAAAGGACTTTTTGTTTGTTTGTTTTACTTCATATTGTAGATGGTGGTAAGCAAAAGCAAGGTCCATTATAACGCAGGAATTTCCAGCCTGCTGCCTAGGATGTGACATTAGCTTTATGTGCTCATTTGTTTGTGAAAGTAATAATTTAACACTTAGCATTGGTAATTATTACTAAATAGGGAGACGTTAAGTGTCATAAGAAATAAGGAATTTGCATTACCATAAGAAATAGTTTTTAAATTTCATGTCCTACAGTTTCTTTTTGAAAGTGCCTTAAGTTCAGAATATGATCACTGCCCCTACCCCTTTGTACATGTATTACAGACAGATTTTGTAAGGCCCTTGTTAAACCCTAAACTAAGGGATTAATTGACTAGCAGCTGTGCTAATCAAAGGCAAGTGTAGCTAGATAAGACTTGTGTTTAGATTTAAAAATATACACACAGGACTTTGTTTTTGAGCTCCTAAAGCTGAAGGAAAAAAAAAAAAAAATCAAATGGACTACAGAAGAGCAGCATTTAGGCGAGCTGAACCAGCAGAATCTTTACAGATAAGGAAATCTGAAGACAATAGGCAAAGCAATCCAAGGCCCTGTTAGCCAAGGTCCTGGCAGACATTTTAAGGGAAAAAAATAACAAGATAGCCTAGGCATGAGCTAAAAGGAAAGCAATGCCTATCTACAGTAAGTAGAATGACAAAGCAAAGTAACAGGTTTTCTGGAAGCCCTCCTACTGACTGCCCTTGAGCTAAATGCAGGAATGTGTTTTAATGCCTGTTAAAAACTCCAGAGGTGGTATTTTGAATCAGTCTTGCTGGCGTAAACACTGGCCCTGCCTGGAAATTTTCCAAAAGTAGAGGGTGAAAACAGTTGGACCTGTAGTACAGCATTATTATAATGAAGGGGTGAGAAGCCATTCACACCCTCTTGGGAGACACGGAGTCTAACAGGCTTTCAGCTCCTCTCCAAAGGTGCTGCTGCTGGGAGCCTGCGCAGATAAGACCACTTGCAGATAGAAGATTACACCTTGGACAATCGCCCCAAAGTACATATCTGAACAGAAGGAATGATTGAGAAAAGGGGAATTGTTTCTTAGTGATATAGAATCTTGTGTATTATTTAAAGAAAAAGAAAAACTATTGAGAGGAGTGTTTGTACAACATAAGTGCTGATTAGATGGACATTCATTGTTAGGCAGCTTTAAACTGGATTTGAAACCAAACTTTAAAGTGAATTGCGATTCATAACGACCCTCTAGGACAGAGTAGAACTGCCCCATAGGGTTTCCAAGGCTGTAAATCTTTACTGAAGTGATTGCCACGTCTTTCTTTCAAGGAGCAGCTAGCTGGTAGGTTCCCACCGATGACCTTTTGGTTAGCAGCTGAGTGCTTTAACCACTGTACCACCAGGGCTCCTTAGTTGGCTTTAGTGATGAATAAATGATAGGTTTACAAAGCTCACGTACCAAACAAACTCAGGGAAGTAAGCAGAATAAACAGGTCTTGTCTCTGTTGGCTATGAGGATTAGTGTGTCATTCTCCACTTCTCAGATGTAGTTAATTACATAAATGTGAACATTTAAATGTTTTTTTCTTTTTCTTATTAATATATAAATCAGTATTAGGCAAACCCATCTCAGACCTTTTCAAGAAGTGTGATTTCCAAAGTACCAGAAGTGCTTGAGCTGTCAAAACACCTACCACTAGGAATCTGTGGGTTTTGATGGCCACATTAGGAAATGAAATTATAGATGCTGGAGTAGGAAGGGACGTTGAGGATAAAAAACATGGTACAGAGGTTTTCAGACCTGGGTGGGAGGGACATTGGGGGTGAGGATTGGAGTGGGAGGCAGGGAGGAGGGAGGGTGCTGGGGACCTCCATCGTGATTCAACCAGAGCCTTTGGATTTAAACCCTTTCATCCCTTTTAAATACTAGGCTTCTACATAAACGAATTCCACAGGCCAAAAAAGTTTGAAACCACTGAACGGATACAATTACTTGCAATTGCTTGCGCAGTGTTGACTATCCCTGAGCTCTGAGCTCTCACCTGCTGGCTTACATTTATTAACAAGAAGCTCCTGCCTCACCAGGCACTATACTCATTCTGTGGCCAAATCGCCAGTGTACAGCTTCCCTGGATATATACTGTAAGTGCTACTGCGTATTCAATAACTTTCTATGTGTAGACAGTTTTCAAATACTATTTCATTAATCTTCACAAAAACTCCACACAGAAGTAGTTATCCACAGTGTAGAGACGAGGAAACTGAGACACAGTGAGGTTAAGTGTTTGGCTCAGATTTATAAACTAATAAGTTTTAGGAAAGAATGTGACCCAAAGTTCACTTGACTCTGGGCCTGAGTGCTTTCTCCCACACAGTGCTGAATGAATGACAAAATTTGTTCTCTCTCCGTGTTTTCCGGTCTGGAGGTCGTGGAAAAACTTTTTGAGGTTATGGTGGGAGTAGTTACAGAAGTTTGAACAATTCAGGGAGGTGGTCACCTCATTAACTGGGCTCTATTCTCAGTCCATTCTTACTTCCTCTTCAGATGTGCTCTCTAGAAGTATACCTCTTGCTCTTCCCTTGTTTTTGTTAGTTGCCAGGGAGTCGATTCCAACTCATGGCGATCCCATGTGTGCGGAGTAAAACTGCGCCATATTTTCAAGGCTGTCACCTTTTGGAAGCAGTCAAGCCTGACTTCTGAGGGACCTCTGTGTGGGTTTCAACCACCAATTTTTCAGCGCTGTGCCACCCTGGGATCCATCTTCCTCTTCCCTAATAATATGCAAATCTTGTCTCACGTGTGTTTGTGTGTGTGTGTGTGTCTGTGTCTGTGTGTCTGTGTGTGTAGGGGATACTGTTGTGATAAAAGAAGTGAAAGGAATCACATTTCCCCTTATGAACTACCTGAATTTGAAAAGGACCCTAAAAACCCTAGATTCACTGCATATGTTCAGTGATGTGCTTACAATTCTGTTTACTGAAGCTTTGCCTTTGTGACTGTTCCTTGACCATTTTGGATTCGTCAACTGACCCATCTGTCAAGGTTCAGCTCAAATCCCGCATTCCCCTCACACTCTCTCCCCACCCTTCACACTGACCTCTTCTCCAAATTCCTGAAGATTATCTTTCATTTAGTGGTTATACACTCCCTTTCTAAGCAAGGTGAATTTTATTTTTAGATGCTTTGTCCCGTCTCCTTGACTAGCCCCCTTTGAATGCTGATAATTTCCTTTACTTCAGTAACCTCCTACCCCATTCAGAGCCAATATAGAGTTGACCTTCTGTATTGGTTGATTCATTGACTGTATTATCCTCCCATTGGTTCTCCTTTTGTACCATGAGGCTACACAGGTTGTTCCCCAAGACACTTCTTGGCACATTTGTAGACAGTGACCCTGCTTCCCTGGAGCATTCTAAACTTCTCTAGTGCTTTCAATATTTTCACAGGGGCATGGCTTCCTGATAGTCTCTCTTCCACCATCCTGCTCTGAATTCATTTCTGACTGTCAGCATCCTTTCTTAAACCTGGTGTCCAGAACTGATTTCCAATTCTGCTGGATTTAGAACAATCATCTCCCCTTTCTGTACAGTAAATCTTTATGCCACTTAAGATCCAGTCAGTTTCATTGGCTTGTACTGACCTGGCAGTTGGCTAAAATTTCATTTTTTTCACATGAGCAGTGCTCATACCAGGACATAAACATCCCAAACATGTACTTTATACTCGTTCCCACTAAATTTTATCCTGCCTAAAATGCATGTGTTACCCATATTACCTCTGCCAGTCAGAATCCTGCTTATTCTTCTCCTTAATGTCTTTCCTGAATCTTCGATCGGGAGTAGTTTCTCTTTCCTTTGACTTTCCAAAGCATTGTCTAAAACTCTCGCACTTACTGTCTTTTGCTTTATATGAGCCAATATGTTATAGTGGTTGAGAGCAGAGGTCCTAGGAGTAGACACCTGTGTGCAAACTCTGGCTGCACCCCTTGTTGCTGTTAATTGCTGTTGAGTTGATACCAGCTTCTTGTAACCTTATGTCTAACAGAACAAAATGTTGCTAAGTCCTGTGCCATCTTCATGATTGTTGGTATGTTTGAGTCCAGCCGTATTCCTTAGTAATGGTATAATTGTGGGCAGGTTAATTTTTTTCTCAAAACCTCAGTTTCATCGGGCACAAATGGTTAAGTGCTCGGCTATTAGCCAGAAAGTTGGCAGTTTGAACCCACCCAGAAGCACCTGGGAAGACAGGACCGACGATCTGTTTTCAGTAGTACTAACTATTGAAAACCCTATAGAGAGTTTTCCTCTGCACACATTGGGTCATCATGAGTCAGAATTTACTGAAGGGTGGCAACGAGAACAACAAGAAGTACCTATCTTACAGGGTTGTTGTGCAGATTAAATGAGTTAGTTTGTGTAAGGTGCTTATTATGTGCCTGGCACATAGTTACCGCTTTTTTGTTATAGCTTTAGGTCAATAAATATTTGTGAGTTTAACTGAAGAAGCTCAGACTAAGTTATAAACTTGATTTTATGACTCCTCAAAACACAGCTATCAGAGGTAACATTTCCAAATTTATAGAGACACAGGATATTGGGAAGGAACAACATTTACAAGGAGGTATTGATGTCTCCAGCTAGAGGCCAAACTTAACAGGCTTTTTGGCTTGCAGTCAGCAGTTGCGAAGTCAAATGTTAGTCAACATTTTTATAAGCACTTATGCAAATCTGTTGGTACCAAGTAATGCAGGTAGCTTGGAGAATCATGGCCTACATGTTAGCCCAAGCCCAGTGCCGTCAAGTTGATTCCGACTCATAGCGACCCTATAGGACAGAGTAGAACTGCCCCATAGAGTTTCCAAGGAGGGCCTGGTGGATTCGAACTGCCGACCCTTTGGTTAGCAGACATAGCACTTAACCACTACACCCCAGGGTTTCCGGCCTCCAAGTTATAACTGTGTTTATCAACGTTGTTAAAATACTTAATTGCTCAAAGTCTGATTTTAACTTATGTGCCCCCAGCTCATGGTAATTTGCATTTTCCTTTGTGCAGCATGACAAAGGAAGATGTAAAACAATTTGTTTTCCTTTTATGTAGTATAATCTTTATTCCCTTGAAAAATCATCGTGGTTGAGGAACTTTAGGAGCTCATGCATTTAAATTTTGACATTTACCATGGGGATTAGCAGTCTTTACACTGTTGGCTGGCTTTGACCTGTATTTATTTATTACCAATAATCTTGTGTTGGGCTAGGTAGTGTGGAGATGTTAAAGAGTATAAGTAAAATTTCTGTATTCAAAAGTTTCTTTTGAGACACAACATGTAGTAAATGAAAAAATAATATAAGGTTTACTAAAAGAAAGTTCCATACTCAGTTAATTCAGTGGTGCGTCAATGTGGGTATGAGAACTTCAACAGAATAGTTGTTAAATTGCTGCAAGCCTCTTTCAACTGTCTTTCCAAACTATCTTCAAGAAGTTCTAGAGATTAAAGGCTAGAAGCCTTGAGAATATCATCAATTAACTAATAATAAATTTGTAAAAAGTGTTTATTCTTTGAAAATTTGTCTCTATGTTAAATAATAGATATAAATGTACCTGATGATGAGGAGGATTTGAATAGCTAACACGTTATTATCTATAGTCCTCGCTACAGCCTATTTTTGAGACAATGGGAAATTGGGTTTCAGAGTGATCACGTAGATTACTCCATCAGGAAATGGTAGCTTTGTGATTTAGTTCACATAAGGCGAATTGCAAAGCCCTCTTTCCTAACCACTATGATATCTTGTCCCCCTTGACTCCTATTCAGCGGTTTTCTGGCCGCTATTTTTTATGCTGGATATTAAAGAAACATATCTAGAAAGTCAATGACAGATAGTTTTGGAGGAGGTATATTCTCTTTTGTCCTTTTGCTTTTGAAAGAGTCCCTTCCTGAACAGCACAGCGTCATTATATCAGCCTGTCTCTGTGTGGACTGTGGACAGTACAGGCCCTGAGACACCAGGTACGATGGGGAGAGCTCATCATGGTCTGGCTCTTTCTCTAAGTGGCTATCTTTATTTTGTAATTAAAAATTTTTTTTCCTAATTACAAAAGTAGCATATTTTTTTACAGAAATTTTGGAAAAAATCCAATTTGAAGAAAAAACAAAAACAAACCTAACAATAAAAAATCATGAGGACTACCATAAAGAAACAAAAAATAGTGTTAATATTTTAGTAGATTTCATTCCAGTCATTTTTTACATGTGCTTAAAGTCAGAAAGATATTCAGAGTCGAGGTATACAAACCAAAACCAAACCCATTGCCGTCAAGTCAATTCTGACTCATAGCGACCCTACAGGACAGAGTAGAACTGCCCCACAGGGTTTCCAAGGAGTGCCTGGCAGATTTGAACTGCCGACCTTTTGGTTAGCAGCCATAGCACTTAACCACTACGCCACCAGGGTTACCTGAGTCGATGTATATCATCTTTTTTTAAATATAATTTTATTTATTTTATTGTTGAGAATATGCACAGCAAGATACACACCAATTCAACAGTTCCTACATGTGACATTGATTACATTCTTTAAATTGTGCAACCATTCTCACCCTCCTTTTCTGTATTTTTCCTCCTCCATTAACATAAATTCACCCCCAGGGTTCTATCTGATCTTTTGTGTTGCTGTTGTCAGTTTGATCCCATATAGATAGTTCTTAAAAGAGCATAATGCTTAAGGCAGATATTTTTTTTACTAATTAAGCTGTTTGGTTTTAAGAAGGCTCCAGGGGGTATTTTTTCATTTAAGGTTTAAAGATTATCTCAGGACAATAGTTTCAGGGGTTCAACCAACCTTCAGGACTCTAGGAAGTATGGAGTCCCTGAGAATTTGAAATTCTACCTGCATTTTCCCACTTTTGATCAAGATTCTTCTATGGGATCTTTTATCAAAATGTTCAGTAATGGTAACCAGGCACCATCCAGTTCTGGTCTCATGGTGAAGGAGGCAGTTGTTCGTGGAGGCAATTAGCCACACATTCCATACCCTCCTGCTATTCCAGACTCTCCTTCCTCTGTTGCTCCAGGTGAATAGAGACCAATTGTTGTGTCTTAGATGGCCACTTCCAAGCTTTTAAGACCCCAGGCACTACACTTCAAACTAGGAGGTAGGACTGAGGCACTAAAAATGTTATTAGGCCAATTAACTGGGATGTCCCATGAAACTATGACCCTATACCTCCAAACCAAGAAACCAGATCCCATGAGGTGTTTGGCTGTACATAAGCAGCCTCAGCAACTACTCTTTTTTTTTTCTTTTTTGGCCATTGTGGTAAATATATGACACAACTTTTGCCAGTTCAACTTTTTACAGGTGTACATTGATAACAATTACAATAATTAACTAGATGCTTATCGTCTTTTTTTGTATCCTGTATTTTTAATTCATATTATGTTGAGTAAGTTTCCTCAGGTCATTCAAAATCATCAGAACATAGTTAAGGGCTGTACACTATACCATGAATGTACCACAATTTTTTAGCCAATTTCTTGATCATGAACATTTTCAGTCCAATTTTCCATCCTTATAAATGACACTGTAGTGATTGTAATTACATATAAGTCTTTGCTCACATTTCTGAGTATTTTATATTAAGAGAAATTCCAAGAAGCTAGATTACTAGGTCAAATGTTATGAATCATTTTAGGACTTTTGATACATATAGCTAATTTCTTTTTAGCTCCATAGTTTTTAGTAAAGACTAATCCTCATAACAGGAAACCCTGGTGGCATTGCATAGGGTTGCAATGAGTCGGAAACGACTCGATAGCACTATTTTTTTTTTTAATCCTCATAACAGAGGGCAGTGGTGGTTCAGTGGTAGAATCCTTGCCTTCCATGCGGGAGACGTGGGTTTGATTTCTAGCAAGTGCACCTCAAGTGCAGCCTTCACTCGTCTGTCAGTGAAGGCTCTGGTGCCATACGGAACAGGTTTCAGCAGAGCTTCCAGAGTAAGATAGGCAGGAAAGAAAGGCCTGGCAATCTACTCCTGAAAATTAGCCAGTGAAGAGCTGATTCCATTGCGTGTGGGGTCCCCATGAATTGGGAGGCCAACTTGATAATAGCTAACAACAGAAACAGCTCTCATAACAGCAGAGCAGAAGCAGACAGAGGAGCACCAAAGATGCTCTTGTTCATTGAGGTAAGTGGAATGAGATGTTGTTAATATGGAGTGATTGACTGAGCCATGAGAAACCCAGCAAGTCTTGTGCAATTTTCCTTCCATGGTTGTCTTTGGGTTTTTGTTAATGGTCTGTATCATTCTTTTACTTTGATGTTTTGCTTGGGAAGACACTTTAGTTCCAGTACCCACATGTGCTCCACTCAAAGCAGAAGGGCTACAGGTGAGGCATTTAAGCTACATGTGCTTCAGTGTTATTTGCAAGTATTAGAACCTATATCACAAGCGGATAAGGTTTAAATGACACCACGTATGTAAGTTACCTAGCATAGTGTCTCCGTAGTAAATAGTCCATTAATTTTAGGTATGCTATATTTTTTTTTTATTGTAAGGTCCCTGGCTAATACTACTTATCCCATAGATATTCACTGAGCCCTTAGAATTGCCAGGGGCTCTTTTGGTGAGGATGAATTTAAAAACACAAAAGATTAGTAAAGCTAATCTTTACTTCAAAGAACATGTGATCTAGCAGGGGAGACAACTCACTTTAATTGATGATTTAAATGTTATGACATGAGTAATACATAAGAAGCTTATAAAACTGGTTGCTGCCCTGTTGATTCCATCTCATGACGATCTCATGTGTGTCAGAGTAGAACGGTGCTCCACAGGGTTTTCAATGGCTGATCTTTCGGAAGTAGATTGTTAGACCTTTCTTCCATGGCAGTTCTGGGTGGACTCAAACCTCCATCCTCCTGGTTAGCAGATGAATGTATTAATTGTTTGCACCACCTGGCAACTCCAAAAAGTTTGTGTGTGTGTATGTGTGTATACCATATAAGTGAGCAAATGAATGGTTCTTCCAGAAGAAGGGGATAAGAAGGAGCTTAGGGAAGGATCTCATAAAGCCCGTAGGTCTCTGAGCTATGAATTCTCCGCGTGAAGAAAGGCAGGCATTCTCACAAGTTCACAGCCCACCGAAGGGATCTGTAATCGGATTATTATGGCTGAAGGCTAGCATATACGGAGGGCAGGCAGCATACAGAGGAGTAGCTGAAGATGAGTTTGAAAAGGTAAGTCTAGTCAGGTTGTAAGGAAATTTTATATAAGCACACGGGTTTGGAATATCCTCTGAACAACTGGAGGAGCCTCATCAAGTGATTGTTAACCTGAGAGTGGCAAAACAAAACTTTGGTTTTAGCAACTTAAGTCTTTCAAGAATATGTAAAGGGCATTAAAATGGGAGGAGACAGGAGACTGAGAGACCAGTTAGGTGGTGAGATAGCCTAGATATATCATAAACTTGGACTGTGTGTGTAAAAGAAAAAGATGAATTTGAGAGGTATGTCTGAAGGAGATTGTCTTAGTCATCTAGTGCTACTGTAACAGAAATACCACAAGTGGATGGCTTTAACAAAGAGAAGTTTATTTTCTTACAGTAAAGTAGACTAGAAGTCCAAAGTCAGGGTGTCAGCTCCAGGGGCAGGTTTTCTCTCTCTGTTGGCCTTCTCATCAATCTTCCCCCAGACTCGGAGCATCTCTGCGCAGGGACCCCAGGTTATAAGGACATGGTCTTCTCTTGGCACTGCTTTCTTGGTGGTCCCCCTGTCCTTCTGCTTGCTTCTTTCTTTTATATCTCAAGAGGTTGCCTCAAGACACAATCCAATCTTGTAGATTGAATCCTGCCTCACTGACACAACTGCTGCCCATCCTCCCTCATTAACATCATAGAGGCAGGATTTACAACAAATAGGAAAATCTCACAATACCAGGAATCATGGCTCACCCCAACTGATACACACATTTTTGGGGGGAACATAATTCAGTCCATAACAGAGACTCACAGTATTTGTGGGCCTGCCAATGTGGAAGGCAAGGAAGATGGAGGAGTAAAACATGGCAGGGTGTGTAGTGCTGACATTAGTGAGATTGGGTGACCAGAGTGGGTGCAGTTTGGGGAGGGGTGAGTCCTGGATATGAGAAGTTTCAGGGGAGGGAGAATGCACAGATGCAATTTGAAATCCTCGAGTCAGAGCTCAAGAGTGTAAATCCAAAGATTTACAAAGCTTGAGTAAGATCATAGGGAAGGGCTGGGGTCGCTGCAAGTAGAAAGACACCGAGAGGATGAAGGACAAAACCTGGCAAGCCACCAATATTGAAGGTACGCCCTCCTTAACAGTGTTCCAAGCTGAGGGCTACACTATGGGTTCTTTCATTAGCCTTCGTGCTCCCTGAGTGTCTGTCCACTATGGCACACCCATTCTTTAGAGTGGCTCCCTTTGACAGGAATAAACCATTAGTTGTTATTTGCTAGTATCACTTTCAGATCACTTTCAGAGGATCGACTCTGAACTTGGGAAACAGTTTGTCCTTTGTATGTTGACTAAGGGTTGGTGTTATCTGCGGGTATGCGTAACTCATCCATAAAGCCCTTGTTGGATTAGGCGTCTGAGCTTTTCTTTATGATTGTTTTCATAAAGTTTGAAGTTATACTTCTGGCTTTAAAATAAACTTGTTCAGTAGTAGGATCCAGGTGAAATGACTGACTATCCAGGTTTCTCGTGAAATATCTTAGGGACTTTGTTGGCAACTTCCAGGGTCCAAAAGTGGCTGTGTTCCTTGATTGTGTTGTGCTTTCTTTCAATACTGAGCAGAAGCTTCTCAGAAAATTGGTCATACTCTACATTCGTAAGCAGCTTTTAGCAGTGGCCACTGCATGAGCAGCAACAACGCTGGCAAGCAGTCTGCAAAAAAACACAGAAGGCTCTCTCTCCTCCATTCTGCTTTCACCTTCCCCCCATATATGCTTTCCCTATGGAAAAGGGATCTGATGTCAGACTGACCAAGAGTTTGAATCCTGGCTCTTTCACGTAACAGCTGTGGGTCCTTAGGCCAGTGGCTAACTTTCTCTAAGCCTTTGTTTCCTTGTCTGTGAAAAGGAATTTATAATAGTACCTGTAGGATTTTTCATAGGATTGTGGAGGGTATGCAATAGGCATTTTCCTCCATGTTTGGCACTAGGGAGTGCTACCTGTAATTACTGATTTTTTTTTTTTTTTTAATACACCTTGCCTAGGGTCAGTGTCTTCCCTGGATTCTGTTTCTAATACTTTTGCACTATCTGAAGTGTTTTTCTCTGACTTGCTTGAATATAACGTAAGTTCCTAGCTGCATGGGGCTGTGGATAGTGGATTCTCTGACATTAAAGGATATTGGACTATCTCAGAAGTTCATTCTAATGGATTTTTAGTTTCCTACTGTTGGTGGCTTTAAAGAACAGACATTTATTTTCTCACACTTCTGGAGGCCAAAAGGCCAGATCAGGGTCTTGGCTGTGTCATTTCCTTCTTTGTAGGTAACCTGTCGCTGTTGAGTCGATTCTGACTCATAGCCCCCGGCATTCCTTGGTACATTGGCTTGTAGACGATCTTCACATGGGATCTGTCATGTGTGTATCTCTGTGTCTAATCTGCTCTTTTTATAACTCAGAAATGATTAGGTTTAGAACCCACCCTATGTGGGTATGATCTAATGAACATGACAGAGAAAAGTCTGTTTCCAAACAGGAGTACGATCTCAAGTATAGGGGTTAGGATTCCAACATGTATTTTGGGGGACATAATGAAGACTATACATTTTCAGGATGTCCCTCCCTTCCTCTTACAGAATCACCACTTCACAACCATAAGCAGAGCCTTGGCTAGCCTGCAGCCTAAACAGGGGTCAGAGCATATGAAGTCATCTGCAGATATTCTGGTATGTTTGTTTCCTTTGTTCTCTAGCCCAGTCACCAAGAACACTGCCTGAGTATGACAAACAACATTTGTAGTGGAAGCTTTTCCTTTAATGTCTGTGACATAGAATCATGCAGATATGAGCCTGTGCCTTTTTGTAGATTGTGAAGAATATCAAATTTAGTTTGGGTCTAGGTCTTGCTGAAGGATGCACTATGTACCATACATAATAACCATCCTGCTACGTGTTATCTGAGAAATCCCTCACATCACAGTATTAAGATAGATCTTGAAGCGGTAAGCATAGTGCCCTTTCAGACTGCTGATTAGGGTTGTGGAATTTATATGATTGGAAAGTGAGTTAAAGTGCTGGGTAAAGAGACATTGCCGGTGATTGCACACACCACATTTCCTTGGGTAAAGCAAGGCTGAAAGAGTCTTCGCTACCACAACTTGTTTTTCATGAACTGAGCAAGGCTCTCCATTTTGTTTTTGTCAACACTACAATAAAAGTTTGAGTGTATAACTCCCAGGGTATAGGAATGCCATGATCCCTGAACAACCATTTTTTTAACAGGTTCAGGGACAGAGGTCGTTTTTCAGTTTTGGCCAGTCCAGATGGAAGCAAAACGTCGCCTGGTCTTGTATAGCATTTTAGACATCTTGGTCATTAACGGGAAACATGGGCGAGGGAATGGTGAAAATCCACGTGTCATGATGTGCTCAGGCCTCTTTCTTGCTTCAGACTTACCTGGCCTACACTCATCTTTTCAGCAAGCCTCTGGTAGAAACTCAGCCATCCTGTTACAAAAGTAAATGGAGGAGAACACAAAATGTCATTTACATTAAACCTGTGAACCCCAAACTTATATACAAGAGATACCTGTGAACTGGAATAGCATGGAAAACTTCAGGAAAAATATAGGACTGGAGTGAGTTGTTGGAAAAGAGAAGAGAGCAGAAGGGACTAGGCCCTTTGTGTGAGCAGCAGTGTTGGCAGCCACGTTTGGTCTTCAGCCCAGGCTTGACCCCAGTTTCATATCTTAGAGCAGGACCCAGGACCTGGATAAGCAACAGGTGCCTCCAGTGGGGGCTGCACTTGTTGAGCACCAACTGGACCTACTGGGCCATTGCCAGCTCTAAATCAGGGCTCAGGTGAGATCAATAACAAGGCCCGATTGTTAAGAGAACCAGGTTGTCCATCATATCCAAATGTTGGATCACTGTGCTGCTGTTCCAGATGGAATTTAACATTCGGGCAATGGAGGCTGCTAAAAATCCATCGGTCTTGTAATGCACATGAATTTCACAGTCACAGAATATAATTTTCTTTATTTCTTGTAACCAAATTTATATTCCAACCCTGAGCCCCCATTTCTGACAGATAATGGAAAAACTTACTCTAGTAACAGCCACAGCTAGTCAGCTTGCTCCAATTTAGTGATTTCTAAGTTGCTTCTAGTTAAAATTCATGAATTTTCTGGAACTTTCCCCTTCATCCCTCTCCTCTTTCCCTGTGGATGCTTGAAGCCAGGGCCTATCTGGAAGCCATGGGGGCTGGTGTTCCTGACTCCTCCCCAGTGTCTGAGTAATGCAGAGTTCCCTAGATGGAACAGTGTGTCTGTAGGCATCACAGTGCTCCCACCATGGCTCAGTCATAAGCTGAGCCTTCATCCTCCTGGTTTCAGGCTCCACCTTGCACTTAGCAGCCGCTGTCATCGGGACTCTTATCTCCACTCAGGAGTCTCAGCCAGATTCTTAGAATCCATCCATCTCTGTCTTTCTCTCAGCTAAAATCAGCACAGTGGGTAATACGGGGAACTCCTGACCGTGTCATGCCTGGCCCACCAGGCTGCCACCACCACTGTGTTCTTCATGCCCAGTGACAAGGATTGGTCTCCAAGGCTGCTTCCCTTAATAATTAAAGAATTGACACTCATCTTCTCCCAAATCCCCCCAAACTTTTGGGGGAAACCTGTGATAAGCCCAATCACTACCCTGATACATCAGGACTTTATTCTGCCGCTAGGACTCTGATTTTACTTTGTAGCTTCTGCTTACCCTGTGCTTCTCCAAATTTTTCCCTTCTCCCCAATTTGGAGTGGTGGTGGAAGAACTTGTTCTGCCAGTTCCTGTCTCTTCAAAACTATTTTTGTCTTTCATTTGAACTAGAGCCAAGAATTTGTGGAGTCTTGCTGTTTTTGTTTTGTTGTTTTTCTCCTGGCAACTCCCCCTAGGGCAAAGGGTGAACTGGCCGCCCCATAACTGTTTGGAGTTTGGGCTTGGGGACGGGTGGGAGTGGCAGAGGTGATGGTGAAGAGGGGACACATCCGTCAACATTCTGTCATTGTCCTGGCAGAGTCCCCAAATCTGACTCACCATTCAAGGTTCAGAGCAGGTTTGAGACTCCTGGGGGTAAATTCTTTTAGCTGCCCTTCACACCAGGAGGACAACTGCTGTGCTAAGCCACTGGAGCCAGGGCTACTGCTGAGGAGCATGTCACCTCCTTTGGGGTGCTGAGATAACACAAAGGGTGCAAAACACTACTTCTGAACAGCCTGAAAAGTACAAATAGGAGGAGGTTGCGCTTTCTGTTTTTTCATGCTTTTCTAAAATCACTGATTAGAGCTCTAATAAGAAATTCCTTGATAAATATATAAACTATGTATATTATATAATATGTTTCTTTAAGGGATTTCTGGTTGGATTTTTCAGGAGCTAGCTATTTAGTCATGATACTTACTGTTTCTGATTTTTCTCAAGTTTTTCTTCTTAAAATCTTAGGAATCCATACATAATATCACATATAGATCCTAAAAAGGATTTAGAGGAGGGTTTTAAGCAAAGTAGCCCTGAGGCAAATTGAAGCTTGGGGAGAGTCTTCCTGACTACCCCAGCATGCCAGTCCTCTTCTCCAAGGGAACTCAGAGATCACTGGATTCTAATTCCTGAGCCAGTCTTTTACTCTTTTGCCTCAGGCAGTCAGTTTGTTTTTATTTTGTCTTTAAAGTAAAGCCACCCCTACTTAACAAGCCCCTTGAGGGTTCTTTTTTTCCCAAAGATTGGCTCTTTGCAGTCTTTTTCATATAGTCCCTTTAAAGATGGCAAGACCCTCTCTATTTTAAGGGTATATACTACTTTTAACTGCAAACCAAACCCATTGTTATCGTCAGTTCTGACTCATGGCAACAGAGTAGAACTGTGCCCTAGAGTTTTCTTGCATGTAATCTTTACAAAAGCAGTTTGCAAGGTCTTCCACGGCACCACTGAATGGGTTCGAACCACTAATCTTTAGGTTAGCAGCCAATTGCAGACCACTTGTGACACCCAAGCTCCTTACTTTTAACCACAGGGAATAATAAATTGCTAAATTTGTCAGAAGGAAGAGGTACAAGCTGCACTGAAGACATTGGTGAAAAACAAGCCTCCAGGAATTGACAGAATACTAATTGAGTTGTTTCAACAAACAGATGCAGCGCTGGAAGTGCTCACTCGTCTATGCCAAGAAATTTGGAAGACAGCTTACCTGGCGAACTGACTGGAAGAGATCCATAATTGTGCCTATTCCAAAGAAAGGTGATCCAACTGAATGTGGAAATTATAGAACAATACCATTAATATCATTCACAAGTAAAATTTAGCTGAAAACCATTCTAAAGCGGCTGCAGCAGTACATCAACAGGGAACTGCCAGAAATTCCAGCAGGATTCAGAAGAGAGTGTGGAATCAGGGATATCATTCCTGATGTCAGATGGACATTGGCTGAAAACGGAGAATACCAGAAAGATGTTTACCTGTGCAAAGGCATTCGACTGTGTGGATCGTAAAAAATTGTGGATAACGTTGTGAAGAAAGGGAATTCCAAAACACTTAATTGTGCACATGAGGAACCTGTACATAGATTAAAAGGCAGTCATTTGAACAGAAGAAGGGGACACTGAGTGGTTTAAAGTCAGGAAAGGTATGGTCAGGGCTGTATCCTTTCACCATACTTATTCAGTCTGTATGCTGAGCAAATAATCTGAGAAGCTGGACTACATAAAGAAGACCGGGGCATCAGGAATGAAGGAAGACTCATTAAGAACCTGCTTTATACAGATGACACAACCTTGCTTTTGGAAAGTTAAGAGAATTTGAAGCACTTACTGATGAAGATCAAAGACTATAGCCTTCAGTATAGCTTACACCTCAACTTAAAGAAAACAAAAATCCTCACAACTGGACCAATAAGCAACATCATGATAAACAAAGATTGAAGTTGTCAAGGATTTCATTTTACTTGAATCCATAATCAACACCCACAGAAGCACCAGTCAAGAAATCAAGAGAAGAAGCATTGCATTGGGCAAATCGTCTACAAAAGACCTTTTTAAAGTGTTAAAAAGACTAAGGTGCACCTGACCCAAGCCATGCTGTTTTCAGTTGCTTTGTATGCATGCAAAAGCTGGAAGATGAATAAGGAAGACTGAAGAAGAATTGGCGCCTTTGAATCATGCTGATGGCAAAGAATATTGAATATACCATGGACTGCCAGAAGAACGAACAAATCTGTCTTGGAAGAAGTACAACCAGAATGCTCATCAGAAGCAAGGATGGTGAGACTGCATCTCACATACTTTGGACATGTTATCAGGAGGAACCAGTCCCTGGAGAAAGACATCATGCTTGGTAAAGTAGAGGGTCAACCAAAAAGAGGAAGACCCTCAATGAGGTGGATTGACACTGTGGCTGCAAAAATGGGCTCAAGCATAATGATTGTGAGGGTGGCGCAGGACTGGACAGTGTTTTGTGTGTTGTATTAGGGTAGCTATGAGTCAGAAGTGACTCAACAGCACCTAACAACAAATTGGTCAAATCAAAATCTTTTGGATTCCTGGAAGGATTCCTGGAAGGATTCCTGGAGAGAGCCTCTTGCCCTACAATCTGCTCTACTCTTCTCCTGTTAGGGCTCCAGTGGGCTCTCCTGGAGCCCATCAACAAGGATCCCTTGTCTTCGAGTTCTCCATTAGGTTTGGTCAGTGGGAGGCACAGGAGGTCAGAGGTTGTGAAGGGAGTGAGACTAGGACATTATTCTACCTCCGCACTCCTCCTCCTCTCTAGGAAGTGACCATGTGCCTTTACCCAGGACACCCCATACCACAGCTCTTGTCAAGACCCTATCTCACAGCTTCTGCTCCAGCTTCAAGCTCCCTTTTCCCCTGCTGGTCTAGGACTGGTGACAGCTCCTCTTCTCAGTTGCAGGCTTTGAGTTCTTTAATTTTTCCTTGCTGGCTTCACCAAATGCAGCTCACACTTTTGAGAATAGCCAACTAGCCTCTTATTAAAGCTTCCTCAATGACCCTGTTGAGTTTGATATCCACTTCCTCCCAGGACCCCAGTAAAATCCATGTAGTCTTTAGGTCCCTGTGCTGCCTTCAGGGCTGCTCAATGTTGTCTAAGCTGTGGACCAGCAGTATCCAGAAGGCCAGCGAGCTTGTTAGAATTATAGAATCTTAGGCTCTGTCCCAGAGTCCCTGAATCAAAATCTGAACTGTCACAAGATTCTCCGGTGACTTATAAGCACCTTAAAGATTAAAAACACTGCTCTAGAAGTAAACTCTCTTCTCAGAGAGTAAGTGGAAAGTAATCTGTTTCATTTTGGGGGAAAGCCCACAGCTGCCCCTGCTTCCTCTGCTCTCCCTCTGACCTCCTCTCTACCCTCTGTTGTGTTGTTGTGAAGGTGCTGCCCAGTCGATTTCAACTCATAGCTACCTTCGTGTAACAGAATAGAACTGCCCCATGGAGTTTTCTAGGCTGTAATGTTTATGGGAGCAGGTTACCAGGTCTTTCACCCACAGAGCCCCTGAGTTGGTTAGAACCACCAACCTTTCAGTTAGCAGCTGAGTGCTTAGCCGTTGTGCCACCAGGGCTCCCTACCCTCGACCCTAGGGCAAAGCTCACGTCCCTCTTACCTCTTCCTTTGTTTATTCCCCAAACTGTTACTGGATTCATCCTAAATTCCAGGCACCAGATTTGTTGTTTAGACAGGTAGTGAATTCTCACCTTCCTTGCAGGAGACCTACTTTGATTCCTGGCCAGTGCACCTCATGCGCAGCCACCACCCATCCGTCAGTGGAGGCTCGTGTGTTGCTATGATGCTGAACAGTCTTCAGCAGAGCTTCCAAACTAAGACAGTCTAGGAGGAAAGGTCTGGGGGTCTACTTCCAAAAATCAGTCAATGAAAAACCTATGCATCACAACAGTCCCACCCACAGCCGATGCACAGGAGTGACGCGGGACCAGGCAGCATTTTGTTCCCTTGTGCATGGAATGTGCACGGGGTCGCCTTGAGGCGAAACTCCACGGCAGCTACTGACAACAGGCAGGCATTAGGAATACAAAGGAGAAAGGGATGCACCCCTGCCCTTGACTCAGTTTAGTGAAGACAAGTTCATGGTCAGTGTCAAGACAGTAGGAGACCTGATATCACAGACATACGAGTAAGATGATGTGGAAACAAAAGCCAAAGTTATGTAAATTAAAATAACCCTGCTTGTTGAATTTGAGGAAGTCCCTCTGTAAAAATCCTTTGCAAAGCATTGGGTTTTCTATTTTTCAGTATCATTTGAAAATCTTGAGCAACCATATCTGATTATAACCCTGGGTTTCCAGACTTCATGCTGATGTCACTTTTTGACAAATTTACACTGTGTGGAATCAATTGAGTTGAGGCAGCTGCTAAGCAACAAATGCCTGTATGGCAGCTAGAGCCCTCAGGGAATGAAGGAGCTGGTTTTTTTCCAAAAGAAAATTCACAGAGAAAAAAACCAAGTGATTCACCTCATAAACATCTTTGGAATTAATTTCAGCACTTATTAAATAGTCCAAATTCTCCTCTCCTAAGGGACCCCATCTTTTGTCACCTGTAAGAAAAAACAAACAGCTGCCAATTGCTTCTGACTCACGGAAACCCCATTTGTCAGAGCAGAGCTGTGCTCCACAGAGTTTTCAGTGTCTGATTTTTCTGAAGTAGATCGCTAGACTTTTCTTCTGAGTCACCTCTGGGTAGACTACAACCTCCAAGCATGTTAACTCTTTGCCCCGCCCAGGGACTTCCTGCCATTCTCATCCCTGCATCATCTCATAAGTGAAATAACAGAGAGTCCTAATTTCCCAAGTGTAATGGGATGGGGGGCAATTTTTCATACTGTTATTTCTTTTTTAAAGAAACATTGGCTTAGGGCTACAAATGCCGATTTAACCATTCCTTCATTCAAGAGGACCAGGTGTGTCATTCAAAACTTTCTACTGGCGGTTTTGCCACCTCTTTCTGGCATTAGAATTGAGTGGTAGAGAAAAGATCTCAGTCATCTGGATTTTTGAGCTTCATCTCTGCCCTCTTTGGCCTGGATGCCACCTTGGATCAGCACATGTGGCTCACTCCTCTGAGTGAGAGCAACTGGCACTTGGATTAACAACCTCTGTGTACACTTGTAGGAGTGAATGGCCTTTCTAGATCTGGCCCTGTTATTCTGACACCCCTTTACCATATGGGAAATGGCTGAGCCCACCAGTTCTGAGAATTCTGAAGCGGGCTAAGTGAGAAACTATAAGGGACATCATTGTCTGTGATCTGAACGTGAGATTCCATCTAGATGTGATCCCCAGGTTGAGATGGGAATCTGCAGGCTTTACTTAGTGGTTTTCAAACTATGGGTGGATACCCAGTATGGGTCATGAAAACAATTTAGTTGGTCACTATCAGCATTTAAAAAAGCGGAAGAGAAAATACATCAGAGTACAGCACACATAATGAGACACTCATGAAATTTTTATTTGTTATGTACATGGTGTGTACAGGATAGAGATATTAATTGTATTTCTTGATGTATGTTGAGGTTTAAAAAGTTTTTGAAAAACACTCCTCTAGGAAATACAGAGTGTTTGAAATAAGAAGTTTTAGATGGGTAAAGGGTAGGTGGGGATTGGGGTCAAGGTGCTTATCTTTAAATGAAGGGAAATGGAGTTGAACAAAACAGCATTTTGAGATCAAGTGACCATGATAGTGATTCCTGAAGTTTATACCTGCTAAACTGCAGCTGAAGCCTTGGTGGTACAGTGGTTAACCAACAGGTCAGCAGTTCGAATCTGCCAGCTGCTCCTTGGAAACCCTATGGGGCTGTTCTACTCTGTCCTACAGGGTCCATATAAGTTGGACTCGTGAGCACAGTGGTTAAACTGCTTGGCTGCTAATCAGGTTGGCTCTTCGAACCCACTAGCCCCTCTGTGAGAGAAAGATGTGGCAGTCCGCTTTGGTAAAGATTTACGGCCTTGGAAAACCTCCAGGGTTTCTCCTCTGTCCTATGGGGCTGCTATGATTTGGAATCAACTTGAAAGCAATGGGTATTTTAAACTGTAGCTAGAAATTAGCAACTGTTGGGTCACAAACTTCTATATTATAAATTTTTCATTTTTTACCCCTTAATTTTCTTCCCTCCTCCTTCCTTTAGTTTTTAGTTTTCAAAGAACTCTTTGAAAAATTATCCTGTCATATATATTTAAAGAGAATTTTCCTAAATATGCCAGAGTCTGAAAAGGGTAAGTGTATATACCCAGATCAGGAAAAGCTGGTGATGTGAGGATTAAAATGTGAGAACACAGAGGAGGAAAGCGCCCCCCATGAAGAGAGAGTTGGAGCCTAGCCCACCTCACCAACACCTCATTTTCCCACCCCAGTAACAGCCATCCCTCGGTGATCCTCCTACCACGCACGCACCAGGATGCCTTCTCAGGGTGCACTGATCACTTACTTGTGTTCCCTTCATTCTTCAAAACCACTATTTCAGTACCTTTGCTCCTGGTAGGTGAATCCCTGAAAAAGATTAACAGAATCAAACCAAATTCCTCACACAACAAGATCTGCCATTCACAGCTATTACAATTTTGCTATGGAAAAAAAAAATCCCTAAAATAGTAAAATTTCTTTTTAGAGCTCAGTTCCTTAGCATTCAAATCTTTTTATTCTCTGGGTTTGTCCTTTGCTCAAAAAATATCTGAAATGTTTCAATATGATTATTCAGATTTGAATTTTGTATGAAAAGTATTTTGAGACTATGAATAAAATCAACTAAAGCAATTAAGGCGTCCCGGTGGCCCCATGGCTAAGTGCTCAGCTGCTAACCAAAGGGTTGGCAGTTCAAACCCACCAGCTACTCTGAGGGAATAAAGACGAGGTGATCTGCTCCTGTAAAGATTATAGCCTAGGCAACTCTGTGGAGCAGCTATATTTTGTCATATAGGGTCACTATGAGTAGAAATTGACTTGATGGCACACAAAATTATAACAACAACAATAAAACAAATATTGTCATCCCCTGAGTGAGGAAAGTTCTTTAAGCTACATCATTGTTATTTACCTTTCTTTTATACTATATATCATTTGTGTTCACATTTTAAGAGCTTAATGAAAATAGTCATTTCCTACTGGGGCTATGGTCTACAATTGGGGAAAACTACTTTCATGCAGGTCAATGATTCCCAGCAGTGGGAGTTTAGAAAAAACAAACAAACAAAACACAACACTGGTATGTGGACCCCACTCTCTGAGATTCTGATTCAGTTGATCTGAAGTGTAGCCCAGGCTCCAGATTTTAAAAAGTTGTAATGTGCAGCCAAAGTTGAGAACTTCGAATGGTTAAACATTAATTTGGTGGCTTTGCTTCCTGTAGGTGTAGAAATAGATTGTTTAGGTGTTTTGTTTTACTACTACTTAAATACACAGTATTAACCAAAGTTATCATTCTTTATTAAAAGTGTCAGGCACAACTTTCAAAGACTTCTGTATTTTAAATATATAGGCACGAAAGTTTTTTTTGTTTCTTAATGAGGAAATTGAATTCATCTTTCCTAACAATCTTCAGTCTTAATCGCTGCTTAATCCAACTGTGATTTCCTCTTTAACTAACTTGAGTCGTTCTGCTTCTTTCAACACATTCTGATGCTTTCTACATTTTGTCTCATCAGAAACTACAGCTCAGCTTCAGTTTCTCCTGGCCTTAGGGCAACTTCAGATTCCATTCTCTTCCAGATTTTTCTTCCTGCAGCTTTTGCGATATACATTATTCACTGAACACTTTTTGAGTGCCCGTTGCATGCTAGACTTTATATTGGGTGCTTGGGATACAAGGATGATTCAGACACAGTTTTTGTCTGACACAAGAGTTCCTGTGAAAACCCAGTGTCTGCAGCAGTGTCTGGGAGTCTGGTGTAAATGGCTATTTGCTCTGTCAGGAAAAGCTTCAACAGAGGTAATGATATTTGAATTGAGTCTTAAAGGATAAGTATGTTGCCTGGCCTGGCAGCAAAGGGGGAAAAGAACATTCTTTGTCAAAGAAAACAGCCTTGCAAAAAACACCAACATCCATGCATGGCCTGTTGGGGCAACTGTGGGAAGGTTTGTGGGTGAGGAATTGCAGGGGGTGAGGCTGAAAACAGACATGAGAAAGAAGGTGGAAGACCTTACAGCTTTGGTGTTTACACCTCTACCTTTGCACAGTGGGGAGCCCACAGGACAGGAACTACAGGAACAGACCTACTCCCTGGCACCATGGAGGATGGGTGTAAGGGCAAAAATACAGGAAGCAAGAAAAGAGAATTAGGGGGTTATTGCTTGAACTAAGGTGCAGGTACTATTGACAAGAAGAGGGACTAGACTTTACAAGCACCTTGAATAATTATAAGAAAAGCATGATCATTGTGGAAAATCTGGGGATGACAGAGAAATATAAAGAAGAAAATGAAAATAATCCATAACCCTTCCCCTGAAATAGCCACCATTAACAATTATTTCCGGTCTTTTTCTTGGCACATTTTATGAAGTTTAGATTCTGATTTCTCATTTAACGTTACAAAAAGCCTTTTCTTATTTCAATAAAGACAGTCCATTGGCATAATTTTAATAGCCTCAAAATCACCTTTGTATGGTGAAAATGAAAATACCAAACTGTTCCCATAATTGGTTGTTTCCAAGTTTTCAAAAATCAACCTATGTTTAACATCTTTGTGCAAAAATCTTCTCTAAACCTGTTATTATTTCCACAGACTATGTGCCATGGGGAAACCCTGGTGGCATAGTGGTTAAGTGCTACAGCTGCTAACCAAGGGGTCAGCAGCTCGAATCCACCAGGTGCTCATTGGAAACTCCATGAGGCAGTTCTGCTCTGTCCTATAGGGTCGCTATGAGTCGGAATTGACTGGACGGCAGTGGTTGGTGGTTTATGCGCCCTGAGTAGAATTAATGAGTTAAGCCGTAATTCTTCATAAGACTTTAAAGCTGCTGTATTACTTTTCAGAGAAAGTACAAAAACTTACACTTTAGATTTTAGAAATATTCAAGACAGGATAGTTTGGATTTGCTGAACAATTGCTTTGGGGGACTAAATAATGATGAATTAGACCAAAAATGATTTCAGTTTCCTGATTCGACCAAGCCAAAAACAAAACAAAACAGAAAACCAAACCTGTTGCTGCTGAGTGGATTCCGCTTCATAGCAACCCTATACAACAGAGCAGAACTGCCCCATAGGGTTTCCAAGGAGCAGCTGGTGGATTCAAACTACCAACATTTTTGATTAGCAGCCATCGCTGTCAACCGCTGCACCACCAGGGCTCCCCTACTTTGGCAGAGCTGGTAAATGGTATCATCACTGACCAATGAAAACAGACAAATTCAGGAAGAACAAAGAAGATGATGAGTTGTTTTGGACTTGCTACATTTGAAATACTTCACTGGTGGAAAATCCAAGTAGGATACAGTGAGGCAATTGAAAATATGGTGTAGAATTCAGCAAAAGAGGAGGGGGAACTCAAAGTCTAGATTTGAGAACAATTTAGCATATAAGTGTTTCTCAAAGTCATAGGAGTAAGTGGGAGAGAGAAAACAGTAAGAATAGAGGGGTGGGGATAAAACCCTGGGAACATCAGTGCTTTTATGGATTGGGTATAGGAGGAGCCAGTGAAACAGGAAAACCCAAAGATAGCATTGTCCTGAAAGCCAGTAATAAGAGTGTCATGGATTGAATTATGTCCCCCCTAAAGTGTGTTTATCAACTTGGTTAGGCCATGATTCCCAGTATTCTGCAGTTTTCCTCTGTTTTGTGATTGTAATTTTTTGTTAAAAGGATTCGGGTGGGATTGTAACACCACCCTTACCCAGGTCACATCCCTGATCCAAGGTAAAGGGAGTTTCCCTGGGGTGTGGCCTGCACCACCTTTTATCTCTCAAGGGATAAAAAGGAAAGGGAAACAAGCAGAGAGTTGGGGAACTCATACCACCAAGAAAGCAGCACCAGGAGCAGAGCACGTCCTTTGGACATGGGGTCTCTGCGCCTGAGAAGCTCCTTGGCCAGGGGAAGAGTGAAGACAAGGACCTTCCTCCTGAGCTGACACAGAGAGAAAGCTGTCCCCTGAAACTGTCACCTTGAATTTGGGCTTGTAACCTACTAGACTGTGAGAGAATAAATTTCTCTTTGTAAAAGTCATCCACTTGTGGGATTTCTGTTATAGCAGCACTGGATGACTAAGACAAAGTGATTATCCAGAAAGGAAAGCATGGTCTACAGCCCTGGCTCTTGACCCTATCAGACGTCTCGTTCCCATTTGCCATGCTGAAATGAAATTTATAGATAATAGAATCACCTACGCATATAATTTAAAAGAGATCAGTAGAGAATATTGCCCTGAGATAATCTTTAAACCTGAAACCAAAAATATCCCCTGAAGTCATCTTAAAACCCAACAATAGTTTAGCTTAACTAGTAAAAAAGGTCAGCCTTGAGCATTATGCTATTTTAAGAACTATCTATATAGGATCGATTTGACAACAGCAACTTGAAAGATTAAGTAGGAACCTCAGGGGGCAGTGAGTTTATGTTAATGAGGGAGGAACAACTCAGAAAAGGAGGGTGACAGTGGTTGCACAACTTGAAGAATGTAATCAATGTCACTAAATTGTGTATTGTAGAAACTGTTGAATTGGTGTATGTTTTGCTGTGTATATTCTCAGCAACAAAAAAATTGATAAAATTTAGGGGAAAAAAAAAAATCAATAGAATGCCCCAACCGTCATGTAAAGGAAAACAAAATAAAATAATAAGTAATTCATTGTGTAATCATTGGGACATGACTAAAATAGAAGATCCAGTGAAGTACTATAGTCGTGTGGCTGTGCTGATGAGCACATTTACCATGAATGGGAAAGTTACACATGGAAACCAGGCCACACATGCTGTGCTATTCTGCTGCAGATGACCTCTATTTCTGGAGTGGTGAACATTCAAACAAAACAAAGTACAGTTTTCCCTCTATTTACTCTATACTTGTGGTGCCAGGACTTCAATGTAGAAAAACTACTTTGTGTCATGTGTAAAACTGAATTGGCTCCAGGTTCAGATGATTATAAACAAGTTTCCCCCCTTGGTGAGTGTGTCAGGGGATGTGAAAGTCAGATGTGACACTGGACATCTCTTTGTTTTATGGGACTGTCCACTGCATTGAAGGACTCCTGGCATTCCTAGCCCTTGCCAATTAAGTGCCGTGGAGGTCCCTAGTCATTGTAACAATCAAAAAGCTTTCCCATGGTGTTCCATGGACACAGTCCAAGTGAGAAGCATGGTTTACAGAGCCAAATGGCCCTCCCAGATCCTTGAGCTTTATAGGGTTTCGGCTAAGCAAGAAATGAGAAAATAGCATAATGGTGTAATAACTGTGATAGCTCTAAAACTCTGTAGTTCTCTCACCCTGTTTCTACCTAAATGTTCCAACTCCTTCCCCCTTCCTCTCTGACCTATAGGTTTTTAGGTTAATTCATTAGACAAGGAAATGCCTGAGGTCCTCTAATCTGAGAGTTTTAACTCACTTCAAACAGAATTTGTGGCCTAAACTGCCTCCAGCCTGATGCTTACATTTACCTGATTCAAACTTTATTTTAAACATTAAGCAGAACATACGAAGATCTTGAAAGAAACCCCTTAATTACTCTGGGTGATTTGTGTGGCATTTTTACTGATCATATTGGGTTCAAAGCTTTCTCCCTGAAAGACCATTCTACTTTCAAACCGTGTGACCTTGGGCAAGTCACGTAACATCTGGAGCTTAAGTTTCTTTGTAATTAAAAGACATATGTGATCTAATAAATGCGAAACCCTAAAATGCCATATCATTATGTTGTGGACCATGATTGAACATAGAAGACCTTGGCATGTAAGTGTAAGTAAAACTCTTATACTTGAAATAAGGACAAATGAGAATGATGGCTTATCAGTATTTCCTTGAATTATTACTTTAAGTATTCAGGCCATGAAGGCTCATCTCATGTATACCTTCTGTGATCATTAAGGCTGTGTGTCAACTTGACTGGGCCATGATTCTCAGTGGTTTGGCAGTTATGATGTAATTTGACAGTTGTATGATGGTGTGATCACTTCCATGATGAGATTTGATATACTGTGATCACCTCCATGATGGGCTCTGCTTTGAGTGGCCAGTCAGTTGAAAGGGAGTTTCCTTGGGGGTATGGTCTGCCTAGAATATAAGTGGACTTTCTGGCAAGGCTGGTAGGCTTTTGCTTTCTCTGGATCTTGCAGCTGGATCCTGTTCATCTGACCTCTGGTTCTTGGGACTTGAGCTAGCAGCTTACCTGCCGTCTTGCCTGCTGACCTTGGCATTCATCAGTCTTCACAGCCTGTGAGCAAGAGCCCTGCTGTCTGACCTGCTGATCCTGGATTCGCCAGTCCCTGTGGCTACATGAATCAGGAGAAGCCTCCGACCTGACCCACGGACTGGGGACTTTCCAGCCACTACAACCGTGTGAGCCATTTCCTCGATATAAATTTTTCTCAATATATGCTTTACTGGTTTTACTTCTCTAGAGAACCCAGCCTAAGACATTTAGTACTGAGAGTGGTTCTAGAGAAATAAAATTGTAAGGATGAGTTTTCTAAATTGGTTCTCAAGTCTGGTCAGTCTTAAAGATTTGATGAATCTGCTTCCAGTAGTTAAGAGGGCACTGCTAATGCATGACATGAAGTGGCAATAGAAATACGTAAAATATCACCACCAATAAATCAGGTCCTAGTAAAAGGCAAGGCTCTGGGTGATTGCATGTGTGATACCTTTCTACAATTTTGTCATAATAAGTATAAGGAAGCTGGTTGGCTGGTCCTACTTTCACTAAACAAAGTGTTGAAAGAAACAGATGACCCCAGGACTTCAGAGTCAAAGCTCAAGCGCCACATAAACTACCTCAAAGTTTCCACTTGTGCTTTGAAAGAAAGTTTTATTTCTTATAGTAACAGAGCTGATATTGCCAAAAACCAAACCCAGAGTCTTATTTTAAGAGTGGCTGAATTACAACATCAACTCAACTGCCAACCTCAAGAGGTGTCTGAAGTTAAAGTGAGGGCATTGATTGGGAAGAAATGGGATCCTGAAACTTGGAATAGGAACATATGGGCAGATAATCAGAAAGCTGGAAACCCTGAGCCCCTAAATTCTGTTGAATCACTCCTACCAACAGAACCAGCCCTCTCACTCCCATCTGAAGAGGTTACTCCATGTTTGTCTGCTAAGCCACCCTCCCAGGTAAAACCATTAGCCCCCCACCCCCATCTGATGAGATAGACCAAGCTGTTTCTAAAGAGCCTTTCTCTGAGTCATTGCCTGGAGCGTTGCCTGAGGCAGATGCCTTACAAGACAATGCTAAATGCTCTCAAAACACATCCCCACCACCAATTTTGGCTTCTAGACCTATAACTAGACTGAAGTCCCAGCAAGCCCCAAAAGGTGAAGTACCAAGTGTGACCCAGGCAGGAGTACACTACACTCCAGAAGAACTGCTTGAATTTTCTGGGGAATATGTGCAGGAATGGCTATTAAGAGTATGGGATAATGGTGCAAGGAACATAAAGATGGATCAGTCTGAGTTTATAGATATGGGCCCACTAAGCACAGATTCTTCGTTCACTGTTTCAGCTCAAGAGGTTAGGAAAAGATCTAATAGTTTACTTAGTCGGGTCACTGAAGCATGGATTACAAGGTGGCCTGTACTAAAGGAAGTTGAAGTACCAGGCCTGCCTTAGTATACTGTAGAAGAAAGTATCCAAAGCCTTAGGGAAATTGTCATGGTAGAGTGGTTTTATCAGGTTAGACACACAGACCCACACATGAAGTGCCCAGAGGACACATCTTTTACCACAGTGGTGAGGAACATATTTGTGAAGGGAGCCCCAACATCCTTGAAGACTGCTGTGATTGCTACTTTATGTAAGTCACATTTGACAGTGGGAACTGCCCTGACTGAATTAAGACATCTAACTGTAATGGGGCTGACTGGACCCTGTGGGATAGGGGCCAAATATTAGCACTCAATCAGCAAACACAAGGTGGGTGTTGTTACTGTAATGGTGGAGTCAAAACAGTAGTCAGAATAGTCTGACTTGTATGGATTTATGGCATTGGTTACTTGGTCATGGTGTCCCTAGGAGTGGAATAGATAGGACACCTACTAAATATTTACTTGATATGTACAAGTGGAAGAATTCTAGGTTAAGGGAACAGCAGTCAAACTCCAATCGCCAGAATACAGTGTGATGGCCCCTCAATCAATTCCCAGACTTGAGTGAGTTTATAGGCCCATAATCCCTTGGATGAAGGGGAGGACAGGCGTGTTTGAGGAAGGACTCCAAAACACTGCCAAAAACTTATACTGTTAATCTTTCTCCAGTCTTCCCCAAAGGAATCTACAGCCTTTTATGAGTCACTGTTCACTGGGGAAAAGGAAATGATCAGACTTTTTGGGTATTACTGGATACTGACTCTGAACTGATACTAATTCCAGGAGATCCAAAACACTGCAGTGGCCCACCATTTAGAGTGGGAGCACATGTAGGTCAGATTATTAATGGAGTCTTAGCTAATGACTGTCTCACAGTAGGTCCAGTGGGTCCCCAAACCAATCCTATAGTAATTTTCCCAGTTCCAGAATGCCTAACTGGAATAGATATACTCAGCAACTGGCAGAACCCCTACATTGGATCACTAACTTGTGCAGTAGGGCTATTACAGCAGAAAAGCCAAATGGAAGCCATTAGAACTGTCCCTACCCATTGCCATCCATTGCCATCAAGTTGATTCCGACTCATACCAACCCTATAGGACAGAGTAGAACTGCCCCATAGAGTTTCCAAGGAGCACCTGATAGATTCAAACTGCCGACCTTTTGGTTAGCAGCTGTAACATTTAACCACTATACCACCAGGGGTTCCAGAACTGTCCATACCTAGGAAAATAGTAACCCAAAAGCAATACCACATTCCTGGAGGGATTGCAGAAATTACTGCCACCATCAAAGACTTGAATGATGCAGGGGTGGTGATTCCCACCACATCCCCATTCAGCTCGCCTATTTGGTCTGTGGAAAAAACAGATGGGTCTTGGAGAATGACAGTGGATTATTGAAAACTTAAAGAGGCGGTGACTCCAATTGCAGCTGCTGTTCCAGATGTGGTTTCATTGCTTCAGCAAATTAATACATCTCCTGGTACCTGGTGTGCAGCTATTGATCTGGCTAATGCCTTTTTATCCATACCTGTTTCAAAGGACCACTAGAAACAGTTCACTTTCAGCTGGCAAGGCCAGCAGTACACCTTCAGTGTCCTACCTGAGGGCTATGTCAACTCTCCAGGCCTATGTCATAATTTAGTCTGTGGGGACCTTGATCACCTTTCCCTTCTCCAAGACATCACACTGGTCCATTACACTGATGACATTATGCTGATTGGACCCTGTAAGGAGGAAGTGCCAATAACTCTGGGCATTGGTAAAACATTTGCATGCTAGAGGGTGGGAAATTAACCCAAAAACAATTCAGGAACTTTCCACCTCAGTGAAATTTCTAGGGTTCAGTGATGTGGGGCATTTTGAGATATTCCTTCTAATGTGAAGGATAAGTTATTGCCATCTGGCCCCTCCCACAGCTAAAAAGGAGGCACAATGCTTGGAGGACCTCTGGATTTTGGAGGCAGCATATTCCTCATTTGGGTGTGCTACTCTGGCCTATTTATCAAGTGACTTGAAAAGTTGCTAGTTTTGAGTGGGGCACAGAAGAAGAGAAGGCTCTACAATAGGTACAGGCTGCCGTACAAGCTGCTCTGCCCTTTGGGCCATATGATCCAACTGATCCAATGGTGCTTCAAGTGTCAGTGGCAGATAGAGAAGCTGTTTGGAGTCTTTGGCAGGCCCCTATTGGCGAGTCACAGTGCAGACCCTTAGGATTTTGGAGGAAAGCTCAACCATCCTTTGCAGATAACTATTCTCCTTATGAGAAACAGCTTTTGGCTAGTTACTGGGCCTTAGTAGAGACTGAACACTTAACCATGGGCCACCAAGTGGCCTGAGCTGTCCATCGTAACTGGGTGTTGTCTGACCCACAGAGCCATAAAGTTAGATGTGCTCAGAAGCACTCCATCATTAAATAGAAGTGGTATATATGAGATTAGGCCCAAGCAGAACCTGAAGGCACAAGTAAGTTACATGAGGAAGTGGCCCAAATGGCCATGGTTTCTATTCCTGTCATGTTGCCTTGCATTTCCCAATCTGCACCTATGGCCTTGTGGAGAGTTCCTTATGATCAGTTGACTGAGGAAGAGAAAACTCACGCCTGGTTTATAGATGGTTCTGAGCTATATGCAGGCACCACTCGAATGCAGACAGTGGCGGCACTACAGCCCCTTTCTGGGACCTCCCTGAAGAACAGGGAGGTGAAGAGAAAGCCTCCCAATGGGCAAAACTTCGAGCAGTGTACCCGGTTGTTCACTTGTTTGGAAGAAGAAATGGCCAGATGTGTGATTGTATATTAATTCATGGACTGAGGCCAATGGTTTAGCTGAATTATCAGGGACTTAGAAGGAACATGGTTGGAAAACTGGAATCAAGGAGGTATGGGGAAGAGGTGTGTGGATAGACTTCTCTGAATGGGCCAGACAAATAAAGATGTTTGTGTCCCATGTGAGTGCTTACCCAAAGGTTACCTCAGCAGAGGATGATTTTAACAATCAAGTGGTTAGGATAACGTGTTCTGTGGAAACCAGTCATCCTCTTTCCCCAGCCACTCCCATCATCGCTCAATAAGCTCGTGAACAAAGTGGCTGTTGTGGCAGGGGTGAAGGTTATGCATGGGATCAGTAACATGATCTTCCACTCACCAAAGGCGATTGGGTTGTAACTGCTGCTGAGTGCCCAATCTGCCAGCAGCAGAGACCAACACTGAGTCCCCGATATGGCAATATCCCTCGAGTGATCAGCCAGCAACCTGGTGGTAAGTTGATTACATTGGGCCACTTCCATCATGGATAGGGCAGCGTTTTGTTCTTATTGGATATGGATTTGCCTTCCCAGAACGCAATGGTTCTGCCAAAACTACCATCCATGGACTTACAGAATGCCTTATCCACCGTCATAGTATCCCACACAGCATCGCCTCAGATCAAGGGACTTAATTTACAGCAAATGAAATCCGGCAATGGGCCGGGCCCATGCTCGTGGAATTCACTGGTCTAACCATGTTCCCCATCATCCTGAAGCAGCCAGCTTGATAGAACAATGGAATGGCCTTCTAAAAACAATTACAGCACCAGCAAGGTGGCAATACCTTGCAGGTTTGGGGCACTGTTCTTCAGGAGGGTATATATGCTCTAAACCAGAGTCCAGTATATGGTGCTGTTTCTCCCATTGCCATGATTCACGGGTCCAGGAATCTAGGGGTGGAAATGGAAGTGGCACCACTCACTATTACTCCTAGTGACCCACTCGCAAGATTTTTGCTTCCTGTCCCTGCGACCTTTTGCTCTGCTGGTCTAGAGGTCTTAGTTTGAAAGAGGAATGCTCCCACCTGGAGACACATCACTGATTCTATTGAACTGGGAGTTAAGAATGCCACCTGGCCACTTTGGGCTCCTTATGCCTCTGGATCAACAAGCAAAGAAGGGAGTTATCATATTGGCTGGTGTGATCAATCCTGATTACCAGGAGGAAATCAGATTGGTATTACATAATGGAAGTAAAGAAGAGTATGTCTGGAATGCAGGAGATCCCTTAGGGCGTCTGTTAGTACTACCATGCCCTGTGATTAAAGTCAATGGAAAACTACAGTAACCCAATTCCAACACAATTAATAATGGCCCAGACCCTTCAGGAATGAAGGTTGGGGTCTTTCCACCATGCAAAGAAGCATGACCAGCTGAGGTACTTACTGAGGGCAACCGGGAAACTGAATGGGCGATAGAAAAGGGTAGTTCTAACTATGAGTTATGACCACATAATCAGTTGCAGAAACAAGGACTGTAATTGTTTTGAGTGTTTCTGCTTTGTGTGTGTGCATCAAATATTTTTGTTTTCTTCACTTGTAAAATACAAGATATAAACAGGACTAGTACATATTCGGTTATATATGTGTTTGTTGTATCATGTCTTTATAATTGTGTTTATCCAGAGATTATGCATGGTTTAAGGAGGTGTGTATAGGTGCCAGGTTGACAAGTGGTGGACTGTGATCATTAAGGTTGTGCGTCACCTTGGCCCAGCCATGGTTCTCGGTGATTTGGCAGTTATGATGTAGCTTGGCGGTCATATGATGATATGATCACTTCCATGATGAGATTTGATATAATGTGATCACCTCCATGACGGGCTCTGCTATGAGTAGCCAGTCAGTTGAAAGGGAGTTCCTTGGGGTTGTGGACTGCCTGGAATATAAATGGACTTTCTGGTAAGGCTGGTGGGCTTTCGCTCACTCTTGGATCCTGCAGCTGGCTCTTGTTTGCGTGACCTCTGGTTCTTGGGACTTGAGCTAGCAACTTACCTGCCATCTTTCCTGCTGATCTTGGGATTCATCAATTTTCACATTCCGTGAGCAAGAGCCCTGCTATCTGACCTGCTGACCTTGGATTTGCCAGCCCCTGTGGCTACGTGAATCTGGAGAAGAGTCCAGCCTGACCCGCAGACTGGGAACGTTCTAGCCTCTACAGCCATGTGAGCCATTTTCTTGATAGAAATCTCTATATATACTTATAAGCTTTACTTTTCGCTTCTCTAGAGAACCCAGCCTAAAAAAAAAAAAATTTTTTTTTTTTTAAGACACCTTCTATTTCATTTTATGCTTACTTTTTTCTCTTCTCTGTTCTATCTTTTCATGCGCAAAGGGAATGAACAAATTTGGGGTGGATAGAGAAAGTGTGGGGGCTGAGAGTTACACTTAGGGCTCTGGAGGCTATGGTCTGCATGGAAGAGCACCAGAGAATTCCAGATGATTTCCAGGGAACTATGTAAATGTCTTACCCTTCCCTCACTCTCACTCTCTCCTCTTCAGTTCCAAGAGCTACACCAAGAGTCATAAAACATTTCTTGGCAGTGACATTACCCTGTTTGCTTTCATCAGTAAAGCATGTATATTGGCTTCCAACATGCTGAGGATTTGATTTAGACTCCTCATTCTTCCAGGAGCCCACGAAGATTAAGGGTCATCCAGGAGGATATTATAGAATATAATTCACAATATGAATGGAAAATTTTACAGTCATCAATACGGGAGTGGCCTGAATTACTTGCTAAACCTCTATTAGAGCAGTACACAATGGATGTGAAGGAGAGCGAGAAGTTATACTTTGTGAATTCTAAGCGATAATAACATTAATTGTATTAATTCTGTATTCATTTTCAGTGATGGAAAAGAAAAACATTAGATAACATTGTTAAACTGTTTCCCACTTAAAGATCAACGATAATTTCCCTTTAAAAAATGTGTATGGTGTACTTAAGGTGTTGTAAAATAGCGACACAGAATATGGAATGTGGTTTAAATAGCTGCCAAGATTTTTGCGTGTTTTCTACAGCATATTTCACCAAACGCCATGAATTCTCCTCTCCCCAATCCTTTCAGTCCTGCTGCCCATGAACTAGGTTTCGAAGCTGCAATTAGACTAGCAATCTTTGTTCCTGTCCAGTTTTTCCCCTTCATAATTCAGTAAGGAAATCAAAGTGCCTTTTGCTTTATGCTTTTGCCTGACTTCAGAAACATTAGAGAAAGTGTCACATTTTTAAAGGCGACTCACTGACCTTAGGCATGTAGTAGAAAAATATAGGGGAAAAAAAACAGACCCATAAATGGCAGAGGAGTTTTGGAACCGCTGTTGGAGAAGGTCCCCCTGGTCCCAACAGGAGGAACTTGAGTTTCCACTGTGACTGACTTTGAGTGTTCTGCTGTCTCTGTGAGAATATAGCTATCCTTCACAAATTTTGTTTCGAGTGCATTGTCTTCTTTAACTTTGTGATATTAACAATTCATGGTGGTTTTCAGTTTTTCCTGTAAATTTGTTATTCACTTTAACAGTTTAAAACCTTTATTCCCAATCTTGCTTTTGTTAGTTCAACAGAGCTTGAGCCTCTGAATTCTAAAGGCACCTGACCAGTTGAAATTTTCAATTACAATTTTTATTAGATGCATGAAGAAAGATGAAACAGGTTTCAACAGGCTTTCTGGAAAAATCAACTGAAGCAATTTTTGTTTACGAATTGCTATTAGATTATTTTCCTGCATATTAGTTTTATTAAAGACTAATTTTCTAGATCTAAGAGTGAAGCTGAGAGCATTCTTTTCTCTGTATTTGACAGAGGAAACCTTTACAAGAAGACTCACATTCAGAACGTGAAAAAGGACAGACGTTTTAATTGAGCCTCCCATTCTTCCTGAGACTGGGGAGGAGGAACATGGGAGGGGTTCTCACGAGGAAAGGGTAAAGGGTTGGAATTTCTTTGCACTCCAGCAGGTACAGCATGTGCTGATGATGGAGAAATGGGAAGGAAAACAGTCTTTTCTCTTAGGCCTGAAAACGTCCAGTCCTATCAATGTCCAAGGCAGGTACACAGGGGCAGGTTAGGCCTAGCACATGGTCTGTATAGGCCAGGGGAGGGGAAATGGGAAGTGTCCTTTGTAGAAGGCCAGAGAGTAACTGTTTTCAGCTGTGCAGGCTATGTGGTCCCTGCCGCAACTACTCAACTCAACCATAGCAGCACCAGAACAACCAGAGACAATACAAAAACATGTGGGAGTGGCCGTGTGTCAATAAAACTGTGTTTTCACAAACTGGCAGTGGCTGGGTTTGCCCCACAGGCTGTAGTTTGCTGACCCCTGCTCTGGGTCACGGCCCAACTTCTCCTGGGCTAGCTGGGTATGGCCTGACCCTTAATATGAGAGGAGGCCTTTGGGGGCCAGCTTCCTGTTCATAGAGAGGGAAGGCAGATATTTAGAGGTTGGGCTTCCCAAAGCGCTTGGGACAACTGGGCCACAGCCTGAGGAATTCTAAAGCAACCTTGCAAAACATAGTGAAATGCCATTTATATCCTTACATCTCAGATGTAACATTGCAGACTAAATTCAAATTAACCCAAAACCCATTGCCATCAAGTCGATTCCGTCTCACTAAACTCTAATTACAGCATGTGGCAAAAGCCAGGCTATTGTATTTAAGGTCTACAGGCTGGTAAATGGATGGATGGAAGTACTTAACAAAATGTCTAGCATATGCAAATGGTGATACTAAAAAAATTAATAACTTTTGATAAGGCATAGTACTATCTGTAAACAACCAGCATGGCTGCGAGCACTGACCGACAAGAAGTCCTCAGTCAATGGTAGTTAGGGATGGATTACCCAATAAGCAATGTGCACACAAGCTTACTTGTGCTTACTTACTGATCTGTACTGTACAATTTCACCTGTTTTTCACCACGTCGAAGGATGCATACCTTGCTTACTGGTTAACCTGCCCTTTGGTAGTGTGCTACGTGCCCACATAGACATATATACACTTACATGTATATGTAAACATACAGAAACACACACATTGCTGTTAGCTGATGTCAAGTCAGCCCCCTGACTCACAGCGTGCCCATGCACAATGGAAGGAAGGGCTACCCAGTCTTAGGCCATCACCATGATCAGTTGCGGATGAGACCGTTGTGATCCATAGGGTTTTCCTTGGCTGATTTTTTAAGTAGGTCATCAGGCCTTTCTTCCTAGTCTGTCCTAGCCTGGAAGCTCCACTGAAACCTGTTCAGCATCACAGCAACACATGAGCCTCCATGGACAGACGGATGGTGGCTGTAGATGAGGTGCATTGGTTGGGGATCAAACCCACATTCTCCTGCAAAGAAGAGAAGAATTCTACCGCTTGGTTAGCAACCGAGTGCTTTAACCATTTTTGCCACCCAGGGACTACACACACGTTTTTTTCAAGAAAATTGAAGCCACCTGAGATTCCCAACTTGCATTTCATCATTACAAATAATCTTTCCTCTCTTTATTCCTGATTGAGAAAAACATGACTTCCTCTGGTAAGCTTGAACCCATACCTTCGTGCCTCACTATGTCCCTGCCACCCACTCCTTACATACCAGTCTCTCCTTTTCGAAAAGCTTCCTGCCACCACCTTCAAAGATGTTCAGATCTTCCTCGTTTCAAGTCGGTAAGCACTTCTTTGAATACACTGTCTAGTTCTACTCTGCACACATGGGGTCACCCTGAGTCGGAATAGACTTGAAAGCAACTAAAAACAACAGAAGTCATTTTCCTCATGAAAAGTAGGTTGTACTGCAGGCAAAGAAATTCAGTGGTAGCCAATTCACTGTTAAAGCTAGTATTGTGTTAGGTTCAGCTTGTTCACACATTTCAAAAATACCTCATTACAACAATTTATGGGTTTTATAAATAATGAGATTGACAAATTAACCTATTTGGCAAAATCCCATTAGATGCTTAGTGAATAGAAGGAGCAATATGAAAGCCACACCCCAACACACACATGCGTGCACACACACATATTTCTTTAAAAAATAATTTAAAAGTTTAAAGTGATTCTTAAATTAACAATGGACAATGGACAAACATCAGTCAAGGTGGTTGGCAGGTGGAGGGCTCTGGAAACTGGTGATGGCAGTAGAACAATCTTAATCTGGCCAACATGAGAGCTCACTGTAAGAGGGGAAACATCATATATTATATGCCCAATAAATATTTATTAGAAGTAATTGACTTTGGAGGCCTACTTTTTCCCCGCTTGTTTATTGTCATTCAGGCATTAAGTGATGTTGACTTCCTGTGGTATGGCGTACCCACTTTAGAAATCTGACCTGCTTTGTGGGAAAACAGCTCTGTCCCCTCCCCACCCCTTCCCTTTGTATGCCCCACCTGAAGCAAGACTTCAGAAATGAAAAAACCTAGGTCACTTTGATGTTTTTTGGAGTTTGTACTCTGTCACTTCGAGACTGGAAAAGAAAAGATGGCTATAAACTTCAGATACTTTCCCAGCTCAGGCTTCTGCCTTTGCTTCTGAATGTTGTCTGAGACCAGAATCGTTCAGGCAGTCAATTCTTGGATAGTACATAAACTTAAGGACTCTGGCTTCCGTGAAAGTTTACGTGATATTTCTCCCTCCCTCACCTTGCCCCCTGCCCCCATTCTCTGTTTCCTTTTCTTTCCTATAATAGCATAACTTTGTTATCTTTGTGGAGCTGGCAGTGCCTAGCACAGATTTGTACAATTTAAGAGACCAGTGAGAAAACGGAAACTAGAGAACAGTGATTAACTACAGATATGGTTTTTAAAAACAAGTTTTTGTTTTTAATGAAAGCCTGGGTTTAAAGGAAAAGCATTAAAGTTGAGAAGAGGAAGAAGTATTACTTTGTTTAATAAAATCGAAATTCTTCTAGAGCACACACAAAAAGATACAAATGACAAATTACTAAAATTATAAAATTTTCCAGAGATACCTTTCCTCAATACAAAATTCACTTTAAAATTCATCTATGTTTATATGTTTAATATTTACTGGTAGGAACCAAGTATCATATCAGGCCCCATGACAGACTGGAAAATGTCAAAGCAAATCCAATGTCATTTTAATTTCAAGGAATTTAGAATCTAGTAGTTGAGATGAGTCATATCTCCAAGTCAGTGTAACCAGGATGGTAAGAGATGAATGGCGTAGGATGGTAGAGCGTTTTCATCTGATAAGATCAGAACGATATCCTGAGAAAGTGGTGCTGTTTTTAACTCCTGGTTATTACAACAGACACCTCCTCATTTTCCCTCTTATCAGTGTGTTCTGTTTTCCTCTTTGGTGAAGTGTGTGTTCAAATTTTTGGCTCATTTTTTTCTTACTCAGTTTTTGGCTTTTTATTATGGAGTTTTGAGAGTTTCTTTACATATTCTGGAGACAAAGACTTTTTCAAAGATGTGGCTTGCAAATATTTTCTGATAGCATGTGGCATGGCTTTGCATTCTCATATTATTGTCTTTTGAAGAGTAGAAGATTTTAAGTCCATTTTATAGTGTTTTCTTTTATGGATCATGCTTTTTGAGTCCTCTCTTTGAAGTCTTTGCCTAACACAAGATCGTAGAGAGTTTTTCCTATGCGTTCTTCTAGAAGTCTTAAGGATTTTAAGTTTTACATTTAAACCTATGATCAATTTGAGTTATGAAGTATTTGGTATGAATTTATGGTTGGAAGTTTATTTCTTTTTCTTTCCTTCCTTCCCTGTTTTCTTCTTCCTCCTTCTTTCCTTCCTTGCTCCCTCCCTCCCACCCTCCTTTCTACATATGGATGTCCAGTTGTTCCAGCACCATTTATTGAAAAGATGGTCTTTATCCCACTGAATTGCCTTTACATTTTTGTCAAAAATCAATTGACAACATATGTGTGGGTATGTTTTTGGACTCTATTCCATTGATCTATTTGTCTATTTGATGTTGGTACTACACTCTTTACTTACTGTAGCTTTTTAGTAAGTATTGAATTTGGATTGTATTAAGTTTTTTGGCTTTGTTCTTCTTCACACTCACTTTGGCTATTCTGGAGCCCTGGTGGCAAAGTGGTTAAGAGCTCTGCTGCTAACCCAGCAGTTCGAATCCGTTCCTTAGAAACCCTATGGAGAAGTTCTACTCTGTCCTATAGGGTCACTGTTCATGGAGGGCTTTTCTTATAATGTCTGTGGTTTTCTTGTAATACCGGCCTCATAGAAAGCTCTGCTCTTCAAGTATTCTGGAAGAATTTTCTTTGTGGGAAAGTTTTTAACTACAAATTGAATTTCTTCAATAAATATAGGACTATTTGAATTATCTATTTTTTTCTTGAGTGAGTTTTGGTACTTTGTGTCCTATGAAGTATTTGTCTTTTTCATGTGAATTGTTGAATTTATTGGCACAAAGCTGTTTATAATATTCCCATATTATTCTTTTAATAACTGTAAAAACTACAGTGATGTCACCTCTCTCATTCTTGATATTGGTGATTTGTGTCCTCTTATCCAGATCTGTCTAGATAGAGGTTTATTAATTTTATTTATCTTTTCTAAGAACAAACCTTCGGTTTAATTGGTTTGCTCTTTTGATCTTCTGTTTTCTATTTCATTGCTTTGATTCTACTTGGTATTTTCTGTTATCTACTTCCTTTGGGTTTACTTTGTTCTTTTTCTAGTTTTAAAGATGAAAGCTGAAATAATTGATTTATAATGTCCTCCTTTTCTAACATAGGGGTGTTTAGTGCTGTCAATTTCCCTCCAACCACTTTATCACACAAATTTTGTTATGCTCTGCTTTTCATATTTTCTAATTTCATTTTTTATTTCTTTTTGACCTATTGGTTATTCATTGTTGTTGTTGGGCACCGTCTAGTTAGTTCCAAAACATAACAATCCCAAGCGGCAGAGTAGAACTGCCCTGTAGGGTTTTCTTAGCAGTAATCTCTATGGAAGCAGATTACCAGGTCTTCCTGCAGAATTGCTGGGTAGGTTTGAATTGTCAGCCTTTAGGTTAGCAGCCATGTGCTTAACCATTGCACCACCAGGTGTCCTCATTGGTTATTTTTTCTGTTGCTGTGCAGTTGATGCCAACTCATAGCAACCACATAGGACAGGGTAGAACTGCCCCATAGGGTTTCCAAGGAAGAACTGGTGGATTTGAACTACTGACCTTTTGGTTGGCAACTGAGCTCTTAACCACGGCTTCACCAGGGATCCACTAGTTAATTAGAAGTGTGTTATTTAGTTTCAGAATGTTTCAGGATTTTCCAGATATCCTTCTGTTATAGATTTCTAATTTAACTGAGGTCAAAAAATATACTTTCTATGACCCGAATCCCTTTAAGTTTATGGACACATGTTGCATAGACCAAATATGATCTATCTTCATAAATGTTCTTTGTGCATTTGGAAAGAATATGTACTATGCTGTTGATATGTAGAGTGCTCTGTAAATGACAATTAAGTTTAGTTGATTTTTATATCCTTACTGATTTACTGTCTACTTATTCTATACATTATTAAAAGAGAGGTTTTGAAATAATCTTATTGTAATTATGGTTTTGTCTGTTTTTTCTTATTGTTCTATCAGTTTTTGTTTTGTGAGTTTTGAAGCTCTGTTGTTGGGTGCATTAAAGTTTAAGATTGTTATTTCTTCTTCATTAATTGGCACTTTAATTATTATAAAATGGTTTTATTAATGATGATGTGAAACCTTTACATTACCAGTCAGAACAAGGCTGGGGCCTACTGTGGAACAGACCATCAATTGCTCATATGCAGGTTCAAGTTGAAGCTGAAGAAAATTAGAACAAGTCCACTGGAGCCAAAGTATGACCTTGAGCATATCCCACCTGAATTTAAAGACCATTTCAAGAATAAATTTGATGGATTAAACACTAATGACTGAAAACCAGATTAGTTGTGGAAGGACTTCAAGGATATCATACATGAAGAAAGCAAGAGATCATTCAAAAGACAGGAAAGAGAGAAAAGACCAAAACGGATATCGGAAGAGACTCCGAAACTTGCTCTTGAAGGTCGAGTAGCTAAAGTGAATGGAGAAATGATGAAATAAAAGAGCTGAACAGAAGATTTCAAAGGGTGGCTTGAGAAGACAAAGTAAAGTATTATAATGACCTGTGCAGAGACTTGAAGATAGAAAACCAAAAGGGAAGAACAGACTCGGTATTTCTCAAGCTGAAAGAGCTGAAGAAAAAACTGAAGTCTCGAGTTGCAATATCGAAGGATTCTACAGGGAAAATATTAAATGATGCAGGAAGCATCAAAAGCAGATGGAAGGACTGTACAGAGTTACTATACCAAAAAGAACTGGTCAACGTTCAACCATTTCGGGAGGTGACATATGATCAGGAATCGATGGTAATGAAGGAAGAAGTCCAAGCTGCACTGAAGACACTGGCGAAAAACAAGTCTCCAGGTTTGACAGAATACCAATGGAGATGTTTCAACAAATGGATGCAGCACTGGAAGCGTTCACTTGGCTATGCCAAGAAATTGGAAGACAGCTACCTGGCCAATGGGCTGGAAGAGATCCATATTTATGCCTGTTCCCAAGAAAGATGATCCAACCAAATGCAGAAGTTATCAAACAATATCATTAATATCACACACAACTAAAATTTTGCTAAAGATAATTCAAAAGTGACTGCGGCAGTATATCAACACGGCACTGCCAGAAATTCAAGCTGAATTCAGAAGAGGACGTGGAACCAGAGATATCGTTGCTAATGTCAGATGGATTCTGGCTGAAAGCAGAGAATACCAGAAAGATGTTTACCTGTGTTTTATTGACTATGCAAAGGCATTTGACTGTGTGGATCATAAAAATTACGGATAGCATTGCAAAGAATGGGAATTCCAGAACACTTAATTGTCCTCATGAGAAGCCTGTACGTGTAACAAGAGGCGGTCGTTCAAACAGAACAAGGGCATACTTCATGGATTAAAATCAGGAAAGGTGTATGTCAGGGTTGTATCCTTTCACCATAGCTATTCCATCTGTATGCTGAGCAAAAAATCTGAGAAGCTGGACTATATGAAGAAGAATGGGCCATCAGGATTGGAGGAAGACTCATTAACAACCTGCATTATGCAGATGACACAACCTTGCTTGCTTAAAGTGAAGAGGACTTGAAGCACTTAACTAATGAAAATCAAAGACCACAGCCTTCAGTATGGATTACACCTCAATATCAAGAAAACAAAAATCCTCACAACTGGACCAATAAGCAACATCATGACAAACGGGGAAAAGATTGAAGTTGTCAAGAATTTCATTTTACTTGGATCCACAATCAACACCCATGGAAGCAGGAGTAAAGAAATCAAAAGACGCGTTGCATTAGGCAAATCTGCTGCAAAAGACCTTTTTGAAGTGCTGAAAAGCAAAGATGTCACCTTGAAGACTAATGTGCACCTGACCCAAGCCATGGTGTTTTCAATCGCCTCATGTGCATACGAAAGCTGGACGATGAATAAGGAAGACCGAAGAAGAACTGACACCTTTAAATTGTGGAGTTGGTGAAGAATATTGAATGTACCACAGACTGCCAGAAGAACGAACAAAGCTGTCTTGGAAGAAGTCCAACCAGAATGTTCCTTATAAGCAAGGATAGCGAGACCATGTCTCGCATACTTTGTACATGTTGTCAGGAGGGATCAGTCCCTGTGAAGTCTTTTGATGAGCATAAGTGTTTGATTTTTAGGAGCTCCCAGTTATCTAGTTTCTGTTCTGGTGTTTGTGCATTGTTGGTAATGTTTTGTATTTTGTTTATGCCATGTATTAGGGCTTCTAATGTTGTACGTATTTTTTCTTCCATGAAGCTTATCATTTTACATTTTATATTTAGGTCTTTGATCCATTTCGAGTTGGTTTTTGCGCATGGCGTGAAGTATGGGTTTCGTTTCATTTTTTTGCAGATGGATATCCAGTTATGCCAGCAGCATTTGTTAAAGAGGCTGTCTTTTCCCTACTTAACAGATTTTGGGCCTTTGTCAAATATCAGTTGCTCATATGTGGATGGATTTATGTCTGGATTCTCAATTCTGTTCCCTTGGTCTATGTATCTGTTGTTGTACCAGTACTAGGCTGTTTTGACTAACATGGCGGTATAATATGTTCTAAAATCAGGTAGTGTGAGGCCTCCCACTTTGTTGTTCTTATTCAGTAATGATTTACTTATCCGGGACCTCTTTCCCTTCCATATGAAGTTGGTGATTTGTTTCTCCATCTCATTAAAATATGTCATTGGAATTTGGATCAGGATTGCATTGTATCTATAGATCACCTTGGGCAGCACAGACATTTTTACAATGTTGAGTCTTCCTATCCATGAGCAAGGTATGTTTTTCCACTTATGTAGGTCTCTTGGTTTCTTGCAGTAGTGTCTTATAGTTTTCTTTGTATAGGTCTTTTACGCCTCTGGTTAGATTTATTCCTAAGTACTTTATCTTCTTAGGGGCAATTGTAAATGGTATTGATTTGGTGACTTCCTCTTCTATGCTCTCTTTGTTGATGTAGAGGAATCCAGCTGATTTATTTATGTTTATCTTGTATCCTAATACTCTGCTGAACTCTTCTATTAGTTTCAGTAGTTTTCTTAAGGATTCTTTAGGTTTTTCTGTGTATAAGATCATGTCTTCTGCAAACGGAGGTACTTTTACTTCTTCTTTGCCAATTTGAATGCCCTTTATTTCTTTATCTAGCCTTATAGCTCTGGCTGGGACCTCCAGCACAATGTTGAATAAGAGTGGTGATAAAGGGCGTCCTTGTCTGGTTCCCGATCTCAATGGGAATGTTTTCAGGCTCTCTCCATTTAGGGTGATGTTGACTGTTGGCTTTGTATACATGCCCTTTATTATGTTGAGAAATTTTCTTTCTATTCCTATTTTGCTGAGAGTTTTTATCATGAATGGGTGTTGAACTTTGTCAAATGCCTTTTCTGCATCAATTGATAAAATCATGTGATTCTTGTCTTTTGTCTTATTTATATGATGGATTGCATTGATTGTTTTTCTAATGTTGAAGCATTCCTGCATACCTGGTATGAATCCCACTTGGTAGTGCTGAATTATTTTTTTGAAATGTTTTTGAATTGTGTTGGCTAGAATTTTGTTGAGGATTTTTGTGTCAAAGTTCCTGAGAGATATTTGTCTGTAATTTTCTTTTTTTGTGGAGCCTTTACCTGATTTTGGTATCAGGGTTATGCTGTCTCCATAGAATGAGGTTGGGAGTATGCCATCCTCTTCTATGCTCCGAAATACCTTTAGTAGTAGCAGTGTTAGCTCTTCCCTGAAAGTTTGGTAAAATTCTCCAGGGAAGCCGTCAGGGCCAGGGCTTTTCTTTGTTGGGAGTTTTTTGATTACTTTTTTAATCTTTTCTTTTGTTATAGGTTTATTTAGTTGTTCTGTTTCTGTTTCTGTTAGTTTAGGTAGGTAGTGTGTTTCTAGACATTTATCCATTTCCTCTACATTTTCAAATTCGTTAGAGTACAAGTTTTCATAGTACCGTGTTATGATTCTTTTAATTTCAGTTGGGTCTGTTGTGATATCACCCAAGTCATTTCTTATTAGGGGTATTTGCTTCGTCTCCTGTTTTTCTTTTGTCAGTATGGCCAATGGTGTATTGATTTTGTTAATCTTTCCAAAGAACCACCTTTTGGTCTTGTTAACTCTTTCAATTGTTTTTCTGTTTTCTATTTCATTTAATTCTGCTCTAATTTTTATTATTTGGCTTCTTCTGGTGCCTGAGGGTTTGTTTTGTTGCTCTCTTTCTATTTGTTCAAGTTGTAGGGATAATTCTTTGATTTTGGCCCTTTCTTCTTTTTGTATGTGTGCATTTATTGCTATAAATTGACCTCCAAGCACTGCTTTCGCTGTGTCCCAAAGTTTCTGGTAGGAAGTGTTTTCATTCTCATTGGATTCTATGAATTCCATTATTGTGTCCTTAAGTTTTTCTGTAATCCAATCGTTTTTGAGCAAAGTGTTGTAGTTTCTATGTGTTTAATTTCTTTTCCCTGATATTTCTGTTATTGACTTCTAGTTATGGCTCTATGGTCAGAGAAGATGCTTTGTATTATTTCTGTGTTTTGGATTCTCTTATGGCTTGCTTTATGGCCTAATACATGGTCTATTGTAGAGAATGTTCCATGTGCCTTGGAAAAGAAAGTATGGTTGGATGCTTTTTTATCCTTGGTAGAGGCGAATATTACATTAACATGGTTTACTTTCAAAGTCAAGCATATGGAGAACTAGCTCAGAACTATGTGCTCCAGAAAAAGATTCTGTCACTGTCCCTTAGGCCTTGCCCCATTTGGACCTGCACCTTTGTAAATCACTGGTTTGGTGTATGATGGTTTGAAGTTTCTTCCATTCTTATTGGTGCCATCTCTAGCACAGTGATACTCACATACACAAAGACCTAAGCAAATCTCAATTGGGTAAAAAAAAAAAAAAGTCCAGCTTTCAAAACCATTTCAAATATTTCCTGTTGTGTGACTGAAGGATTGTGTGCAGTTTTAAGCTTTCCACTAATCTACAAACACAATTTTCCATATCCTTTACTGCCAGCACAGAGGCTTAGGCAGACCTGTTTACCTTCTAGCAGAATAGCTTCTACTCTTTCCTTGATCCCCTACAAGGGGTCAGGCAGACCTGGAAGGTGATAGACAGGGCCAGGATGGCAGGGTGCTGGGATGGTCAAGAAAGAGAGCATTAGGGAGCCTGAGAGTGAAAGCCAAGAGCTTCTCATGATCTTACTTCCATTACCCTGAAACTGTAGCTTACTTTTGTCATCATTGTGTTTCAAGTGCTTTTTGCAAAATAACCAAGTTGAGCTTGTTTATAAACAAGTTAGGTTTCAAAGATTACTGAGAAGCTAGAGCATAAAAGCAAGCATTTTGTCCTCTGACGTTATCTGCAGGGCCTTCTGAGGAAGCTAGGCAGCGGGTCGCTGGACCACTGGGACTGTGCCCAGGTCTATTCAGGAGAGCACCGAGTTCTCCTGCAAGTGCCCTTCTGCCGAGGCCTGCTGCAGTCCCTAAGACAACATCTCCCAATTTCACTTTTGTACTGATAACAGCATCATCAGAGACAATGGCAAATGGTGGGCAACCCACTTCTCCTTTCGGAAGAGGGTGGGGAGGAATCTTTGATTTTGGTATATTTTTCTTGCACCTTTGGAAATATGTTCAATCTGAGAGCAATGTGAATATATTCCCTGTACATTTAGGCAGGGATATTTTCAGCAAGAATGGCGTTTAACTTCACAGTATACCAATTAAAGCTAGACCCAAGCGTGTGATTAAGCTAATGATTTGGTAGCTCTCAAAACTGGAAATCATTAAGTTAGACCCCCATCTTCTTTCAGGAGGCAAGTTATTGATTGTGTATTGTTACCTGAAATTCTCCTGGGGGAGGGGCAGGAGGGAGGGTATCTCATCACACCCATTCCAACGACTTATTAAAAGTATTCCTTCCAGTTATATCAGTTTTAGGAATGAATTTGGCAGCAAGTAACACTAACAAAAGCCAAAAAGACTAGAGTACTTTTTAAAAAATAAGAGTTGATTTTTCTTGCCTTTCTGGAAGTCCAGAGGTAGGCAGCATCTAGTGTTACTTCACAGAGTCAGTACTATCAGGGCTCATCACTGTAATGTTCTTAATCTTTCTTTCATGGTTGCAAGATCGCTGCTGAGTACCAGTCACCTTTCTCACATGCCAAGGAAGGAGAATGAAGAAGAGAAGGGGGTAGTACATATATCAAGAAAACAAAAGATTTCATGGAAACTCTGGGGAAAACTTTTACTTATATTACTTTGACCAGAAATATATCATGCGGCCACTTCTCCCTAAGGGCCTTAGGGAAACAAAGCTGAGGAATGAGGCCACAGAGGAGTTCTGATAGTTTTACCCATCTTGTTGCACTTGCCTCTATGATATTTTAAAGAGCTGTGGTAGTGCAGTGGTTGAAGTGTTAGGCTGCTAACTGAACGGTCAGCAGTTCGAATCTACCAGCCGCTCTGCAGGAGGAAGATGTGGCAGTCTGCTTCCATAAAGATTACAGCCTTGGAAAAGCTATGGGGCAATTCTAGCCTGTCTTATAGGGTTCCTATGAGCCGGAATTGACTCAATCACAACAGGATTTTTTTTAATGATATTTTAGCACCCATGATAGCCTTACCCTGTATCTTGCTCTAAGTATGTTAAATTGTAGTAATCACTAACAAATGGGCTTACTACGTGCCATGCATTTTACATGTATTACTCCATTTAATTCTCATAACAACCCACTGAAGTGATCAGTGTATGATTATAAGACCCTGGATGGCCCAAATGATAAGCACTTGATTATGAGCTGAGAAACAGGTGTTTCAAACCCAACCAGAAGTGCCTTGGAAGACAGGCCTAGCAATTTGCTTCCAAAAGGTCATAGCCTGGAAAACCATATGAAGCAATTTTGCTCTGCACATACAGAATCTACATGAGTTGAAATCACTGTACAGCTACTAACAACAACAAAATGTACGATTAACATCGCTATTTTAGAGATTAGGAAACGGAGGCACAGAAGGTAATAACTTGTCCCAAGATCTTAGAGCTTGGAAGTGGCAGAGCCAACGTTCAAACCTGGCTGGGCAGGCTGGCTTCAGAGTTTTTCTCTAAACCATTACATCATATTCCCTCTCCAGTGTAAAAATATGTACAGTACAGCTATAAGCAGATACGTAAACACCTGACGGACTTATTGAAATTAAGAGAGATAGCTATAGGGAAAGCATTTGGAACAGGACTGAGGAGGTCTGAATTATTGTCCTCACTTCACTGCCACTTGGTCATTCGTTCAACAAATAGTTCTGAGTTCCTTGTATGTGCCAGACACTGTGTAAATAAGACAGACAACTCCATTATATCCTAGTGGAGGATATAGACCAAAAAAAAAAAATGAAATAAGCAAATAAATCGATGTAGTATATATTGTTGGTAAGTGGGAAGAAGGAAATGCAGAGAGCTGAGATGGGGATGATTGTGGTTAGGAGATGCAACTTTAGTTAAGGTGGTCAGGAAAGGATTCCCTGAGGAAAGGACATTTACCACTGGGAACTACATGAGGAGAAGCAGCTTGCCCTGGAAATAGCAGGCAGGAGAATGTTCCAGGTATAAAAACCTTAAGAGCCAATTTCCTGAGGGAGGAGAGAGCTTGGCTTATTTGGAGAAACTGAAAAAAAGATTAGCACGCCTAGTGCCAATGCCAGGGTAGAGTGATACAAGGTGACACTGAAGAAAAAGTTAGAGGACGAATGTTGTAGACCTTGAAGCCATAGAAAAGAATGTGTGTTATCATAATTGCAGTGGAAGCTGTGTGTCCCCACTTTATTCTTAGAAACATCTCCCTCATCCCAGCAATATACCACTTGCTTTGACTTCTTCATGGGGTTACTCTGAAGAACAAATGATGTGTCTTAGTTATCTAGTGCTGCTTTAACAGAAATACCACAAGTGGATGGCTTTAACAAAGGGAACTTTATTTTCTCACAGTCTTTTTTTTTTTTTTTTTTAAGTAGGCTAGAAGTCCAAATTCAGGGCATCAGCTCCAGGGGAAGGCTTTCTCTCTCTGTTGACTCGTCAATCTTTCCCTGGACTGGGAGCTTCTCCATGCAGGAACCCTGGGTCCAAAGGCACTGCTTTCTTGGTGGTATGAGGACCCCTGTCTCTCTGCTCACCTCTGTTTTATATCTCAAGAGATTGCCTCAAGAAACAATCCAATCTTGTAGATTGAGTCCTGCCTCACTAAAACAACTGCTGCCTATCATCCCTCATTAACATTATAGAGGCAGGATTTACAACACATAGGAAAATCACACCATACCAGGAATCATGGCCCAGCCAAATTGATACACACATTTTTGGGGGGACATAATTCAGTCCATGACATGATGTAATGTACATGATTGTTGTTGTTCGGTGCCATTGAGTTGGTTCCAACTCCTACGTACAACAGAACGAAACACTATCTGGTCCTGCACCATCCTCAATCTTTGTTATGCTTGAGCCCATTGTTGTAGCCACTGTGTCAGTCCATCTTGCTGAGGGTCTTCCTCTTTTTTGCTGACCCTCTACTTTACCAAGTGTGGTGTCCTTCTCCAGGGACTGGTCCCTCCTGATAACATGTCCAAAGTACATGAGACAAAGTCTCATCACCCTTGCTTCTAAGGAGCATTCTGGTTGTACTTTCAAGACAGATTTGTTCCTCTTCTGGCAGTCCATGGTATATTCAATACTCTTCACCAACGCCATAATTCAAAGGTGTCAATTCTTTGGTCTTTCTTATTCATTCTCCAGCTTTTGCATGTATTTGATTTAAAATACCGATACCATGGCTTGGGTTAGGCGCACCTTGGTCCTCAAAGTGACGTGATAGTAAACTATTGCATGTAAAATTCTATATAAAATCAGAGATAATTAAGACCAATAAGTACTTCTTTTTTTTTGGTAAATTTTGTTATTATTGAGAATATACACAGCAAAACACAAACCAATTCAACAGTTTCTATGTGTACAACTTAGTGACATTCATATGTTAAGTATTTCTTATATATATATAATTTTAACATGCTTTAGGTGAAAGTTTATAGCTGAAGTTAATTTCTCATTCAAAAATTTATACACATAATTTTTTTGTGACATTGGTTGCAGTCCCCACAATGTGACATAAGTATTTCTTAAGGCACAAACAGTTAAGCACTTGACTTCTAGCTGAACCATTGGCAGTTCAGACCCATCCAGAGATACCTCAGAAGACAAGCCTGGCAATCTGTTTCTGAAAGGTCACAGCCTTGAAAACCCTGTGCAGCAGTTTTACTCTGCACACATGGGGTCAGCATGAGTCGAAATCGGCTCAATGGCAGCTAACAATGTATTTCCTAGCAAGAGCTCTATGTTATTTATTTATTGTACAAAAATTTATACACACATTGTTGTGTGACCCTAGTTGCTATCCTTATACTGTGACAGCACACTGCCCCTTTCCACCTTGAATTTCCCATGTCCATTCAACCAGCTCCTGTCCCTTTTTGCCTTCTTATCTTGCCTCTGGACAGGAGATGTCCATTTAGTCTCTTGTATCTACTTTTTTTTTTTTTTTAATCTACTTGAGCTAAGAAGCACACTCTACAGCACTATCATTTTTTGTCTCATAGTCCAGTCTAATCTTTGTCTAAAGAGTTGGTTTCTGGAATGGTTTTATTTCTGGGTTAACAGAGAATCTGGAGGCCATGTCTTCTGTGGTTCCTCCAGTCTCAGTCAGACCGTTAAGTCTGGTGTTTGTACTAGAACTTGAATTCTGGCACCCCACTTTTGTCCTGCTCCATCAGGGAGTCTCTGTTGTGTTCCCTGTCAGGGTACTCATTGGTGGTAGCCAGGTACCATTTAGATCTTCTGGTCCCAGGCTAATGGAGTCTCTGGTTTATGTGGCCCTTTCGTCTCCTGGGCTAGTATTTCCCTTGTGTCTTTGATGTTCTTCATTCTCCTTTGTGCCAGGTGGGTTACATCTTAGATGGTTGCTTGAAAGCTTTTAAGACCCCAGACACCACTCACCAAAGTGGGGTACAGAACATTTTCTTAATAAACTTTGTTATTCCAGTTGACCTAGATGTTCCCCAAAACCATGGTCCCCAGACCCCTACCCCTGCTACTCTGTCCCTCAAAGTGTTTGGTTGTATTCAGTAATCTTAGCTTTTGGTTTAGTCCAGTTGTGCTGACTTGCCCTGTATTCTCTGTTGTCTTTCCCTTCATTTGAGATAATTCTTGTCTACTATCTAGTTAGTGAATTCTCCTCTCCCTCCCTCCCCACCCTCTTAACCATCAAAGAATGTTTTCTTTTGTTTAAACCTTTTCTTGAGATCTTATATTAGTGTTCTCATACAATATTTGTCCTTTTGCAACTGACTAACTTCTCTCAGCAAAATGCCTTCCGGATTCATCCATGTTATGAGATGTTTCGCGGATTCATCATTGTTCTTTATTGTTGTGTAGTATTCCGTTGTGTGAATGTACCATTATTTGTTTATCCGTTCATCTCTTAATGAGCACCTAGGTTGTTTCCATCATTTTGTTATTGTGAACAGTGCTGTAATGAACACGGGTGTGCATATATCTATTCATTTGACAGCTCTTTTTTCTCTAGGATATATTCCAAGGAGTGGAATTGCTGAATAGTATGGAACTTCTATTTCTAGCTTTTCGAGGAAGTGCCAAATCGATTTCCAAAGTGGTTGTAGCATTTCATATTCCCACTGGCGGTGCATAAGTGTTCCAGTCTTTCCACAACCTTGCCAACATTTATTATTTTGTGTTTTTTTGGATTAATGCTAGCCTTGTTGGGGTGTGTGTTGGGGTAAGATGGTATCTCATTGCAGTTTTGGCTTGCATTTCTCTAATGGCTAATGATTGTGAACATTTCCTCATGTATCTGTTAGCCGCCTGCATGTCTTCTTCGGTGAAGTGCTTGTTCATATCCTTCGCTGATTTTTTATTGGGGTTATTTGTCTTTTTGTTGTTGAAATTTTGTAGTATCTTGTAGATTATAGAGATAAGACCCTGATCGGATACACCATAACCAAAATTTTTCCCAGTCTATAGGTTGCCTTTTTACTCTTTTGGTGAAGTCTTTTGATGAGCATAAGTGTTTGATTTTTAGGAGCTCCCAGTTATCTAGTTTCTGTTCTGGTGTTTGTGCATTGTTAGTAATGTTTTGTATTCTGTTTATGCCATGTATTAGGGCTCCTAATGTTGTACCTATTTTTTCTTCCGTGATCTTTATTGTTTTAGATTTTATATTTAGGTCTTTGATTCATTTTGAGTCAGTTTTTGTACCTATTTTTTCTTCCGTGATCTTTATTGTTTTAGATTTTATATTTAGGTCTTTGATTCATTTTGAGTCAGTTTTTGTCCATGGTGTGAGGTATGAGTCTTGTTTCATTTTTTTGCCAAAGGATATCCACTTATGCCAGCACTGTTTGTTAGAGATTGTCTTTTTCCATTTAATGGACTTTGGGCCTTTGTCAAATATCAGCTGCTTGTAGGTGGATGAATTTATGTCTGTATTCTCAATTCTGTTCCATTGGTCTATGTGTCTGTTGTTGTACCAGTATCAGGCTGTTTTGACTACTGTGGTGTATGATAGGTTCTAAAATCAGGTAGTGTGAGGCCTCTCACTTTGTTCTTCTTCAGTAATGCTTTACTTATCCATGGCCTCTTCCCTTTCCATATGAAGTTGGTGATTAGTTTCTCCACCTCATTAAAAAATGTCCTTGGGATTTGGATCAGGATTGTACAGTATCTGTAGATCGCTTTGAGTGGAATTGACATTTGCACAATTTTGAGTCTTCCTATCCATGAGCAAGGTATATTCTTCCACTTATGTAGGTCTCTTGGTTCCTTGCAAAATCGTCTTGTACTTTTCTTTGTATAGGTCTTTTATGTCTGTGGTTGGATTTACTCCTAAGTATTTTGTCTTCTTGGGGGCTGTTGTAATTGGTATTGATTTGGTGATTTCCTCTTTAAAGTTCTCTTTGTTGGTGTAGAGGTATCCAGCTGATTTTTGTATGTTTATCTTGTACCCTGATACTTAGCTGAAATTTTCTATTAGTTTCAGTGGTTTTCTTGTGGATTTTGGGGGGTTTTCTGTGTGTAAGATCATATCACCTGCAAATAGGGATACGTTTACTTCTTCCTTACCAATTTGGATGCCCTTTATTTCTTTTTCTTGCCTGATTGCTCAGGCTAGTACCACCAGAACAATGTTGAATAAGAGTGGTTATAAAGGGCAGCCTTGTCTGGCTTCCATTCTCAAGGGGAATGCTTTCAGACTCTCTCCATTTGGGATGATGTTGGCTATTAAAAAAAAAAAAAAGGCTTTGTATAAATGCTCTTTATTATGTTGAGGAATTTCCCTTCTATTCCTATTTTGCTGAGAGTTTTTGTCATGAATGTGTGTTGAACTTTGCCAAATGCCTTTTCTGCATCAATTGAAAAGATCCTGTGGTTCTTGTCTTTTGTTTTACTTATGTGACGGATTACATTGATTGTTTTCCTAATGTTGAACTATCCCTGCATACCTAGTAATAATCCTACTTGGTCATGGTGAATTTGTTTGATATGTTGTTGAATTCTCTTGTCTACAATTTTGTTGAGGACTTTTGCATCTATGTTCGTAAGGGATATTAGTCAGTAATTTTCTTTTTTGGAGTCTTTACCTGGTTTTTGTATCAGGGTTATGCTGTCTTCATAGAATGAGTTTGGGAGTAGTCCCTCCTTTTTTATGCTCTGAAATGGCTTTAGCAGTAGTGGTGTTAACTCTTTTCTGAAATTTTGGTAGAATTCTCCAGGGAAGCCATCAGGGCCAGGGCTTCATTTCCTTGCAAGTTTTTCAATTACCTTTTCAATCTCTTTTCTTATAGGTTTGTTTAGTTGTTCCACCTCTGTTTGTGTTAGTTTAGATAGGTAGTGTGTGTCTAGAAATTTGTCCATTTCCTCTAGGTTTTCAAATTTGTTGGAGTATAATTTTTCATAGTATTCTTTTATGATTCTTTTAATTTCAGTTGGGTCTGTTGTGATATCACCCATTTCATTTCTTATTTGGGTCATTTGTTTCCTGTCCTGTTTTTCTTTTGTCAGTTTGGCCAGTGGTTTATTGATTTTGTTGATCTTTTCAAAGAACCAGTTTTTGGTCTTTTTAACTCTTCTATTCCCTATTACATTTATTGCTGCTCTAATTTTTTATTATTTGGTTTCTTGTTACCTTTGGTTTCTTTTGCTGCTCTGTATTTCCTCGAGTTGTAGGGTTAATGTTTTGATTTTGGCCCTTCTTTTTTTGGTGCTATAAATTGACCTCTGAGCACTGCTTTTTGGTGCTATAAATTGACCTCTGAGCACTGCTTTAGCTGTGTCCCAAAGGTTCTGATAGGAAGTGTTTTTTTCTTATTTCATTCTATGAATTTTTTTATTCTGTCCTTAATTTCTGCTACAACCCAGTAGTTTTTGAGTAAGATATTGTTCAGTTTCTATGTATTCATTTTTTTTTTTCCTTGCTTTTTCTGTAATTGATTTCTACTTTTATGGCTTTATGATCAGAAAAGATGCTTTGTAATATTTTGATGCTTTGGATTCTGTTAAGGCTTGCTTTGTGGCCTAATATGTGGTCTATTCTGGAAAATGTTCCATGTGCATTGGAAGAGAAAGTGTACTTGGCTGCTGTTGGATGGAGTGTTCTGTATATGTGTATGAGGTCAAGTTGGTTGATTATGGCATTTAGATCTTCTGTGTCTTTATTGAGCTTCTTTCTGGGTGTTCTGTCCTTCACCAAAAGTGGTGCATTGACGTCTTCTGCCATTATTGTGGAGCTGCCTATTTCTCTTTTCAATGCTGTTAGAGCTTGTTTTGTGTATTTTAGAGCCCTTTCATTGTATGCATAATTATTTATTATGGTTATGTCCTCCTGGTACATTGACCCTTTAATCATTATGTAGTACCCTTCCTTATTCTATGTTCGTGGTGAATTTTACTTTAAAGTCTATTTTGTCAGAGGTTGCCACTTCTGCTCTTTTTTTGATTTTTGTTTGCCTGATATATTTTTTTCCATCCTTTGAGTTTTAGTTTGTGTCTTTAAGTCTAACGTGTGTCCCTTTTAGGCAGCATATAGATGGATTGTATTTTTTTATCCATTCAGCCACTCTTTGCCTATTTATTGGTGCCTTTAGTCCATTTACATTCAGTGTAATTATTGATAGGTATGAATTTAGGGCTGTCATTTGGATGTCTTTTGCATGTGTGTGTTGTTGACAGTTTCTTTGTTCCATTTAATTTTCTGTGCTGAGTAAGTTTTTTATATATATATTTTTTCTTTTCATCCTTTTCATTGTTGTTGATTTTGTATTTGCTGAGTCTTTATGTTTTTCTTGTATTTTATTTTGACGTGTAAGATTGTTAGTTTCCTCTGTGGTTACCTTAATATTTACCCCTATTTTTCTAAGTTTAAACCAATCTTTTATTTCTTGGTATCACCTTGACTTCTCGTTATGAAAGAAGTATGGCAACATTATTTATCCCCTCTTTTTTTGTTTTAATGTTTTCATTTTTTACATATTGACATCTTTGTTTCCCTATTTTCAGTGTTTTAGCTTTGGTTTATTTTGGGGACTTCCCTTTCTGGGTTGATATCTGGTTGTTCTGTCCTGTGTTCTGGTCTTGTGTTGTTATCTGATGTTATTCATTTTCTAAGTTGAGTATTCCATTTAGTGCTTCTTGTAATTTTGGTTTGGTTTTTACAGATTCCCTTAACTTTTTTTTTATCTGCAAATGCCCTAATTTCACCATTGTATTTGAGAGACAGTTTTGCTGGATATGTACTTCTTTGCTGGCATTTTTTTTTTCTTCATGGCTGGATACATGTCATCCCATTGCCTTCTTTCATGCATGGTTTCTGCTGAGTAGTCAGAGCTTAGCCTTATTGACTCTTCTTTGTAGATAATTTTTCATTTATCACTAGGTGCTGTTAAAATTCTCTCTTTATCTTTGGTTTTGGCAAGTTTGATTATAATATATCTTGGTGACTTTCCTTTGGAATCTACCCCGTGTGGGGTTTGATGAGCTTCCTGGATAGATATCTTCTCATCTTTCATGATATCAGAGAAGTTTTCTTCTAACAAATCTTCAGCAATTTTCTCTGTATTTTCTGTTATTCCCCCCGTTCTGGTACTCCAATCACTCCTGGGTTTTTCCTCTTTATAGATTCTCAAATAAATCTTAGGGATTCTTTTTTTTTTTTTTTTAATTCTTTTGTCTAATTTTTCCCCAAGAAAGTTGGTGACAAGTGCTTTGTCTTCAATCTCACTGATTCTGGCTTCCATTTACTCAACTCTGCTCCAATAACTTTCTATTGAATTGTCTTATTCTGAAATTTTATTGTTAATCTTTTAAATTTCTGTTTGCTGTCTCTCTGTGGATTCTTGCAGCCTGTTAAATTTGTCATTATGCTCTTGTGTAACCTTCTTAAGTTCCTCTTTTGCTTTGTCTCTGTGTTTCTTGGCTTGTTTTGCATTTTTCTGATTTCTTTCCTGATCTCTTGAAGAGCTTTGTATATTAATCTTTTGAATTCTGTCTCCAATAATTCCAAAAAATTCTCTTCCTCCAGAAGGTTTCTTTGTTTTGGTGGCTTGCTGAAGCCATCATGGTCTACCTCTTTATGTGATTTGATATTGACTGTTTTCTCCAAACCATCATTAAGTTATTATATTTATTTTATGTTTGCTTACTGTGTTCTAGCTTCTTGTTTTGTTTTGATATGCCCAAATAGGCTGATCGTGTGAGCTAGTTTGATATTTGGCATCTTTGAAGCTGTCACATCCTGTCACCTGGTGGTTAGAGCTGTTACTAGTTATATGAGCCCAGGAGTCCATTTACTTTTCTTGTTTGGATTTGGCTCAGGTGTCCAGATCATCAGTGGATGGTATGTCCCTGTTCTCTACAGCACGTAGGTGAAAGGGTTTTGCAGCCAGAGTATGGGCACCCAATTCCTTTGGCTATAAGGAGTGGGAGGCAGCACTTATTCTTGACCCTTGTTGTGGGTGGCTATTTGGAGTTGGTGGAGCCACCAGTCCTCAGGTCCCTAATGTGGGTAGGTGCAAATGCTGCTTAATGGTCAGGGCAGTGTCAAATGTCATGAATTTGCCACTCCCCCTTATAGCTGATGCAGTTGAAAATAAGCTTTAGGTATATACCGTGTTGTACTGTGCTAATGAGCACCTATCCTTATAGCTGATGCAGTTGAAAATAAGCTTTAGGTATATACCCTGTTGTACTGTGCTAATGAGCACCTATGCTGTTGAAATGAGCCCACACAGGTCTATGCAGTGGTGAAAGACATTCAAAATCCATGAACCCCTTATTTTTTGCCCTTTACTCCAACTCCCAGAGGATAAGGCTAGCCCTTTCTGAGGGAAATTACTATTTACTCCAGTTTCCTAGAGTTCTTTTCAATACAATGTCTGCAATACAATTAAAAAGAAAAAAAAGAGATATGCCAAGAAAAAGGGAAATGTGATACATAAATGATATTTTTTAGTCAATGTTAGCAGACACACTGATGACACAGACATTGCCATTAACAGACAAAAACTTTCAAATGGCAATTATAAATAGGGTAAAAGAATTAGGGGAAAAAGATGGACAAAATACATACAAAGATGTGTGTCAACAGAGGAATAGAATCTTTAGGAATTATTTTTGGATGGACTTCATAGCAGGCTAGATGCAGTAGAAGAAAGGCCAGTGAATGTGAAGATAGGGAAGCAGAAATTCTAAACTGAAACACAGAGAGAAAGAGGGGCGGGGGAAGCAAAACTGATTAGGAAGGACATTTTGGACAATATCAAACCATCCAATCATTGTGTTATCGGAATCCCAGAAGGAGAAGAGAGACTAGGGCAGAAGAAGTATTTGAAGAGAAAGTTTATTTTAAAAATCCCCAAATTGATGAAAGACATTGTCTTAGTTTAGTGCTGCTATAACAGAAAGACTACAGGTGGGTGGCTTTAAGAAATGGGAATTTATTTTCCAGGAGACACAGTTTCATGCAGCTCTTTGGGGAAGGCTTTCACTTTCTGTCAGCTCTGAAAGAGGGTTCTTGTCTCTTTTAAGCTTCTGCTTCTGGGCAATCTTCATGTGCCTTGGCCTCTTTCTTCCCCCACATCTGCTTGCTTGCTCACTTGTTTAATTTCTTATATATCTCAAAAGAAGTTGATTTAAGACACACCCTGCACTGACACTGTCTTGTTAACATAACAAAAAACCCATTCCCAAATGGGATATAAGCACAGGTATAAACCAAAACCAAACCAATTGTCATCGAGTTTATTTTGACTTACAGCGACCCTATATAGGGGTTAGTAGTTACAACACATATTTTGTGGGTACACAATGCAATCTATAATAGACATCAATCCACAGATTCAAGGTGCTCAGTAAACCTCATGCAGAATATAAAAACCACAGTATAGGTGTATTATAGTCAAGTTGCTAAAATGAAAAGATTATCAAAAGCAGCTAGATAAACACATATTTAGAAGAATATCAATAAGAATCACGATAAAGCATTCTCCTCAGAATCTGTAATAGAGTCCAGAAATCAATGGAATGACGTATTCAGAAGTAATAAAAACAACAAAAAAAACTGCCAGCCTAGAGTTCTATACTCAATGAAAATTTTCTTCAAAAACTAAAATGAATTAAAAACATTTTGAGACAGAAATTTGAGGGAATTTGTTGCCAGCAGATCCACAGTCCAAGAAATGCTAACAAAAGAGAATGGAAAAGCTGAAGGAAAATGCTAAAGGAACTCCTCAAAGCTGAAGAGAAATTTTTCTATACAGATACATGGTCATGTAGGAAATAATGCAGAACATCAGAAAGGATAAATGTAAAAGGCTATTTAAAAAAAAGTAAAAGATTATTGATTATTTTAAAACAAACACAGTAACAACTCTTGTGAGATGTATAACATTTATAGAAGTAACATATATGACAACAATAATACATAGAGTGCAAGAGGAGGGGGTAAAAGAATTGTAAAACACTAATTCAAGGTAAATTATAAATCTCTATTAACCATTAAAACATGATACAAGCTGTAGCTAAAAAGACCATTGAAGAAAAAAGGGAAGGATAAAATCTTTCCTGTTTTTTAATACCACTTTGAATTTATGGCAATTACCACATACTTAAAATCTAATTTTAAACCTAATGGTGTTTTCTCAACAAAAGTTGCTGTAGAACACAATTACATTCTGTTTTTTGTGTAACATTTTCCTGGAATTGTTTAGGAATAAAGAAATACAAACAGCTGATGAAGCCCCAAGCTCTATTTTATCCTAATATGGTGAGGTATGAAGCTACAGATTAAGACATCTAACTACTGGGTGAGCCTAAGGGCCACAATTGTATAATGCTTCAAGAGTGGAAGGTCATGGTCCATGTTCCACCCTGGGATGAAGTGGCAAGTATTTGGATCCCCTACTAAAAAAAAGCAAGAACTCTTCCAAGTGTGCTTGTCCCAAAAATGCTATCTGACTTCTTTGCCAAGAGAAATTGTTGATCATTGCAATTAAAAGATTCTTTGGGTGGATTGCCTCAGATGAAACCAACATTTTACTCAGCTGTTCATAACTATATTTCACATCTGTTTCCCCTGTCTGCTGGCAAAGGTTTATGACCATCGCTTCTCTGAGGTTTTGGGAACATACCCTTTGCATGAGTAAGAAACTGTGCATTTTAACTGAAATTATTATTATTAGCTCAACATATATCTGCTTCTCATCTTCTAAAATTTATTTTTTCCCAAATTTCTTAGCTCTTCAGAAATTTTCAGTGCTTGGGTATATCTGTGGGTTTGCTTAATTCCTAAGATAAGTTATGCTTCTCCATGCAGCCATTGAAGCAGTCTGTGCTGGCGTGGAAAAATGTCTATGACATGTTTTTGAGTGGGGAAAACAAAGCAGTTTATAGAACTGTATTGCAATTTACACATGGAAAGAGAAGACCTTCAGTTTTGGCTTCATACAGTTGTTTATGATTTAAACAAAAACTGCATTATAATTTTTAAAACTTGGTCCACATCAGCCGTAGAGAGTGTAAAATATCAAGATCATAAATGTCAAGTTTATTAATTCTTTAAACAAATTCACCTTAAAAATCTAGGATTAGAGAAAGTTTTGGGGACATCCACATTCTTTCTCTGAATATGGCACATGGAAGGTCATAGGCTGTGTGAGCAGTGGTAATCAAAGTACAGGTTTTAATTTTACAAGAAGTAGGTGTTTATATATTAGTGCTCTGTGAATGTGTTAGTGGTTTTCAGTGTTGGTTTTCTATGAAAAAGCAAAAGGCTTAAAAACCTAAAAATAATAAAGGAAAAATTACTGTCTTGGAATCTGTGATGATTTCATGTTTCAACCAGAAGAGTAGATCTGTTTTGTCAAACTATAAGGAATTCAGTGAAAAACTTTTACTACCCAATTATCAAACACAGCTGCCTAAAATTCCTTTTATCACACAGCACAGCATTAAAAATAAAAGCAGATATTTCACATTTTCCTGAAGTGCTTTGGAGTTTTAAAAATAAATTGGTTTAATTGCTGCCAGTTAATGTTAAAGAACTACTTAAATTGTCTGGTGCTATGAAAGGATCAATGATTAAATTCCAGAAATTTCTGCTACAGGTGATTTGGAAATCTAGAAGGATTCTTAGAGGTAAGGGGACTATAAGCAGATAGAATTTTATTTTTTCTTGTTTATGGAAGCATTATTTCCCCTCTTTCTTTGTACTCGTACATATCGATGTGCTTTATGTTTCCTATGGGACATGGTTAAATTTGATAGCAATCCATGGCTGTCTGCATATCAACATTTAATTGTCCTCAGGGAGTCACAATGCCCACAGTTGGATGTTACTCTGTGTCTTAATCATCCAGTGCTGCTATAACAGAAATACCACAAGTGGATGGCTTTAACAAAGAAAGTTTATTTCCTCACAGTAAAGTAGGCTAAAAGTCCAAATTCAGGGCATCAGCGCCAAGGGAAGACATTCCGTCTCTGTTGGCCTTCTCATCAATGTTCCCCTGGACTAGGAACTTCTTCATGTGGGGACCCCGGGTCCAAAGGACACGCTCTGCTCCTGGCACTGCTTTCTTGGTGGTATGAGGTCCCCCACTCTGCTTGCTTCCCTCTTGAGAGATAAAAGGTGGTGCAGGCCACACCCTAGGGAAACTCCCTTTACATTGGATCAGGGAAGTGACCTGAGTAACGGTGGTGTTACAATCCCACACTAATACTCTCAACGTAAAATTACAATCACAAAATGGAGGACAGCTACACAATACTGGGAGTCATGGCCTAACCAAGTTGATACATATTTTGGGGGGGACGTAATTCAATCTGTGACACTCTTCCACTGCTGGGGTTATGTCTTTCCACTTGAGTATTCGTTTTCAGTGAAGCAGCTCAGACCACACGTCGGTTTAGTGGTGATCTCAGCCTTTTGATTCAGTTCCACCTGAACTCGAGGAGAAGGCAAGCTTGGTGGAGATTCTTTGAAAGGAGTTACACACCCACACCAAATTTGAAAACCATGTATGAACAAAAATAGAATATCCTAAAGCATAAAGTAACTCAGTTATTCTCCATAGTTGAGAACCGACATGTTCTAGTTAATCAAACATTCTGCTCCTAGAAAATATAATGTTTGCTAATCATGGAAGCCAAATATTTTGTTTTATTTTTATGTTAAGTCACTAAAATCTCCCAGAACTCCAGCATTTTGGCATGTATCTGTCCTAATGTGTCTCCTGCTTTTTTTTAACTCACATTTGTTGAACATTTTTATGTTCTAAATGCTTTGCATGTGGTAATTCATTTAGTCCTCCCACAAGCCTGTGAGGTAAGTCTGTGTCTTGCTCTCGCTCTTCGGCCCTTGGACTGGTGGTGGTCCTGTTATGCACTGATAGTAGGAACCTGTACTAGCCTCAGCTGCTGGACACTGTCCGTAGTGGTGGCTTCATCCTTCCAGACCAACCATGGGACTCTGTCTTCTGGGCTCTGCCCTCTTCCCTGTCCTAATGTAGGTTTCCCACCTGACATTAAAGATTATTTCCCTTTACTAATATTATCCCAGCAGCCGACTTTCACACCCTTCTCTGTCATCAACTTGGACGCTTTAAAGAGACAAACTTGTTCTATATGTGTTTTGACTAATACAAATAACTTTCCACTTCTTGAGTGTGTGAAAATTATAAAAATATTTCATGGTAATTCCTATGTGGCCACACAGTTATGAAGTATTAAGAAAAATAGCTGCTGTCAAGTGGATTCGGACTCCTGGTAACCCCATGTGTATCAGAGTAGAGCTGTGCTCCACACGGTTTTCAACGGCTGAATTTTCAGAAGTAGATCACCAGGCCTTTCTTCCGAGACCTCTGCGTAGACTCAAACCTCCAACCTTTCAGTTAGCAGCTGAGTGTTTTGACTGTCTGTACCACCCAGGGACTCCATTATGAAGTAAAAATTATTTAGTAGAAAAGAAGGGTGGCCACTGAATGGCGATCATTCCCTCAAACCCCTCACTGCCACACTAACTCTGTTTCTACACTGATTTTAAAAACTTATGTTAAATTGTGTAATTTATAAAATAAATGACCCTGATTTTCATTCAGATATTCATCTTTCCTCAGAAAATCCATTCCTTGCTGCCGAAGAATTAACAGGATGCTCTCCAATGAGTCTTTACATCCTCCTGCATTTAGCCGCTCCAACTCACAAGCCTCCGTAGACAGCAGCGCCTCTATGGAGGATTTCTGGCGTGAAATAGAAAGTATTAAAGAGAGCTGCATGGGAGGACAAGATGAGCAAACACCAACGGAGGTCAAGCCTGTGGATGGTAAGGAGCTCAATTTGTTGCCTCTTGTGCTCACTGTCTTTCATTGTCTCTCTCTTTGGGGCTGTTGGCTTACAGAAGCTACTTCTTAGTTTAATGCAAGAATCGGTAGAATTCAGTATACGAACTCTGCTCATTTTGGTTTATCTACACTGGACTGGTTCCGGAGGCCCTGGGTGGCACAAATGGTTAATGTGTTTGGCCACTAACCAAAAGGTTGGAGGTTCAAGTCCACCTGGAGGTGCCTCAAAAGAAAGGCCTGGTGATCTACTTCTGAAAAATCATCTATTGAAAAGCCTTTGGAGCACAGTTCTACTCTGACATGCATGGGGTCTCCGTGAATTAGAGTTGACTAAACAACAACTGTTTTTTTTTTTTTTTTTTTTTCCTGGACTGGATCAGGCTGGCTTTGAGCCAAGGTGACTAACCTGAAGGAAGACTGGGCCTCTCTTACTCCCAGCAAAATTCAATGGACCCATTACATATAGCTACTTAAGGTTGCTGTGCTTATCTATTCATTTGATTCATTGTCATCAAGCAAACTGAGTATTTGAATTTTGGTGACTTTAGCATCTATGAAAACCCTGGTGGCATAGTGGTTAAGTGCTATCTATGGCTGCTAACCAAGAGGTCGGCAGTTGAAATCTGCCAGGTGTGCCTTGGAAACTATTGGGCAGTTCTCCTCCATCCTATAGGGTCGCTATGAGTCTGAATTGACTCGACAGCAGTGGGTTTGGTTTTGGTTTTTGGCATCTGTGTATTTGAATACAGATTACCAATAACAAAAATAAATGACAATGAGAGAGAGACAGAAAAAAATTCTGCTAGTGTAATTTGAGGGTAATATTTGACTTTGAAGTATTTACTGATATTAGTGTATTTAGAGACCAATTTTCTCATACACCATAAAGCAAAAGCCATGTCAGTGAAACTGAATTAGTTGTCAGTGAAACTAAATAGCAGAAAAGGGAAATACTATAGCTTTACACAAATAAAATTGGCATAGAAGTGCTTATGAAAATATCTTGAAGGGGGAGGGAGCTGATGGCAAACAAACATAGAAGGCATGCATTATTTGTGTAAAAATACAGTAAAAGAACATTGAGGACCAAAAAAGAAGAGAAAAAATAAAATTATTTACTTTTTATTGAAAGCGTAGGCCATCTCCTCCATGCCTTACCTATCAAAAAGTAAATACATAAGAAATCCAAGAAAGACCAAAGGCAATTCAGCAAGTGTACACCGAAGAATGTTTTCATTAGCCTGTGATTAACCTCAAGACAACTACCAAGATACACTGAAGCTAAAAAGCCTTTTTATTATTCATTCCCTTTACTACAGATCTTTCTTTCTCAGGTCTGTGAAATAGTAGTTCCAATATACCACAACACTGTACACTGTTAGAAATAAAAAGCCCCTCAACACATTTAGTGAGGATCAATTTCAAGGGAACCTCTCCTCCACCAGTGAAGTGTGTTCTTATTCACTTCCTACCTAACGTTTTGCCTTTTGTATCCAGCAAGGCAGAAAGACACATAAAGGAAAACTCATCTTATCCTCCTACTCCTTTTTTCTTACTGTTTAGCTAGCTAGCTCTGTATTAAAAACCGATAACCTCTACTTTAAATCGAACACCATTGGGTCTATTTTCATTATCATTCAGTTAAATGTTTTCTCATTTTTCTTATGTGTTGCTTAATTTCCAATTTTCTAGGTACCTCATTGTTATTGGTTACTAAGTTATTCGTGTTATGATTAGGTAACACAGTTCATAAGATTTCAACCTTTTGGAATTTATTTAGACTTATTTTATGGTCCAGGATATGGTCCGTCTTGGTCAAGAAACATGTTCTACCGTTGTCTAATTGCCAATTAGAGCAAAGTGGTTGATACTTTTGATCACATCTATTGTGTCCTTACTATTTTTTGTCTAATTCTTCTATCAGTAACTGAGAGTGGGTTGTTAAAATCGCCAACTGATTGTGGATTTGTCTGTGTTTTCCTTTTATTCTGTCAATTTTTGCTTCTTGTATTTTGAAGATCTGTTATTAGGTACATGCATGTTAACGACTGTTATTCCTCTTTATTGAATAACCCATTTTATCATTATGAAATCCCCCTCCTCAATACTTCTGGTAATATCCCTTGTCTTATAGTCTGCTTTGTCTAATATTGATATAGTCATTCTAGCATTCTTACAGTTATTTTTTGCATGGTATCTTTTTCCATTCTCTTACTGTCTTATTATGTTTCTTTTAAATTTCTCTGTTGGCATTTTAGAGCCCTGGTGGTGTAGTGGTTAAGAGCTTGGCTGCTAACCAAAAGGTCAGCAGTTTGAATTCACCAGCCACTCCTTGGAAACCCTGTGGGGCAGCTCTGTCCTATAGTGTGGCTGAGTTAGAATCAACCCGGCGACAGTAGGTTTGTTTTTTTCGGTTCGGTTGGCATTTTAGCTATACTGCTTTGATTTTTTTAGGGACTAATTGAGTATTACAATATTCGTCCCTAATTTATCACAGTCTACTTAGAGCAAATATTATGCATTTTCATATAAAATGTAAGACTCTTCCATAATTCCGTTTACCCTTCTTGTCCTGTGCTTTGTTCTGTTGTCAAATGGACAATGTCTACATTTTATGCATGCATCAGTACAAAGTTGCTATCAAATTATTTTTTTATATCAGAATGGACTCCTGGTTTATTTAGGAGGTTATAATCTTTTACTGTCATTTATTCTGATGCTCAAATTGTCCCAGATTTGACCAGTGAAAGCCACTTTAAACTGACCTCTATACCCTTTTGAAACATCTCATCTTTCTTGCAACATTTCCTTCCTCTCTGGTGCAAGATGATCTAGGCTTGTATTTTTCTTGTGTCACCCTTGAATCAGACATTTCTCTAGGGGCCTTGCTTCTTTTTAGTATAGAATGATATTTGGAAGCCAAGATCTGGTCACTAGCTGATGCTTGATGCTTGTTGCTTTGAAGGGTTATGCTCTTCCAAGGCCCTCTTAGTAGACTGAATAACAACAACAACAACAAAACGAAACCCATTGCTGTCGAGTTGGTTCCAACTCATAGCAACCCTATAGAGCAGAGTAGAACTGCCCCATAGAATTTCCAAGGAGTGCCTGGTGAGCTTGAATTGCTGACCCATCAGGGTTTCCTAGTGGACTGAATAAGGGTATATATATATAGGAGCCTTTGTTGTGCAGTGGTTAAGCATGTGAACCCACCAAGTGGCACTGCACGTGAAAGACCTGGAGGTCTGCTACCGTAAAAATTACAGTCTAGAAAACCCAATGGGGCAGTTCTACTCTGTCATATATTGTTGTTATGTACCATGAAATAGATTCCAACTCATAGCAACCCTATGGGACAGAGTAGAACTGCCCCATAGTGTTTCCAAGGAGTGGCTAGTGAACTCGAATTGCCAACCATTTGGTTAGTATCCAAACACTTAACCACTGCACTACCAGAGCTTCACTCTGACTTATAGGATTGTTATAAGTCAAAATAGACTTGACAGCACACAGGAACAACATGTTGCTGTTAACTTTTAGCTGCCATCAAGTTGGCCCCCAACTTACGGCAACCCCATGAACAACAAAATGAAAGGCTACCCAACCTTGCACCATCTCCATGATCAATTGTGGATGGTACTGATGTGAATAGGTCTTCAAAAGTAGATCACCAGGCCTTTCTTCCTAGTCTGTCTTAGTTTGGAAGCTCTGCTAAAATCTGTTCAGCATTATAACAACACACAAGCCTCCACTGAGAGATAAGTGGTGACCGTGCATGAGACGTATTGTCTGGAAATCAAACTCAGGTCTCCCGCGTGGAAAGCAAGAATTCTACCACTGAATCACTACTCCTATGCCAATATATAAATGGAGCCCTGGTGGCACAGTGGTCAAGAGCTTGGCTGCTCAGCAAACAATTGGCAGTATGAATCCACCAGCCACTCCTTGGAAATCCTATAGGGCAGTTCGAACCTGGCCTATAGGGTTGCTATGAGTCGGAACTGACTCGACGGCAACAAGTTTGGTTGGGGTATATGTATATATGTATGTATATGTATATGCATGTATGTGTATGTATATACACATACATATATACTGCTTTAAAGTTCTTATTCACGATCAGTGTCATCCCAGAGTCAGTTTCTATTGACTACTTTTTCTCTTGATAAATGAGCCCATTTTTTGTTTTCTTTTTGAATACATTTAGACTACATGATTGATATGTTTCAGAGACTCTGTATTCCAATGCCTTCCTCTACAGGTAGTTAATTTTAGTTCTAGCAAACAGTTAACTTGACTGGACCCATACTCCCACCTCTGTCTTTCCTGTCTGTGCAGCATCTGCAATATTGGTCAGTTATTTAGCCTTCCAGATGTTGTTTTTTACTGGTATGCTTGGAGTCTCCCACACATATTTTTAGTTCAGGGTTTAGTCAAGGATTTTGTCAGAGTTTATGCACAGATTTTGAGGCTCCCTCTTATCAGGAACATGTCCGTCACTTTCCAGCTGTTCTGATAATCCCATACTTTGTCTTTTGACCCCTATTTGCATTCTAGCCACTGTGTACTGTAGAGATTGAAAATTGCCCACAGCGGAAAAACTGTATAAATGCAAATCTCACCCAGTAAGTTTCCATTTATAAGAATTTGATTATTTTCTCAGTTTCTGCCTGTGTTTCGTTCCTCTCTATTACCTTCAAATAGTTATTTTATGTATTTTATTCAGAGTTCATGATTGTTATAATTGTTCTGCACTGGACTGTTATTTAGATCCAACCTCCAGATTTTGTTGCTGTTAGTTGCCATCAAGTTGATTCCAACTCCTGGCAATGCCGTGTGTACTGAAAATTTTTATCCAATTATTGATATGTTTCCCCAGCAAATTTACTAACCTGTGGACTTTCAGTGATAGCTACACTGATTTGAAGAAACCGATGTTTTGTACCCATCATTTTCCTGACTTACTGGAATAATTTCCTTAACTCTATATTTCAATTAAAAATTAATTATTTAATTAATTCAACAAACATGTGAACCTACTATGTGTCAGGCACTCTGGTAGGTGTTGGTGTTGGAGTTATAAGCAAAGCTGAAATGTTTCCTTCTTTATGGAGTTTATAATCTGGTGACAGAGAAAGTAATTAATGAAATGATCATAAAAATAGATATATCTTTTGGGGGGAAATTATTTGAACAAAAAAGAAAAGCAGCAGTATTGGCATAGATGGATAGATAGGTCCTAACGGTAGGACCTGAGCTCATCTGAGGGGTTTAGGAAAAAAAGACTTCATTGAGGAAGGGATGTATAAACTGAGATCTGAAGGATTGAAAGAATCAGCATGTCCAAAGGTTTGTAAGAAAATACAGCATAGATTTTTGAGAAACCAAAAGTAGGCTAGCATTGCTGAAAACAGAGGGTAAGTAGAGTATGGTATAAACTGTGGCCAAAAAGGTAAGCGGCTTTATATCTTATAGGCCATATCAAGGGTTTTTTTTTTTTTTCCTTAATCCCAAGAGCAAGGAAAAATGTAGCATTATTTTAGAAAGGGGTAATAGATTTATATTTTGAAAGAACTAATTTAGTTACAATATGGAAAATAGATTGGAAGGGGATTAAGAAGGTCTGAGGGGAGAACTTTTGGGTGGTAATTGCAGTAGTCCAGGTGAAAGATGATGATAGTTGGACCAGAGTTATGACAGAAGAGATAAAGTGGGCAATTTTGAGATATAATAAGGAGATAATATCAAAAGGTCTTGGTGATGCATTGCTTTTGAGCCATGAGAGAGAGTGAAGAGTAAAAAAGGACTCCTGGGTTACTCACTTGCCAACTTAGATGGATAGTGGGTTTCATTTGTTGAAATTATGGAATACTGGCACAGAACTACACTTGAAAATGAAAAATATGAGTTCAGTTTTGAACATGTTAAGTTTGACATATGATTGATAAATCCAAGTAGTTGAGTAGGAAATTGGATATATGGAGCTGAAAATCAAAGGATCAGTCAATGTTGAAAACACGCATTTGGCAACTGGAGTAATGAGCACAGAATTGCATTGCTCATAATTCAGCAAACAGGAGTAACATTGATATATACCATGGAGCATACTTATTCTACATCTTCTGCAGTCAGAGTCCAAGGATTTAGGCCATCCTAACCCCTCATATGTATTCAAAAGCTGGGCAAGGAAAGAGAAGAACTGAAGAGGAATTGACACATTTGAATTGTGGAGTTGGCAAAGAATATTGAATATACCATAGACTGCCATAAGAATGAACCAAACTTTGGTGAAGGTTAATGTTGTGTGTCAGCTTTGCTGGGCCGTAATTCCCAGTGGTTTGGCAGTTATGTAATAATGTAGTCATCCTCCATGATGTGATCTGATGTAATCAGCCAATCAGTTGTAAGAGGCGTTTCCTCTAGGATGCGGTCTACATCCAAATACATATGGATATTCTGGCAAAGCTCACTTGCTTTCTCTGGATCCTACATCTGGCTCATCATATTCTGACCTGTGTTTCTCGGACCTTGAGCCAGCAGCCTGCCATTTTGCCTGCCAATCTTGGATTCGACGGCCTCCGCAACCCGTAAGCTGATCTTGGGTTTATCAGCCCTGCAGCTACTGAGTCAGGAAAAGCCTCCAGTCTGATGCCTGACCCACAGGCTTGGGACTTTCCAGCCTCTACAACTGCATAAGCCATCTCCTATATATATATACATATATGTATATGCCTCACAGGGAACCCTTGTGGCACAGTGGTTAAGAGTTTGGCTGCTAACCAAAAGCTCAGCAGTTTGAATCCACCAGCTACTCCTTAGAAACCCTATGGGGAATCTCTACTCTGTTGTATAGGGTCCCTATGAGTCGGAATCAAAGTGACAGCAATGGATTTTGGAGTTATGCTTCACTGGTTTTGCTTCTCTAGAGAACCCAGGCTAAGACATCAGTCTTGCAAGAAGTGCAGCCAGGATGCTTCTTAGAAGTAAGGATGGCGAGACTTTGTCTCGCTTACTTTTGACATGCTATCAGAAGGGACCAATACCTGGAGAAGGACATCATTACATTCACAAGCAGAGGGTCAGTGAAAAAAAGAGACAGCGAGATGGATGGACACAGTGGTTGCAACAATGGGCACAAAAATACCTACTATTGTGAGAATGGCACAGGATCGAGCAACATCTCCTTCTGTTGTACATAAGGTTACTATGAGTTAGAACCCACTCGCCAGCAGCTAACAAAACCCCTACCTGTTGTTGTTAAGTGGATTCTGGCTCATTGTGGCATTATAGGACAGGGTAGATCTGCCTCACAGAGTTTCCAGGGTTGTAATCTTTACAGAAGCCAGCTGCCACAGCTTTCTTCCTTGGAGCGGCTGGTGGGTTCCAATCGCCAACCTTCTGGGTAGCAGCTGAGCCTTAACTACTGTTCCACCAGGGCTCCCTAACAAAATCAGTAGTGTATGTAAAAAATTGGGCTAGGAGGTCAGTCACACTGGGGTTTTAACTTTCGCCTTACCAATTATTCTTCCCTCCTGCTATTTCCTTACTCCTTACAGAGAAAGGGGAAAAAAATCCAATTTTTTAAAATTTAATATTTATACTGCATTTGTAAAATTTTGTCCTCAGAAATGAACATCTACAGCTTAAGTAAAGGAAACCTTCTGGGTAAAATTCACTAATTTAAAAGGTTTATTGTTTTAGATGTCTGTTGCTATTTGTGGCACAGTGGTCAAGCACTTGGCTACTAAGTAAAAGGACAGCGGTTTCAGCCACCAGCAGTTTCACAGGAGAAAGATATGGCAGTTCTTCCGTGAAGATTACAGCCTTGGAAACCCTATGGGGCAGTGCTCCTCTGTCTTATAGGGTCGCTGTGAGTTGGAATTGACATAACAGCTGTAGGGTTTTTTTGTTTTGCATTTTCTGTGAAAGGGAAGGCTTAAAAAGCAAATGAAAAAGAAAAACATGGTATCAAATCAAACATTTACCTAGGTAAGAGATTAGACCTGTCAAGCCCTTAGAAGTCTTTGTTTATATACAAATGAAGCAATAATATAAGCAGACTCCAGAACTCCTGACTGATGCTTTGATATGTTATTTACAAATCAGTCTAATCTGCTTGTTTAAACAAACCTCTTCAGGCGATACACAGTTCCCAGAAGTCGAAGTGTAGAGGATTCTCTGTTACATGACATCCTTATTCTCAATTCTTTATTTCCCCACATCTCATTTACAATAGCAATTGATTCTCATTATGATGAATTTTAAGCTTTTGAATTGCTTTTTGAAAAAATGAAAGATAACTTGATGTTCAGAATAAGGAGAAAAGTAAGAGAACATTTACTGGACACCTACTTTGTCCCAGACCCTGGTGGGTGGCGTAGTGGTTAGATGCTACAGCTGCTAACCAAAAGGTCAGCAGTTTGAATCCTCCAGGCGCTCCTTGGAAACTCTATGGGGCAGTTCTACTCTGTCCCATAGAGTCGCTGTGATTTGGAATCGACTCGACTGCAGCGGGTTTGGTTTTGGTTTTTTCTTTGCCATCTGTCATGAATACATTGATAAAGTAACCCTCACAGCAACCTAATGCTTTTCTTCTTATTACCTCCATTTTGCAGAGAGGACACTGAAGCCTGGAGATTATGGGAAAATTTACCAAAGCCACCCAGCTAGTAAATGGTGCCACTGAGATTTGAACCTACATTTAAGTGATTAAAAATCCACTTATGTATTAATCCACTCTTTTCTCTTAGTACAAATATCTATATTTTATCATTTTTCAAAAAATAAGTAGTCTAGAGATGGTTTATATTTACCTCTCTGACAAGGAAAATTATTTATTTATCTTACCAAGTTTCCCAGTTAGAAACTTTACTAGAAAATATTTTAAAATTTGATCTCTTTAAAAATTATAATACAGACTTTTCATTCATACTCCTAGGCCTTTCCCATAATTACTGTGGGGAAAAAAAAACAGTCTTCCATTTACATTTAAAGTAATTACTGATAAGGAAGTGTTTACTTCTGCCATTTAGCTATTATGGTCTATATGTCTTATATGTTTTTTCCCTCTCATTTCCTCCTTTACTGCTTTTTAAACTTATTATCATTTAGTTGAATTTTTGTAGTGTGCCTTTTTGATTTTCTTCATCTTTCCTTTTCTGTATTTTTTTAAGTTATTTTCTTAGTGTCTACTTTGGGGGTTACAATTATCGTAAACATTTAATGATTTAGTTTGAATAATACCAGTTTAGTTTCAAAAGCAAACACTCCGTCTTTATATTATCGTCACAGATCACATCTTCATACACTGTTTGCTCATTAAAACAGATTTATAATTATCGTTTAGGCATGTGCCTTTTAAACCATAGGAAAAAAAGAGTTACAAACCAAAAACACAATAACACCAATATATATAGAGAGAGAGAGAATGAGAACCGAATATCCTGAGTATTATATGTGCTAACTAATAATCTAATGCTCCCACTCCTCAGGAATTGCTGATTTTTGCTGGTTAAGGACTAGAGCCATTAGTTTGTGATTTTTTCCAAACTATTTTTGCAAAGTTTGTATTCCTTGCTATGTTTATTCACTAAAGTTTCTGTTTAAAAAGTCGGTGTTTTTTTGACTGTACTATTAAGACGATGGAAACCGTGGTGGCGTAGTAGTTAAGTGCTACAGCTGCTAACCAAGAGGTTGGCAGTTCAAATTCACCAGGTGCTCCTTGGAAACTCTATGGGGCAGTCTACTCTGTCCTATAGGGTCACCATGAGTCGGAATCGAGTCTACAGCATTGGGTTTTCGGTTTTTATTAAGACAATCTTCATATATTGCTTAAAAGTGTTTCTTATTGGGTGATATGCACAGACCTAGAGGTATACATGTCCAGTTGTGCCAAATATGTTGCTAACCTTCTCCCAATAATGTTATTTTACAGAAGGAGAACTTGAAGCAGAATGGTTGCAAGACGTGGGTTTGTCAACTCTGATCTCAGGCGATGAGGAGGAGGATGGGAAGGCCTTGCTCTCTACATTGACTCGAACCCAAGCAGCTGCAGTGAAAAAGAGATACAACACCTATACTCAGACCATGAGAAAAAAGAACAAGCAGTCTGTCAGGGATGTCAGGGACATCTTTGGAGTCAGTGAATCTCCCGTAAGTAATGAACACAGCTTAAGAAGTGTTTTGGTTTGGTTTTTGTTTTTTGAGGGGTGCGGCAGGGAGGGTTGGAAAACATCAGAAAAGGCTGGTCACATTCTAGCTTTCAGAGAAAACTAAGACAGACACGCAGTACAAAATTTGACTAATTTGAACTTAAGTGATCATTCCTTGTCTCCCATACTGCCATCTTATGTCAACATTACATTTATTCCTTTCTTTGTTGAAGTTGGAGGGCAACTTCTTTGGCGATGAAACGCATTTTTCTGGTTGGGATACAGAGGGCCTTTACTTAAATCTCAGCTCTCTGAGGGAAAGTCTGGGGTAGGGCAAATGAGCCCCCAGGGAAGTGGGCCTGTGTATTGTAAACAAGCCCAGGTGGTTTGCTTTAAATGCAGTGATGTGGTGGAGTAGGTAGGGAAGCCTTTATGTTCAGATAAACTAAAATGGTAAAAATGAGAGATATCAGCATTAATTAAGAAGGCAAGAGAATAAGGTAAGCATCAAATGTTTTATGAGGAATGAGTGGTCGAAGTTGCAATTTACCCTTAGCACTTCCATGGCTACAATTTTACTTCTGAGGCTGTTAGTCATGTTCTCCTATTTCTACCTTTGTTTTACTCCTAACTAGGTGCAGGACTCTGACTCATGACGACCTCATGTGTGTCCGAGTAGAACCATATTCCATACGGGTTTCACTGGTTGATTTTTTGGAAGTAGATCTCCAGGCCTTTCTTCTGAGGTGCCTCTGTGTGCTCAAACCTTTAGCCTTTTGATTGGCAGTACAGCACTTTAACCATGTGTGCCACCTAGGGACCCCCATTTTACTCTTCACTTCTCCTTACAACCTATTCATTCATTCATTCATTTATACAACAAATACTGAATACATTCCTGTGCAAGACACTAACTATATCAGGTTCTATTGCTGATAGGATTCTTGGAACTTTAGGGGTAATTAGTATACAGGGAAATATACTTGATATTCTGCTGCAGTTACAGATAAAGAGTTGCCTCAGGCAAGTTAGTTATCATTCTGATTTAGGTTTCTTGTCTGTTTAATTATAATATTAACAATGACATAAATTAAAATTTCGAGGATATTGAATAGAAAGCGTGGTTGAAGACAGTCTCCAATTTGAGTTACTTTAGCTTGTTTGTAACTCATATCTTCCCTTAGATATATTAATTACATTCTGTAGTTGCCAGGGCAGCTCACACATGCCTACTTAACCCATAATGCATCTGTGCCAACGGTATTCTAGAATAGTGCTGTTCTTTAAAACTTTCTACAGTGATGGATGTTTTATTTCTGTGCTGTTCAATATGGTAGCCACATGTGGCTTGAAATGTGCCTAGTGTGACTAAGGAAATGAATTTTTGTTTTTATTTAACTTTAATTGATTTAAATTTAAATAGCCATATGTGGTTTATAACTAATATACTGAACAGCAGAGTTCTAGAATCTTCTGCACTATGTAATGAAATGCCTTGAGGTAAGTGAACTTTGAGTTCTGTGCTGTTTGACACTTCAGCCTGGTTGAAACCTGTGTCTTTCTTGATGGTGGGATTTTCTACAGCTGTAAAAGTGACTCCCACAACTTGAGTAAAGGGCTCCAGTTACAGGTGTCCTGGCCAAGATGCCTATCAAAGAAAAGGTTTGCCCTGCTGGTTTAAATTCCCTGAATTACTGTTCAGTTATCTCCAAGATCATCTTCAGAGGGTACTAAGAACTTGCCCTACATGCTTCCTTTTCCACTCCTGTTTTCAGCTACTTCAGATTAAGGTTTCTGCTATTCTTTAACAAACTGCAGAATAGGAACGGGTCTGTAGGCCTCTCCTGAATACTCCAGTTACTTAAGAAAATGCACACGTTATCTCTTTAGGATTCCTATAACTTTCTATCAAGGCCATGTTTTCCAGCTATCAATTCTTCTTCTTTGTTTAGAACTTTTACATTCCAGTTGCCAGTCATTATCAATGCATCTTGATTACATGTTTGATCAACTTCAGACAGCAGAAACTGGTAAAAATCTTCAATTTCTTCATCTTTGGCCTTAGTGGTTGATACATAAATTTGAATAATAGTCATATTAATTGGTCTTCCTTGTAGGCATGTGGATATTGTCATGGATTGGATTGCGACACCCCAAAAAATATGTGTCAACTTGGTTAGGCCATGATTCCAAGTATTGTGTGGTTGTCCTCCATTTTGTGATTGTAATTTTATGTCGAGGGGATTAAGTGGGATTGTAACACCACCCTTACTCAGGTCACGTCCCTGATCCAAGGTAAAGGTAGTATCCGTGGGGTGTAGCCTGTACCACCTTTCATCTCTCAAAAGATAAAAGGAAAGGGAAGCAAGCAGAGAGTTGAAGAGCTCATACCACCAAGAAAACAGTACCAGGAGCAGAGCATGTCCTTTGGACATGGAGCCCCTGCACATGAGAAGCTCCTGGATCAGGGGAAGATTGAGGACAAGGACCTTCCTCCAGATCTGACAGAGAGAGAAAGCCTTCCCTGGAGCCAACACCCTGAATTTGGACTTGTAACCTACTAGACTGTGAGAAAATTAATTTCTCTTTGTTAAAGCCATCCACTTGTGGTATTTCTGTTATGGCAGCACTAGATGACTAAGACAGATATTATCCTATCACTGACAGCACTGCACTTCAGGATAGATCTTGCAATGTTCCTTTTTGATGATGAACGCAATGCCATTCCTCTTCAATTTGTCATTCCTGGCATAGTAGACCATATGATTGTCTAATTGAGAATGGCCAGTATCAGTCCATTTCAGCTCACTAATGCATAGGATATCGATGTTTATGCTTTCCATTTCATTTTTGATGACTACCAGTTTTCTGAGATTCATACTTCATACATTCCAAGTTCTGATTATTAATGGATGTTTGGAGCTGTTTCTTCTCATTTTGAGTTGAGCCACATCAGTAAATGAAGGTCCTAAAAGCTTGACTCCATTCATGTAATTAAGACCAACTCTAGGCAGTGGGGCTGAGATGGCGGAGTTGTCAGACGCTTCCGGTGGTCCCTCTTACAACAAAGATGAGATAAAAACAAGTGAATAGATTATATATATGACAAGCTAGAAACCCTGAGCATCAAAGACAAAGTTAAAAAATTGGACTGGTGATGGGGGAGGGGAGGAGATGCTGCAGAAGCAGTGAGGAGCAGCCCCTGTGGTAAGGCTGGTGGTAGTGTTCTGGGACACACCTGCTTCAACGAAAGGAGACAAACGAAGTGGCGCACCCCTGACCCTCTCGTGTGACTGCGACGCAGCTGGTGGTAGCGTTTAGGACGTGGGTGCTTCAGCAAAAGAAGGCAAGCAAAGTGGCACAACCCCTGAACCTCTGGTGGGGCTTGTGGTAGCATTTAGGACACAGCTACTTCAATGAAAGAAGGCAAGCGAGGTTCCACAGACCTGCCACCTGGTGCAACCACAGAACCAGCGCACACAATCTACACAAGCCTCCGGAATCTGAGAGAAAACAGCACTCCCTACACAAGGTAAGTGATTTTGTCTGATTTACTGCTCGGATCTAATAGCTCCTCATTTTGAAAGAACTCTCTCCTATCTATCTAATTCGTTCTCCCTCTGCCGCATCTGGCTTCATTAATAGTTGATTTCTCTGGGCCTGAGATAGGTCCTGCTGCACTTCCTGAGCCATTCCCCTGGCCTTGGAGAAGGAACAAATTAACAAATTGGGGGAAAATACTCTGCCGGATCCCCTAACCTGGAAACTCAGGGCAGAAGCAGCTCCAGTCCAGGCACAAGGGGTCCACAGATTCTGCCTTCACCCCTGCATAGATCCAGGTGGCCCCATTACAGCAGATAGGATCTGGCTGTTACAGAGCAAAGGCCAATCTCTTTGAGGTCTGACTGTAACTGTTTCAGCTGTGCAGTGGAGAGGTAGGTTTTTAATATTTGATACCACTCTGCCTATTAAACAGAGCCCTCACCTACCTACAGCAGGGACCTGAGGACCTAGCTACCTGTGACAGGGCTCCAAGGATAAGTGGTGCCTACCAGCCCTTACAATTAAAAGCACTGGATGCCTATAGTATGGCTGCAGAGCCCACCCACCAGAGCACTCTAAAGAAGAGGGACATGCCTTCCTTACAGACATTGGGGGAAGGTTGTCAACCCCCTGCCTCCCTCAGAGTGTGACCCCCTGCTGCTACCAGAAATGAGTGCTTACACCAATCACCACTGCATCTCTAAGATCGTATGTGAGAGCCTGCACCACACACTAGGTGACCAACTACTGAGACACCTGAGCTGAATCTATACAAGAGTAGTGAATGTGCTCCTAGACTCATATACCTGGTAACAGCTCTAGCCATCTGGTAACAGGACATTAGTGCTTCAAAGATGCAAATAAGCAAGCTCACTCTAGTAGCCTATTTGGTTATATCAAAACAAAACAAGACCCTAGGACATAGTGAGGAAACATAAAATTAATACAGTAACTTATAGGTGGCTCAGAGACAATAGTCTATATCAAATCACATAAAGAAGCTGACCATGATTGCTTCAACAAACTCCCAAAACAAAGAATCAAGGACTCTTCTGGATGAATATGTCCTCCTGGAATTACCAGATGTAGAATACAAAAGATTAATATACAGAACTCTTCAAGACATCAGGAAGGAGGTGAGGCAAAATGCAGAACAAGCTAAGGAACACACAGTTAAAGCAGTCAAGGAAATTAAGAAGATTTTTCAAGAACATCATGAAAACTTGAATAGGCTGCAAGAATCCGTAGACAGCAATCAGAAATTCAGAAGCTTAACAATAAAATTTCAGAATTAGACAACTCCGTAGAAAGTCAGCAGAACAGAATTGAGGAGATGGAAGTCAGAATTAGCGAAATTGAAGATAAAACACCTGGCAACAATATATTTGAAGAAAAATCAGATGAAAGAATTTAAAAAAATGAAGAAATCCTAAGAATCATGTGGGACTCTATCAAGAAGAATAACCTATGAGCGACTGGAGTACCAGAACAAGTAGGGATAACAGAAAATACAGAGAGAATCGTTGAAGATTTGTTGGCAGAAAACTTCCTTGACATCGTGAAAGATGAAAGGATATCTATCCAAGATGCTTATAGAACCCCATACAAGGTAGATCCCAAAATAAAGTTACCAAGACATATTATAATCAAAGTTGCCAAAACCAAAGAGAAAGAGAAAATTTTAAGAACTGCCAGGGATAAGCAAAAAGTTACCTACAAAGGAGAATCAATAAGAATAAGCTCAGACTACTCAGCAGAAAACATGCAGGCAAGAAGGCAACAGGATGACATATATAAAGCATTGAAGGAGAAAAATTGCAAGCCAAGAATCATATATCCAGCAAATATGAAAGCAAAAGTTAGGACATCTCCAGATAATCAGAAGCATAGGAAATTGTATTAGTATCAATAATTTTTTTTTTTTTTTTGAGGATTCTTTAGGGTTTTCTGTGTATAAGATCATGTCATCTGCAAATAGAGATACTTTTACTTCTTCCTTACCAATCTGGATGTCCTTTATTTATCTGGCCTAATTGCTCTGGCAAGGACCTCCAGCAGTGTTGAATAAGAGTGGTGATGAAGGGCATCCTTGTCTGTTTCTTGTTCTAAAGGGTAATGCTTTCATTCTCTCTCCATTTAGGATGGTGTTGGCTATTGGCTTTGTATAAATGTTCTTTATTATGTTGAGGAATTTTCCTTCTATTCCTATTTTGCTGAGTTTTTACCATGAATGGGTGTTAACCAAAACCAAACCAAACCCAGTGCCATCGAGTCGATTCCAACTCGTAGCGACCCTATCGGATAGAATAGAACTGCCCCATAGAGTTTCCAAGGAGCACCTGGTGGATTCAAACTGCCAACATTTTGGGTAGCCGCACTTAACCACTACACCACCAGGGTTTCCTGAATGGGTGTTGGACTTTGTCAAATTGCTTTTCTGCATCAATTAATAAGATCATGTAGTTCTTATCTTTTGTTATATTTATATGATGGATTGCATCGATTGTTTTTCTAATGTTAAACCATCCCTGCATACCTGGTATGGATCTCACTTGGTCATGGTGAATGATTTTTTTGATATGTTGTTGGATTCCATTGGCTAGAATTTTGTCGACGATTTTTGCATCTAAGTTCATGAGGGATATAGGTCTGTAATTTTATTTATTTATGTATGTATGTGTGTATGTATGTATGGTGTCTTTACCTAGTTTTGGAAACCCTGGTGGCGTAGTGATTAAGAGCTACAGCTGCTATCCAAAAGGTCAGGAGTTTGAATCCATCAGGTACTCCTTGGAAACTCTATGGGGCAGTTTTACTCTGTCCTATACAGTTGCTAGGAGTTGGAATTGACTTGACAGCAATGGGTTTTTTTACCTGGTTTTGGCATCAGGGATACACTGACTTCATAGAATGACTTTGGGAGTATTCCACCTTTTCTATGCTCTGAAATATCTTTAGTAGTAGTGATGTTAACTCTTCTCTGAAAGTTTGGTAGAATTCTCCAGCAAAGCCATCAGGGCCAGTAAAGCCATTGGGAGTTTTTTAATTACCTTTTCAATCTCTGCTTCTGTTATGGGTTTATATAGGTGTTTTACCTCTGTTTGTGTTAGTTTAGGTAGTTAGCATGTTTCTAGAAATTCGTCCATTTCTTCTAGGTTTTCAAATTTGTTAGAGTACCGTTTTTCATAGTAATTTGATATGATTCTTTTAATTTCATTTGGGTCTGTTGTGATACAGCCCATCTCATTTGTTATTTAGGTTATTTGCTTCCTCTTCTGTTTTTCTTTTGTCAGTTTGGCCAGTGGTTTATCGATTTTGTGAATTTTTTCAAAGAACCAGCTTTTGGTCTTGTTAACTCTTTCTGTTGTTTTTCTGTTCTCTATTTCATTAAATTCTGCTCTAATTATGATTTTTTGCTTTCTTCTGGTGCCTGAGGGTTTCTTTTGTTGCTCTCTTTTTATTTGTTCAAATTGTAGGGATGATTCTTTTAGCCTTTTCTTCCCTTTGGATGTGGTCCTTTTATTGCTATAAATTGCCCTCTGAGCTGTGTCCAAAAGGTTCTAATAGGAAGTGTTTTCATTCTCATTGGATTCTATGAATTTTTCATTGCATCCTTAATTTCTTCTATAATGCAGTAATTTTTGAGCAAGGTGTTTGATTTGTTTTCCCTGTTTTTTTGTGTTACTGATTTCTACTTTTATGGCTTTATGGTCAGAGAGGATGCTTCGTAATATTTCGATGTTTTGGATTCTGTTAAGGCGTATTTTATTACTTAATATGTGGTCTATTCTGGAGAATGTTCCATGTGTGTTGGAAAAGAAAGTATACTTGATTGCTATTGGGTGGAGGGTTCTGTATATGTCTATGAGGTCAAGTTCATTGATTTTGGCATTTAGATCTTCCATGTCTTTATTGAATTTCTTTCTGGATGTTCTGTTCTTCACCAAAAGTGGTGTGTTGAAGTCTCCGACTATTATTGTCAAGATGTTTATCTTGCTTTTCAATGCTGTTAGAGTTTGTTTTATGTATCTTGAAGCCCTGTGGTTGGATGAGTAAATATTTAATATGGTTATATCCTCCTGGTATATTGTCCCTTTAGTCATTATATTGTGTCCTTCCTTATCCTTTGTGGTAGTTTTAACTTTAAAGTTTATTTTGTCTGAAATTAATATTGCCCCTCCTGCTCTTTTTTGATTGCTGTTTGCTTGATATATTTTTTCCATCCTTTGAGTTTTAGTTTGTTTGTGTCTTTAAGATGTTTCTCTTGTAGGCTTCATATATACAGATCATGTTTTTTTAATCCATTCTGCCACTCTGTGTCACTTTACTGGTGCATTTAATCCATTTACATTCTGCATAATTATGTATGAGTTTTGTGCTGTCATTTTGATGTCTTTCTTAGAGTGTTGTTGACAGTTTCTTTTTCCACCTAATTTTTTGTTCTGAGTAGTTTTTCTTTATAAATTGCCTTTTCCTCTTTTTCATTGTTATTGATTTTGTTTTTGTTGAGTCTTTATGTTTTTCTCTCTTTTTTTTATGTGTAAGATTGTTAGTCTCCTTTGTGGTTTCCTTAGTATCTCCCCCTATTTTTCTAAGTTGAAACCAAAATTTTGTCTCTTTATATTGCCTTGACTTCTACTCCATATGAAAGCTCTATGACTATATTTTTTAGTCCCTCTTTATCAATTTAATGTTATCATCTTTTACATAATGACATTGCTGTTTCTCTGTTTTGAATTTTTTTTTTTTTTAATCTTGTTTTATTTTTGTGATTTCCCTGTCTGGGTTGATATCTGGTTGCTCTGTCCTGTGTTGTAGTCTTCAGTTGTTATCTGATGTTATTGATTCTCTAACCAGAGAAGTCCCTTTAGTATTTCTCATAGTTTGGGTTTGGTTTTTGCAAATTCCCTAAACTTCCGTTTATCTGGAAACGTCCTAATTTCACCTTCATATCTGAGAGGCAGTTTTGCTGGATATATGATCCTTTGCAGGCGGTTTTTTTTTTTTTTTTCCTTCATTGCCTTATGTAAGTCATCCCATTGCCTTCTTCCCTGCATGGTTTCTGCTGAGTAGTCCAAGCTTATCCTTATTGAGTCTGCTTTGTTGGTGGCTTTTTGTTTATCCTCCTCTTAAAATTCTCTCTTTATCTTTGGTTCTGGCAAGTTTGATTATAATATGTCTTGGTGTCCTTCTTTTGGGATCTGCCTTATGTGGCGTTTGATGAGCATCTTAGGTAGATATCTTCTCATCTTTCATGATATCAGGGAAGTTCTCTGCCAGCAAATCATTAACCATTCTCTTTGTATTTTCTGTTCTCCCTCCCTGTTCTGATTCTTCACGGACTTGTAGGTTATTTTCCTTGATAGAGTCCCACGTGATTTCTTAGAGTTTCTTCATTTTTTTAATATTCTTTTATCTGACTTTTCTTTGAAATATTGGTGCCAAGTGTTTTATCTGCAGTCTCACTAATTCTTAATTCCATTTCCTCAGTTCTGCTCCTCTGACTTTCTATTGAGTTGTCTAATTTTGAAACTCTATTCTTAATCTTTTGAATTTCTGATTGCTGTCTCTCTATGAATTCTTGCAGCCTATTAAATTTTTCATTGTGCTCTTGAATAATCTTAATTTCGTCTACTGCTTTATCTGTGTGTTCCTTGGTTTGTTCTGCGTTTTGCCTGATCTCCTTCCTGATCTTTTGAAGAGGTCTGTAATCTTTTGTATTCTACCTTTGGTAATTCCAGGAATATCTCTTTGTTTGGAGGATCCCTTTGTTCTTTGTTTTGGGACCTTGTTGAAGTGATCATGGTCTGTTTCTTTATGTGGTTTGTTGTTGACTATTGTCTCCAATCCATCTATAATTTATTGTATTAATTTATTTTATATTTGTTTACTGTGTCCAGCTTCTTGTTTTGATATTCCCAAATAGGTTGCTCGAGTGAGCTAGTTTCATTTTTTGCACCTTTCAAGCTGTAACGTCCTGTCACCAGATGGCTAGAGCTATACCAGCTGTTTGAGCCCAGGAGTCCATCCACTTTTCTTGAATGGAGTCAGCTCAGGTCTCCAGGTAGTTGGTCACTAAGTGTGTGGTACAGTCTCTCTCTTATAGTCTTAGAGGAACAGGTATGTTTAATGTAGGCACAGGTATCTTGTTGCAAAAGGGGGCTCCACTCTGAGCAAGGCAGAAGGCTGACAACAGTCCCCTGAGCATCTGTGAGGGAAGCACATCTGTGTTTTCTAGAGCACACAGGTTAGGGGGGGTTCCACAGCTGGACCATGGGCTCCAAATCCTTTTGGCTGTAAGAACTGGGAGGTACTAATTATCTTTGGACCCCTGTTTCTGGCGGCTAGGTGGTGTGGATGGAGCCACCAGCCTTCAGGCCCCTGATGTAGGTGAGGACCCTGCTTAATAGACAGAGCAGTGTCAAATGTCAAAAACCCACCTCTCCACTACACAGCTGCAACAGTCGAAGTCAAATTTCAGGCATATACACCATTACAGTCTGCCGACAAGGACCTAAGCTGCTGAAATGGGACCACACAGGTCCATACAGGGGTGAAAGTCATTCAAAGTCTGTGAACCATCTGTGCCTGGACAGGAGCCTCTTCTGCCCTGTGTTCCCAGCTTAGGAGAGCATGGAGATTATTTTTTCCTCCATTCGTTAATTGTTCCTTCTCCAGGGCCGGGAGAATGGCCTAGGGTGTGCAGCAGGACCTATATCAGACCCAGGAAAATTGACAGCCACTGAAGCCAGCTTGGAGGTAGGGCAGAGGGAGAAGGGATCAGATAAATGGGAGAGAGTTCTTTCATAAGGAGTGTTATTTGATCCACATGGTAAATTAGACACAAGCACTTATCTCAGGGCGAGAGCACTGTTCTTTGCTGATTCCGGAGGTGTGAATAGACTCAGTGCAGCTCGCTCTCTCTTCCTGAGGAAACTATGTCCCAAATGCTATCACCAGACCTGCTGCAGTCACGCCGGGGGATCATGGCTGAGTCAGGTCTGGCAACTCCTTGCCTCTTGTGAACTCTCTCCCTCCCTCTTCTGCCCAGTCAGATTTCCTAACTTTGCCTTCAATTTTAAGCTCTCCTATCCTGTCATATATATAATTGATTCACTGTTTTTTCAGGTCTTTGTTGTAAGAGGGATCACCAGAAGTCTCTGATTACTCTGCCGTCTTGGCCCCGCCTGTGCCTTCTTTTTCCACCCATCTATAAAGTGTTATATATTTCTTCCTGTAGATCCTACATGTTTCTTACTAAGTTCCTTGCTAACACATTAATAAATGTGTTAGGGTTCTCCAGAGAAACAGAACCATTAAGATTATCTATTAATCGACTAATCCACTGATCAATCAATCAGTACGTAAATACATAGATTTATTTTAAGAAATTGGTTCACATGATTGTGGGGGCTGGCAAGTCCAAAATCAGGCTGAAAACTCCACTAGTCTTGTGTATGTGACAGTCTTGAGGCAGGATCTTTCTCCCTCAGAAAACCTCAGTTTTGTTCTGAAAGTCTTCATCCAATTGGATGAGGTCCACTCACATTGTGAAGGATAATTTGCTTTACTTAAAATTAGCTGATTTAAACATTAACCACTTATGAAGACCTTTATAGCAATATCTAGTGTTTGGCCAAGCAACTGGACATTCTAGCCTAGGCAAGTGACAACATAACATTAACCACAGTAATAGACTTGTACCTATTGTATATGATATCTCTTTTATTATAGTTTCTTGATGTTTTTATTGATGTATAGGAAAACTCCTTTTAATTTTTTTATAATAGTTTCTTACCTGAATTCTTCTGTCCAGGTTAGTTTTAATAATTTTTTTTTCTGGTAGTGGGTTACTTATCACAGATGTGGAAGTAGTCCACAGAATGTGCAGCCTTATCTATTTATAAGAATTACACCTCTGTTTGTTTCATCATATTATTAGATTGACTAAGATCACTGTAGGGTCGCTATGAATTGGAATCGACTCAACGGCAGTGGGTTTTTTGGTTTTGGTTTAAGATCACTAGTACATCATTGAATGGAAATTAGGGACTTCCTTATTTAACTTAAGATTTATCATCCATTCTTCTAATGTTTCCTGTTTAAATAGAGTATTTTTCTTAGGATTTTAATAGATATTCTTTATCAGTGTAAGTTTCTGTCTTATGCTTAGTTCTCTAGAGGAGCAAAACTAGTGAAGTATGTATATAAATATATTAAAAAAAAAAAAAAAACCATTGCCATTGAGTCCATTCTGACTCATAGCAACCCTATAGGACAGAGTAGAACTGCCCCATAGAGTTCCCAAGGAGCAACTGGTGAATTCAGGCTGTCGACCCTTTGGTTAGCAGCTGTAGCTCTTAACCACTACACCACCAGGGTGTCCATATAAATATAGAGAGATTTATTAATTTTTTTATGAAATGCCTTTTTAGTATCTGTATAAATGTATTGTTTTATCTTTTATTCAATGATAGGAAATTACAGCAATAAATTTTCTATTATTGTAACACTTTTGATTTGCTGGAATAAACTTTGTTTAGCTGGATTGTATCTTAAAAGTTATTTGGTACATTAATAATTTACTTTTGATTTTACATTTATAGTAAATAGTAAATGAGACTTCCCTAAATTTATCTTTTTGTTTTGTTTTGAACCAGGATTATGCTAGTCTCAGAATGAATTTACTGCATATTTTCCAAAATTATGGAGTATAGGTTATTTAAAAAATAGAGATTATATACTCTCTGAGTATTTGGAAGAATTATTAATAAAATTTCTAGGATGTTGAGCCTTCTTTAGGCATAAATATTTGAATATCTCTACTTTTGCTAGAGTTCACTGCTTTATTCTTTCTTTAGACTGTAGTTTATTGAAACATGGTAGTTTGGATTTTTCTAAAAATACCATCAATTTTATTTAGATTTTTAAGATATATTAATATAAAGCTGAATATGTGCGTATTATAATTTTTAAATCTCTATTTGTAATCATTTGTTTATTTGTAATGTTTGTGTATTTTATCTGATAGTTATGAATGGTTCCTTAAGCAATGATATTTGAAGAATCAACTTTTGGTTTTATTTATTAGATTTATTTTCATTGCATTAATGTACTTTTATTAACTCCTGTCTATTTCTTGGGTTTTTTTTTTTTATTTCTTGGGTTTATTTTTCTGAATGAATAAAAATTTGTTCATTTTATAATTTTATTCACATTTAAGACTGAATTTTTTTCTTGTTATTGGCCACTCCTGAGGCTTTTTCATATGTAATACTTTTATTGTCTTTTATTTTTACTATATAATTTTAATTTTGAATTCTTCCTTAACCCAAGAAATGGTCAGAAGGATGTTTTAAAATTCTGTTTTGTTGTTTTTGTTCTTGTTATCCATTTGTAGTTGATTTATAATTTTATTGCATTATACTCAGTGAAATTTGCTTATTGAATTTCTGGTTTTGCAAATTTCTGCCTTAAAAATGGCCAACTTTTGTGAAAGTTACTCTGTTCTTTAAATCCAATTTGTATTTTCTTTACATTGCTTACAATTAAGTGTAATGGATCACAATGATACAATAGACCAAATACATCTCTCTCTATGTATGTATGTATATTAATGTCTGTAACATTAGTGTATACATAAAATCAAGTCTGCCAATTATCAGAATTCAGTTTGTGATTATGTCATTCATATGTTCTGTGTTCCTTTTTAGTTTTTTTTTTTTTTTTTTTAAATCTGCTTGAATTGTCTATCTCTGGCAGAATTGTGTTAAAATATCCCACAGTGTCTGTTGGCCAATTTTCTTCCTATAGCCTTCCTGTTATATACACAGTCAAACTATTTTGTTTGCCTAGTAGTTCCATCTTTTAGCAGATTGTACATTTTACCTTTTGCTTTAGGATTTTCTTGACTGTTTCTGGCTCTGGGTGATAAATTTTTTCATGTCCAAAAATATACATTTTCCCTTTCACTTAATCTTATATTTGTTGAATATATAATTCTATGCTCAAAATCCTGTTACTAAAAAAAAAAAATCACTTTCCTTCAGAATTTTGAAGATATCTGTCTGTTATCTTCTGGTGTGAGTCATTGCTGTGGAGGAATACAATGCCCGTATCACTCTCATTCCTCTACATAACAACTGTGGAAGCTTTTTGAAGTTTTGTTTTGTTTTGGGGGCCTTGAAATGTCACTGGTCTTAATGTTATTAAAAATTCATTCTGGTCAACAGTAATGAGCCTTTTTATCTGGGGACCAGTTCATTCTTCAGGTTCTAGATTTTTTTTTTTCCTAACATTTTAAAAGGTATTTTTTCTCTTCATTTTCTCAGTTACTCTTTCTGAAAATCTTGCCAGATGATTTTTGCATTGTTTGGATTGAACTCCCAAGTCTGGTAAATGTCCTTTTCTATTTTCCAACTTTTATTTTTCTTTTGGTGTTTGTTCTTCATTCTTGGGTATCTCATTAATTTATTTTTTACATCAGTAATTTGGCTTTGGTTATATTTACACTTTTTATGTCTTTCATTAATTTTTTTTTTCTCAATTTAACAGTCATCTTGTAAATTTGCCAGAGCTTCTCCTTTTCCAGGATTTCCCCTTCATCATAGCAATCTCTTCTTATTTGCTAATTGCAATAGCTTTTCAGTAGTCTGAAGGTACTAAATTAAATCTGATATTCCAAGGCTTTTTTCTTTTACTTTAATTATTTGTTTCCTCTAGAGTTATGTGTTTTATTTTTTTCTCTTCCATTGCTATTATTCAATTGCTTTTGAACCTTGGGTGTTGACTCATATTTATTAATGGAGGACTAGACTGATTGATTAATATAGGTAGTGACCATGTATTTTCTATGCAGTTGTGCAGACCTGTTTCCTCCAAGGAACTTTCCTATGACTAGGAGTATGAGCTTGTGTGAGTCGTTAGATGTGTCAACTGTCAAACTTCTCTTTAAAACACATAAATATGGCATCGATGCCAAAATAACAAGATCCTGAAGGACTGTAATTTATTCCTTTTTAGGTAAGCCTGACTTCCCTTCTTATACCCTGTCCGTGTTTTTTAAGAAGGCCCCAAGTGAAGTGGAATTCAACTCTCTTTCTGCAAGACCACTACATCCACATTAGGACACCCATCACCACCACCACTACTAAGGCAGACGAGTACGTTTGCACTCTGCTCCCAAGAGCACATTTCTTGGGTTTTATCCTGGGATCATAATTAGCTGCTGCCTGTGCTATTCAGCGGTAGATGGAGGAAAGGGTCTGCCTGACCACTTTGTTTAGGAAAAGATTCTTTAATCACTTTAGTCATTGCCTTCTGTGTTGGTGGAATGCCTGTCTAAGTCTCATTCTGAATATGAGCTTTTTCTGGATCAGCATTTACCTCCTATTCATTTTTCTCTTGCGCCTGTTTTTCTGGCTGAGGTTTTTCTCAACCTTTATCAACCATTCATGCCTGCTTTTTATCTTCTAGGAATTTCCAACAATTTCTGGTCTGCTTAATGGAAATGTTTACTGATTTTTAGATATACTCTTTTAAAAATATATCTCTTTTGAGACTGAGTCATTTCCAGGGGAAGGAGAAAGTGGTCTGTGCATTTTGCTATCCTGATCCCATTTTTTGGTGCTGCTTTTTTGGTAGTATTTGTTCCTTTCCCAAAATATGAGTTTTTTTTTTCTTATTGTGCAAGTAATACATTTTTTTTATAGGAAACTCAGAAAATATGAACAGGTAAGAATAATGATGATTTCTATGAGCCCAAATAAAATTTTATGATTTCATTAAATATCTAATACGTTTATTTTTTCATTGGAGTTCTTATAATAAAGGAATAGAAATCCTTGTTTTAGTAGAGCCATTATACAGTAAATCATAAATACTAAATCAATCTCTGGATACCTAACCCAAGGTCTATAGTCCTGTTTATCATGAACAGAATTCTAAGGGCCAAATACATTTTCCCCAATATTTATTTCCAGTTTCATAATTGATAAGCCACTAGCTAAAGGTGAGACTGATTTTTTTTTTTATGTATAAATACAGTTTTCCCTTTGGTTTAAAAAGCATCATCATATTACTTATGTATGTATTTGACTGCATGTAACAGAAAACTCAAGAAATCGTGAGCTACACTAATATGGATTTGTTTTTTCCTCTTAATAAGAAACCAAGGTTAGGTTGTCCTTTTCTTTAGCATGGATTCAGCTTCCTTTCATTTTTCCATTTCATCTTTCACATGTGGCCTTCATTGTTTAGCTTACAAGCTGGCTGGGCTGTTCCAGGCACCCATCCATGCTCCTCGAAGGAACTTGCACAAACTGGCTCTGTTCTTCTGACCTTACTTTCCTGGAAACCCCACACAATAGAATCCCACTTACTTCTCATTAGCCTGAACTATAAACACCCTTAGCTGCAAGTGAGACTGTGTACAGAGAGCAATGTCTATTGCAGTACCTGGCATTTAGTGGGCTCTCAATACTGGTCAATAAATGGCTAACTGCAATTGTCACCGCACAGACAGCCATAACTCTGGACTTATCTACAATCTGTATAGGTAGACACACGTTGTGTATAACATGGGATTGAATATACAATTACAATTGGGAAAATATGCCAGAATAAAAATGTGCTTTCATTTTGCTCAATAGCCAGATGGTTTTTGTTGTATCCCCACTCCTCTTTGAAATGAGATCCTGGATGAAGAAGGGATGTCAGCAATTCCCTGCAGAAGGGTCAACCAGTAAGACAAAAAGCAGGGGGAGTTGAGAGTAAGAAGGCTAAAACAAGTATTATTTCAAGGCAGGTAGGAAAATTTGAACAAAAGAAAAATCTACTTACCTTGTAATAATGAAGAGAGCAGAGACTCTTAAACTCAGGAATGAGTCATTAAATAGCTACATATAACTGCGTGCCCTACCTGTACCTGTAGCAACAATAACGGCAGCTATAGCTCAGCCGCAACCAGAAGTCAAGATGTGGGGGAAGCTGAGAGCTAAAAGTTTGTTCTCTTGGCTGAGCTCATAATGAAAAATCTTATGCTATAGTCTGTGTATCTTTCAATGTTAATGTTGACTCTCATGTAAGAAATATTTTGAAATTCCAGAAATATTATAAATGTAAATATCTATGGGGCGTAGCAATATACCTTAAATGTGTAGCAACAGGTGAAAAATAAGTATGGTATCTCACACATGTCATTGTTGCTAGGTGCCGTTGAGTCAGTTCTGACTCATTATCTTGTCCAAAAGAAAAGAAGTAAGGTCCACTGCAGCACCAGGGATTACACCTGTCATATATTCACTACCCCTACCATGGTTATAACTGAATACAAAATTAGATAAATAAAAACACGCCAGATATTACAGTAAACAAGTGAAAGAAATAAGCTGGCAACTGTATGGAATTTAAAAAGATTGTGTACCCTACCCGGACTGGCTCCAGGGCTCCTCCAGGGGTGTACAACAGGCACAATGCACTGACGGGGAGAAGTGACCTTAGGTACAGCGGAATGAAACCTTGCCCTGTCCTGCACTGCACCATCCTCATAATCGTTGCTATGTTTGATCCCATTATTGCAGCTGCTGTGTCAATTCATCTCATAGAGGGTCTTCCTCTTTTTTGCTCACCCATGGGGTCGCCATGAGTCTGAATCGACTGGCAACTGTTTTTTAGTACCTCTTACTAGAAGACTTCAAAGAATGCTGATCTGACTTCATTGCTGCCAATAAAGATGTATCAGTAGAAAGCTTTATTGTTATGGATGCATCTCATCTCATGATCCAGACACTTGGCATGGGCTTATTCCTGCTATTTAAGTGGTCTTCCGAGAAGTGGGAAACCCTGGTGGCATGGTGGTCAAGTGCTACAGCTGCTAACCAAAAGGTCTGCAGTTCGAATCCACCAGGCGCTCCTTGGAAGCTCTATGGGGCAGTTCTACTCTGTCCTATAGGGGCACTATGAATTGGAATCGACTCTATGGCAGTGGGTTTTCCTTTGGGTTTACTGTGAAGTGGAGACACAAGAAGGGCATGGGCTTAGTAACATCTGCCTCACTTCGATCCATGGCAGCAGATAACTTACAGTCAGAGACTTTCCTCCAATATACTTCAGTATATTTTCTTCTCTTCAGCTATATTTTTTCCTTCCTGTCAGAAGGAATCCTGTGAGAACTATTCTTTGCGGTTCCTAGAATAGCTGTTGTATCACTTGATCCACTGATGATGTTTAGTTTTTGCACAATTTATTTTTGTCCTATGCATACTTTAATGTGGAATGCTTTATGTGGACCTTACTCTTGTCCTAATATTGACCAGCTCTTGGTCTCTTCCGTGATTCTGCTGAACAGTTTCAATGTGCACCAGTGTGTATTCCGGTTGCTTCTGTGTTGCCTGAGGGGAGGCCAGGGTACAGAGGTGGAATGTAGTCAGCTGGGGCTGCGAGCAATACTGTCTAATATTTCTTCCAGTTTTATTTTATTTCTCATAAAAGTGTTAACTCCCTCTAGTCAGAGTTTTCACACTTCCTGTCGGGTTGCCAGCAGGAGTCCTCAGGTGTAGTTTCCTCTGTGCAGGGGGTCTTAGGTGCTTTACTTTTGCCTTCCCTGTCCCCTTCCCAGCAGCCACCACCTCCCTCTCAGCCACAGGAGCGGCAAGTGGAGTAGACCCTGCAGTATTTCCAAGAAATGGATTCTTAAAGAGCCTTTTCCCCATCTGACTATACCTTCACTCCCACCTGTTGCCATGGACTCACATTGGTCTGAGATTATCTCATATCTCTTCTGATTTACCTTTTTATTATCATGTTCCATCTTCTACCTTATTCCAGACTGGAGAGAACAAAATAGTGAATTCTTATAGATTTTCTTCTCTGGGCCAGTATATGCTATTGAAGCCAGACTTCTACTTTAGAGAGGTATATTGTGTCTTTCTGCAATTAGTAGATTTTCTAACTAGGCTGTAGCCTTTTCATCAGGTGATTAGTGGCTGATAAGGGCTGGAAAATATATTTCTTACCTTTTTCAGATCTGAACATCTGAAACACATGATAGTGCAGGTAGTTATAAAAGGGTATAGACATGAAGATAAGTGCTAGTCTTCAAACATTTATAGACGGAATGTTTAAGTTTAATTAAATATTAAATAAATATATCCTGGTTTTCTCTTGTGCCAGGTGGGATCCCTAAGACAATGGTTTGCTAGAACTCAACAGGACTCGCATATAGTCATAGTCCTGAACATAACTTATTACAGCACCTACTATGCACCAAAATTCCAGACTCCAGAAGGAAAGCAGGTGTTCAGGATAAACCACACTGTTTATCCAACAGTCAAGGCCCAGTGACCCACTCAACCTTTAGGAAATGGTGGGAACCCTCCTGAAGTCCAAGCTCACGGACACTAGCCAGGGACCAGTACACAGGCCTGTCTGAGTGAAGGTAGAGGTCAGGCCTCCTGTGCTAACTCCCTTCTGCAGAGTGCCCTTTATGAAGAAATATTTTTCTGGTGTGGAAGAGGGAAACTTCTTTCATTTGCCTTCATTTTCTCCTCTGAAAAACCAGTGATCAGAGCCAGCTTTATGGGAGTAGTCAGAATGAAATAATCAGCAGGAATTTACTGAACGCTCACAAAGCACCTAGCCTGCCAGAAAATAGGAGCAAAATAAGGAAACATAGTCCTTGCACACAGGATTTTTACATACAAGTTTAATAATTCAGTGCACCAATAAGCCAAAGCAATAACAGCTAGACGTGGAAGTCAAGACATGGCAGTTCCCTGTTACTGAGTAAAGTAATAGTTGGCCTTTGAATAGAATGTTTATTAAATGATTTTATATAAACCAAGGGAAAACATTAACCCACCCTGCCTTGTCTTTTATCTGCTGCCCTCCACCACGCCCGACTGACCTAGGCTGAACCATTGGCTATAGCTTTATTCTAATAAAGTGATTCTGTCTTGAGCCCCATCTCAGGGAGTGAATAGTTGACGTGCTTAAAGCATCATAAGACCTCCTAGGACTAGCTGCTGAGACCCCAATCACAGCCAGGCTCTCATGTACTTCCTCATCCATTAAGGCCCAGTCTACTTCCATTTGGCTTCCATTGTCCCTTTAATTTCAATTCCTTAAAGTTCTTATCACCTGTTAAAGGTTGTTCAAGGGACAAGTGTGCTGCCAAACAGGTGAATAAATCTCTCACTGAGACATAACAGAACTTTAAATTTTACTCTACCCACACCGTTGAATTGCGCACCAGTTTTTTTTTTTGTAGAGTGAGAAAGCAAATACTGCCTTTACTCACAGGACGATGGGGAGGGCTAGAATAACAAAATGGCTGCAGAGACTAGTAAAATTATTAATTTACATGATCACATACATTACAAAGTGTTACCTCTTCCTAGTATATTGTACCTCTTATCCTTTGAGCAAATCTGGCAAAAAATGTCTCTGGGTGCTAAATTTTCCTGTCCAAAAATGAGAATCTAAATTGGAGAGTATCAAAATGCTAAGCCCTAAATCAATTTCCTTCAGAAATTTGTGGATATTGGTCCATTTGCTTTTTTCACACAGAGTTGATGTTGAGAAATCTGATGCCTCTCTTTATTAATTTGTTATATTTATTACTTATATCTTTATCATTGGAGACCTGAACTCTCATTAAGATATGGAATCTTTTTTGTTTTTCTTTTTAATGGTCAGCACTCAGCTTTTTTTTTTGCTTTAACAAAAAGCTTATTTTCTCACAGTCCAGTAAGCTAGAAGTCCAAATTCAGGGCCTCAGCTCCAGAGGAAGGCTTTTTCTCTCTGTCGGCTCTGGAGGAAGGTCTTTCTCCTCAATCTTCCCCTGGACTAGTGGCTTCTCTACCCAGGAACCCTGGGTCCAAAGGAAGCACTCTGCTCCTGGCACTGCTTTTGTGGTGGTATGAGGTCCCCCAGCACTCAGATCTTTAACTCTGAAAACTGTTCCTTTTCTTTCAGTTTTGGACATCCTATTCCCATTACTTCATCATCTCCATATTCTCTCTATTCCTTTCATTACTTGAATGAAATTCACGTGTCTCTTGAATTATCTCTTTTATTTCCCATGTCTTTTTTTTTTTTTTTTTCTGTTTATCTGTGTTCTACTAGATTTCATCTACATCATTTCATAATTCCCTAATTAGAATCCCTAATTCTGACTTATCCCATGGTTGGTTATAATTTGGTCTCGATTTAATTCACCAATCATGCTGTTAATTCACAAAAATTCTTCCTTTTTCCCTGATTTCCTGTTTATCATAGCAGTTTGTCCTTGATTTATGGTTGTGATAACCTTCAAATGTCTGAAATGAAAAGTTAAACCATTATAAAAATTAAATCATTGAATCATTTCTTCCCTCCATTATCTGTTTCCCTATGTTTATCATTGTACATCTTTTTCATTATGTTGATTTTCTTCAGTGGCTGGTGGTCCTTGTGATTGATTTAAAATTATTAATGGACTGGATTGATTGATTAATAACTTGGGGTATGTCATTTCTGTATGATTTCTGTGTTGTTATAGAGATATTTCCCCAAAGGACTCTGTTTCTTCACTAAGGGGGCACATCTGGACCCTGTGTGAATTGGTGTGGCATGTGAACTCTCTGAATGGAAGTTAGTTTAGTAGGCAACATGCATGAGGGTACGCACACGTAGCCACACACATCAATGCCCAAAGAGAAGGTGGTGAATGACTTCAACTGGTTTCACTCCCAGACCAAGCTGAAATTTTCTTTTTATTCTCCCATTCATATCTTTCATGGTGGTCCAGAGCAACCTGATCCCAGGCCCAGACACGGACCCTGGAAATCCTTCTGAGGCAGGTAGTTCATTTCATTGAGAGCACTTTTCTTGGGTTTGTATACAGCTACTGCCCGCTTTCATTATGAAGGGGGCTGGAGAGAGGTCGTATGGCCCCTCACATGAGAAAACCTTACAGTAAATTCTCCTGCCTAGGAACCCCTTCCTGCCCTTCGTATGCTTCACTCTAAGCATGTTTTTGTTTGTTTGTTTTGTCTGGATTTTCTGTTTATCCGACCAATGTTGTCTTAATACTGTTATTAGGCTGAGAATTTCTCTACAATTATCAAACAATTCTTTACTTTCTACTTTTTAGGAATTTCTTACAATTTCTGACCCGTAATGAGAACACTTTGTTGGTTTCCAGGGCGATTATGTATCTGTTCTTATAAAAAGATACGCCTTCTCTTCATTTGAATGATTTGGTTGGCAGCAGAGGAGTATGCTCAGTCTTCCATCCTGACCTACGTTTTTCTCGTACTGCACCTTTAGCATTGTTTCCACTTAAAAATAGGTGTATGTTTTTCTTATTCATTAGTACATACTCTTTGTGGGAAAGTTAGAAAATATAGAAAAGCAAGATGAAAAATAAGTTTTAAGCTCTCATGTAAATATTTATGATTTTATTAATATTCAGCATATTTAATTTTGCAAAAGTTGCTTCAATAATGGAGTAGAATATTCATATCTTATTTTTGGTAAGCCATTGTATCACAAATGCCACTAAATCTTAGAGCACATGCAAGAGGTCTACAGTGCAGTTCATCAGAAATGTAGTCTCCAAATACCCTTCCTGCATAAATAAAATCAGCTTTTTCCAATATTCAGTGAATAGGAATGAAATCTTTGATCCAGTCATATGTGTTCATGAGGTAATCAAACACATTTATTTCTAATTTTACAACTGAAAAAAACTGGATACTCTTCCTATTAATTTATAAATCATTGCAAAATACAATCGTAAGTCTGATCTTAAAACAGCATGGTTTTGTCAGTAAACTACGTAATTTGAACTAGAGCTTATTTTTCTCACAAACTAGAAACTGAAGGTAGGAAGTTTGGGACTACTATGGCATGAGCCTGCCAACTTTTCATCTTTCCTCTCTGCTTTCCTTAGCATATGGACCTAATTTAAATCAGTGTAAGATGACCGGGTCTGGCAGGCACCATGTTCCTCTTCTTGATTCCCTTCTGGAATTGCCAGCAAGTAGAATCCCGCTTATCCCTCATTAGATGTACTTATCCATGATCACAGTTTTTTCAGTTATACATACAGCAGCTTGGAGCAAAATCATGGTATTCATATATAAAAGAAGAAAAGGAAAGTAGATTTTGGTAGGCAGCTAGCAGTGTCTGCTTCTGAGACCAATTTCTATTATAGAGCATGGCCTTTATGAAATCAAAATAATTATGAACAATTAGGTAAAAATTATTATCAAGGCACAGGTAGACACTACGCATATTGCCACAAAGCTGTACATATATATACAAATTATAATGTAACACATATTTGAATATCCAATCATGTTTGGAAAGACATGTATGAGAAAAATGACTTTCATTTCCCTTATTAGCCAGGTGATACTTGTGACAAGCACACTGCTCAGTTGGATGGTACGCAGGAAAAAAAAGAGATGCCAACAGTTGTCAAAACAAGTGCTTCCATGGTAAGTTCTAGCAAGGGAACTGGGATGTAAGAAGAAGCTATTTCTTCAGCACAAGCATGCAAAACTTGAAAAAAGACAGCATAATTAAGATTGTTGGGAAACCACAGCTGTCAGCATACCAACCTACCTTTCATCAATTTCTAAAGAAAATATTCAGCAGTAAATAGAAACTGCCTTAGGTTCCTAGGGCTGCCATAATAAAATACTGCAAAATGGGTGGCTTTAAAGAACAGAAATATATTTTCTCACAGCTTTGGAGTCTAGAAGTCCAAATTCAGGGAATTCGTCTCACTGTCCACTCTAGGGAAAGACCCTTCCTTGTCCTTTCCGGCTTCTGTTAGCCCCAGGAGTCTCTTAACTTTCCTTTGTTGCTTGTAAATGTATCTCCACATGGCATCTCCCCCCTGCATGTCTCCTTTTCCGTGTCTCTTGTTCCTTTTATAAGATACCTTCAAACCAAAAAACCAAACCCAGTGCCGTCGAGTTGGTTCCAACTCATAGGGAACCTAAGGGTTTAAAACCCACCCTATATAACTGATAACCGTATTCAAAGAAAAACCCTATTTTCAAACAAGGTCACATTCACAGATACAGGGCTTAGGACTTCAACATATCTTTTGGGGGTACACAGTTCAATCCCTAACAGAAACCAAGTGAAAGTGGCCCAGGGTAAGTCACCTTATGATAGTTAGGAGTGGGGGACATGGGGAAGGAGTCTCCCAGACAGTCAAGCAAACTTTAAAAGACACAACCTAACTCATTTGGTTGGCAGACATAGCCACCCACAGATTCATCACCATAGCTTTTTAATTCAGCAAGGAATAATTTAATAGGTAAATCCAGAATAACTAAATTCTATCTCTAAAGACTCATTCTATGAGTCGGAATCGTGTTGATGGCAGTGGGTTTGGTTTTGGGTTTATCTTTAAAGAAAATTAAAAAGTAGCTACAGGCAGAAACAAACAAAAATAGTTCTTAATGCATATCCTGTGTGGAGAATGTTAACTAAAGCTTGGTCCTCATGGCTGAGCTCATACAGAAAAATAACAGACTTTCAAATAAGTAGTTTTTTCAGTGTTTTTTTTTTTTTTTAGTTATTTTTAAAGGTCAGCTTTTGTTATGTGTAGCAATAAGTGAAGGCAGCAGTGCAGTCTCTGCCCCAGTGTGAATGCCATCCACTCAGGGAACACTTCCCCCATGGTTGGGTGGGTGGCAGCAGTGTCCCCAGCCTCAGGTTGTACCTCCAATACAGACCAGCTGTAGGCCCTTTGCTTCTGACCAAGACAATCAATCCAAGGTGTTTCCTCCTGCCCAGCTCCCCAGTCCCAACCCCTGCTGAGATCTTAGGATTCTGATGAGATGATGTCACAGCAAGAAGGTGAAATGACCACCAAAAGAACCCACCCAAAGAAATGGAGGGGGGCGGTTTTTCTGTAAGGTAGAAGTATCAGCATACTCTCAGGTGAAAGTATGGCTTCTGTGGGCCCCTATGTTCTCTGCAGAGTCATAAAGCTAAACTTTACTGGTTATTTGATTGATTAAAAATTCTGACTCATAGTGACCCTATAGGACAGAACAGAACTGCCCCAGAGGGTTTCCAAGGTTGAAGTCTTTAAGGAAGCAGACTGCCATGTCTTTCTTCTGCAGAGCAGCTAGGTGAATTCAAACTGCTGACCTCTTGGTTAGCAGTTGAGCGCATAACTACTGTGCTACCAGGGCTCTTTATCGATTAGCATAGGAAATTACTGTGTTTTCTTTGCAGCTGAGTAGATCTAATCACCTACAAGGCCAAAATTGTTGATTGTGTGTTCTCATAAGTGAGTGGGGTGTGCTTAACTTTAAAGTGTATAGAGGGGATAGGTAGGTTAGTACACACTCTCCTCAAATTGAAAACAAATAAGGAAATGAAGAACCCTAATTTGTTTACTTCCAGACAAAGCCGATTTTATTTTTTATTCACCATTCCTGTCTTTTTTTGAGGCCTCATGTTCTCCCTCTCTCTCAAACCTCTATGCTCACACAAGGAACATGGTACCTATCACCACCACCACTAGGGCAATTAAAAAAACAATTAGTTCATTTTATTTAGACTGCATTTGGGTTTTTTCCTTAGGGTCATATTTAGGGACTGTCTATGCATTTAAGGGAAGGGAGATCTTCCTGGCTTCTATTTTAGGTAAATAGTTCGTAATTATTTGTCTGTGGCTCTTTCCTGCTCTTTGTACACTCAGGTTGTTTTGGGTTTGTTTTTCTGCTCTCTCCCTGGAAATTTTCTTTTTGCTGCTTTCATATAGAGGTTCTTAACTTACCAAAGTAATCCCATTTGCTTTTGTCAAAACCTAAATGGACAGAGAAACACAGAAATTACTGTAACAGAATATATTTATTGTGAGTAGATATGATTTGAATTGGGCTGTGTCAACCCTAAGCCATTGGGAAGTCACTCCGAAGGGAGAATAGTGAAAACAGGTTACATGGGCAGGGTCTGGGCAGGGTAGGCTCCTGAAAGTCATTGTACTTCTCCAAAAGAGCCCAACGCCTAAGGCAAACCGATCCCTGCAAAACTGCTTACTAAGCTGTTGTTTGACTTGAAGGTAACTTTAAGGAAAAGAGTTCCTTAAAGGATCAAGGTTCAAAGGGACTCCTAAGGGCAAATGGCCTGGGTGGGTCACCTCGACTTAATGGTCCCAGAAATCTGAATTTCAGTAGATATAAAATGGTTTCTCACTTTCCGTCTAGAAATTTCTGTTAGTTGGTCTGCTATGGAATTCTTTGCTAGTTTCCAATGTCATTAAAAATCTGTTCCTTTAAACGTATATTTTCTGTTATTTCTAGTGGTTTGGGATGGGAGGGAAGGTAGATGATTGTCAGCCATCTTGACCTAAATTTCTTGTACTAGTTCGTTTATTCCAGCTGCCATCGAGTCAATCCCAACTGTGCGGTGGTTAAAGTGATTGACTACTAGCTGAAAGGTCGGTGGTTGGAAACTACCAGCCGCTCCTTGGGACAAAGATGTGACAGTCTGCTTCCGTAGAGATTTACAGTCTTGGAAACCCTGTGGGGTTGCTATGAGTCAGAATCAATTCAATGGCAGTGGGTTTGGTTTTATTTTTGGTAGTTCATTTAGTGCATTTATTTCTTTTTGAAAAATAAATATTCTTTTTTTCATATTATGAAGTAATGTATACTGTCTAGAACATTTAGAAAATATGGTGAAGCAAGATAAGGAATGATAGTTTTTCTTAAAGCAGACAAAATACTGTACTATTTTATAAGTACCAAATATATTCAAATTTGCAGTAAGGATCCTTCAGTAAAGAAAGAATATTTATGTATTAATTTTAATAGAGTCATTGCCACACATATCTAAAAATGTATACATAGTGGAATACATAAACACATTAGAAAATGTGCGCCTGAATGAGAACGGTGCTTTTATTTCTCCATTTAGCCCAATGATGCGTCTCTCAACAGTATTGCTCTGACAGATGGGTCCCAGGACAAAGAGCGGAGCTTCGCAGATCCCCGAGATGGCTCCGTGGTAAGTCATCACAGAGCAACTAAAAGCGGGAAGGAAAGAGGAAGCAATTTTTTTCAAGACAGATAAGAAAAACTTGAAAGTATTATCATAACTGAAATAGCAGGGAAACCATGACTGCCACTAGATCCACTACTCTTGTAACAACCAGGAAGAAGGAGACAAAGTCAGCAATGAATAGATTCTCAGTTTAAAAGAGAACTCCACGAGTTGGAATAGATTCAACAGCAGTGGGTTTTGTTTGGTTTTTTGGTATGGCCAGAAACCAAAAAAAAATTCTTTACATATATCAAGCTTGGAGTTATTTGTTAACTTTGGTTTTCTTGACTGAGCTCATACATAAAATACCAGTGATTCAATGATCTTAACTCTGTGGGCTTTTACCTGCAGAATAAATGACAAACTTCTCATTCTGGTTGTCTAAGTTATTTAGTGCTGCCATTACAGAAATATCACAACTGGATGGCTTTAACAAAGAGAAATTTATTTTCTCAGTCTGGTAAGTTACAAATCCAAATTCAGGGAGTCTGCTCCAGGGGAAAGCTTTCTCTCTCTGTTGGCTCTGGAGGAGGTCCTTGTCCTTAATCTTCCCCTGGTCGAAGAGCTTCTCAGGCACAGGGACCCTGTGTCCAAACAATGTGCTCTGCTCCTGGTGCCGCTTTCTTGGTGGTATGAGGTCCCCAACTCTTTGCTTGCTTCCCTTTCCTTTTATCTCTTGAGAGTTAAAAGGTGGTACAGGGCCACACCACAGGGAAACTCCCTTTACCTTGGATCAGGGAGGTGACCTGAGTAAGGGTGGTGTTACAATCCCACCCTAATCCTCTCAACATAAAATTACAATCACAAAATGGAGGACAACCACAGAATACTGGGATTCATGGCCTAACCAAGTTGACACGTATTTTTGGGGGGACACAATTCAATCCATGACACTGGTATTAAAGACTTTTCACTACTTCCAGCATTTCCAGCCTCAGCTTTTAGTACTCACCTGCACAAACCCTTCAGACACATTCACTCACTTGACCTTAAGTAACAGAACTTGTACTTTATCCAAAACTTGTCATTCCCCCTCTCCCTGTCTCCACTGGGAATTCCCACTCTGTGTCTCTGCCTATCAAAATCCCACAGTTCAGGTCCCCTGGTAGTGGGTGATAGGATGGACTGAAACCAGCAAGAGACCCCCATTAGATGAGGTGGTGGTTCTCTGAAGGCAGGCTTGTGGGAGGCAGCAGATAGAACAGCAAACATGCAGACTAAGGTAGCACATTTACATGTTCCTTGGGAGCAGTTGTTTTTCAACCATTGCGCATACGTGGCACACTCCCAGGATGATGTCATTGTTCAGGGAGGTGATGCTATCAGCTCCAAGTTAGCGGGCTCTTCTGTTATGTTTTTAGTGGTTGGGTTATGGAATAGTTTTGTTTGGTTGCACAGTGAGCACGTAAGAAACAAAGTAACTTGAGTGACTATTACCAATGAGTAATTTTGTCAATAGTGCCACAGGCGATGGCATAGATAGGCTGAGGGTAATGCACAATTTCTGCCCTCCTGGCTGTCAGTCTAGCACTTATTTGCCCATTGAAGACAGTGCATTGGAATGCAAATGAGTGAGACTATCTCTAGTTTAAAGGTAATCTCAAAGTCACCCCATTTGTTGACAAAAACAAAGTAAATCATTCAAAATTCTGGTAACAGCCTTAAGTAAAAGAGTTATTTACAACAGATCATACAGTGCTGTGTTGTTGTGGGGCACTCCTGCCCAGGATCCCCTATTTTCTGTCTCAGCTCCTGGCAGCCAAGGGCCCATAAGTGTCAGCATCAGCTTTGCCTACCCTCTCACCTCTTCATACCCTCTTCATACTGAGGCCTGTGGATTTTATCATGCTAGTCGTTCAAGAATATTTTTATTCCCTCTTTTCCTACAACCACAGTCTTAGAAGAGAAATTCCTCTTCCTTTTTCTATACTGCTGACTCGCCAACTAAGTGAGCTCCCATACTTTAGATCCTTCCCACAGCTACAAGTCATCCATCTAAAATGCAAGTGTTGCGTAAAGCCCTTGCTGGTTCCCAAACGCCTCGTCAACATGAAGGCTCCTGACACAGCTCGCAAGATCTTTCTTGTTTGCCTCTCTAGCTGACTTTTACACCCCCAGCATTTTATATAAGTCATCAACAAAACAACTGCATGTGGTTCCACTTATGTACCCAGCAAAACTTGAAGCAAAATGGTGGTCAAATTGGGTGGCCAAAGAAGAAGAGGGCGGGTAGGCCTCGTTTTCTAAGATTTTCCATAACCTTTCTGTAGCCAGTTTTATTCCTAATAAGCCTGATGCTAGTCATGTTTTCCAATTTCTTTTTTCTGATAACTTCCCCATATCATTGATTCATTCTTTTGTTCAGCAAATCCTCACTGACCACATGCTGTCTGTAAATAGAATTTTTTAACATTTGGGAATGTTATAAGGTAATAAATAGAGAAAGAAAGGGATATCGTGGGCCACTTAGAGATGTCTGGGGCGAGTTAATCATTCAGATTTCCTTTTGATTTTTTTTTATAGTTGTTGGTTTTTTGTTTGTTTTGTTTTGCCTGAAAACTGATTGAAATACCAATGACATAAACAAAGTTTCAGCAGTACCAAACCAAACCCATTGCCTTCGAGTTGATTCTAACTCACATAGCAGCCCTATAGGACAGAGTAGAATTGCCCCGAAGGATTTCCAAGGAGTGGCTGGTGGATTTGAACTGCCAACCTTTTGGTTAGTAGTAGCTCACCCTAGCTCTTAACCACTGCACCACCAGGGCTCCAGTTTCAGCAGTAGTGGGTCAAAAAAAACCTCACTGGCACCAATGTCCAACCTGAGCTACTTTTGGATTGTTCGCTACTCAGAATATCTTTACTTAGAAATGTCAATCAAGATGGTTAGACCCTAAAATGTCCCACAGATGCCATCATAACCCTTATAGCACCTATGCTGAAATGTTCTAGAGCATCTTACCATTGGGAGTCCCTGGGTGGTGCAAGCAGTGCTCGGCTGCTCACTGAAAGGTTGATGGTTTGAATCCACCCAATGGTGCCTCAGAAGAAAGGCCTGGTTATCTACTTCTGAAACATCAACCACTGAAAACACTATGGAGCACAGTTCTAGTCTGACACACATGGGACCTCCATGAGTCAGAACCAACTGGACAGCAACTGGATTGGTTTAGGTGTTTTACCATGCGGTACGTTTTGAGTTCCATGCCTCTTGCCTATAAGGAGCACAGGCACCTCTGTTTGGTGCCTGTCTCTTCTGGATGGTAGAATTTTTAGTAATTCAGTAAAGGTGTGATAAGCATTCTAGCTTCAGGGGTCCTGACCCTGACAGCTATAGAGGTGAAGTCTATCCTGTGGGGGTACATCCCAGCAACACTTGACTGTTACCTCCAAGACGTCTTCAGAGGGCCCCAAGCCCTCTTATTATTAGAATTTATGTTGTGAAATAGTGTAAGGTACAGAAGAGAACCTAACTTTATCCTTTCCAAAAAGATAGTCGTGGCTTGACTTACATATTTTTTTTTATTTTGTCTTTTCTACATGTTTGAAATGCTCTCTTTATCATGAGTGAAATCCCCGTATATACAGGAGGTCTGCCTTAATTATGGCTCTAGGGTTGGTTGTTGAAATTAGTCTCTTGTATTCCTAAAATTTATATCTTTTATCCTAATCAGAACTGTAAGTAGTTGCTTGTATTACAATATTTTTGAAGAAGTAACTAGCCTTTATTAATTAAGCCTACTTTTTTCTGTTTCCCCATGGAATCCTTCACTATTGCAACTCGGGGCTTGAATTTTTTGTTCAGTTCTTTCAGCTTGAGAAACACCGAGTGTGTTCATCTCCTTTGGTTTTGCATCTCCAGCTCTTTGCACATCTCATTATAATACTTTGTCTTCACGAGCCGCCCTTTGGAATCTTCTGTTCGGTTCTTTTACTTCATCAATTCTTCCTTTTGCTTTAGCTGCTTGATGTTCAAGAGCAAGTTTCAGAGTCTCCTCTGACATCCATCTTGGTCTTTTCTTTCTTTCCTGTCTTTTCAGTGACCTCTTGCTTTCTTCATGGATGATGTCCTTGATGTCATTCCACAACTCGTCTGGTCTGCAGTCACTAGTGTTCAATGTGTCAAATCTATTCTTGAGATGGTCTCTAAATTCAGGTGGGATATACTCAAGGTCATATTTTGGCTCTTGTGGACTTGCTCTGATTTTCTTCAGTTTCAGCTTGAACTTGCATAGGAGCAATTGATGGTCTGTTCCACAGTCGGCCCCTGGCCTTGTTCTGACCGATGATATTGAGCTTTTCCATCGTCTCTTTCCACAGATGTAGTCAATTTGATTTCTGTGCATTCCATCCTGCGAGGTCCATGTGTATAGTCGCCGTTTATGCTGGTGAAAGAAGGTATTTGCAATGAAGAAGTCATTGGTCTTGCAAAATTCTATGGTTCGATCTCAGGCATTGTTTCTATCACCAAGGCCATATTTTCCAACTACTGGTCCTTCTTCTTTGTTTCCAACTTTCGCATTCCAATCGCCAGTAATTATTGATGCATCTTGATTGCATGTTCGATCAATTTCAGACCGCAGCAGCTGATAAAAATCTTCTGTTTCTTCATCTTCGGCTCTAGTGGTTGGTGTGTAAATTTGAATAATAGTTGTATTAACTGGTCTTCCTTGTAGGCGTATGGATATTATGCTATCACTGACAGCGTTGTACTTCAGGATAGATCTTGAAATGTTCTTTTTGACGATGAAAGCAACACCATTCCTCTTCAAGTTGTCATTCCCTGCATAGTAGGCTGTATGAGTTGCAATAGTGAAGGATTCCATGGGGAAAATATTAAACGATGCAGGAAGCATCAAAAGAAGATGGAAGGAATACACAGAGTCATTATACCAAAAAGAATTAGTCGATGTTCAACCATATCAATAGGTGGCATATGATCAGGAACTGATGGTACTGAAGGAAGAAGTCCAAGCTGCTCTGAAGGCATTGGCGAAAAACAAGGCTCCAGGAATTGATGGAATATTAACTGAGATGTTTCAGCAAGTGGATGCAGCGCTGGAGGTGCTCACTCCTCTGTGCCAAGAACTATGGAAGACAGCTTCCTGGACAACTGACTGGAATAGATCCATATTTATGCCTATTCCCAAGAAAGGTGATCCAACCGAATGTGGAAATTATAGAACAATATCATTAATGTCACATGCAAGCAAAATTTTGCTGAAGATCATTTTAAAACGGCTGCAGCAGTATATCGACAGGGAACTGCCAGAAATTCAGGCCGGTTTCAGAAGAGAATGTGGAACCAGGGATATCATTGCTGATGTCAAATGGATCCTGGCTGAAAGCAGAGAATACCAGAAGGATGTTTACCTGTGTTTTATTGACTATGCAAAGGCATTCGACTGTGTGGATCATAACAAATTATGGATAACATTGCGAAGAATGGGAATTCCAGAACACTGAATTGTGCTCATGAGGAACCCTTGCATAGATCAAGAGGCAGTCGTTCGTACAGAAAGAGGGGATACTGATTGGTTTAAAGTCAGGAAAGGTGTGCGTCAGGGTTGTATTCCTTCACCATACCTATTCAATCTGTATGCTGAGCAAATAATCCGAGAAGCTGGACTATATGAAGAAGAACGGGGCATCAGGATTGGAGGAAGACTCATTAACAACCTGCGTTATGCAGATGACACAACCTTGCTTGCTCAAAGTGAAGAGGATTTGAAGCACTTACTAATGAAGATCAAAGACCACAACCTTCAGTATGGATTGCATCTCAACATAAGGAAAACAAAAATCTTCACAAATGGACCAATAAGCAACATCGTGATAAATGGAGAAAAGATTGAAGTTGTCAAGGATTTCATTTTACTTGGATCCACAATCAACAGCCATGGAAGCAGCAGTCAGGAAATCAAAAGACACATTGCATTGGGTAAATCTGCTGCAAAGGACCTCTTTAAAGTGTTGAAAAACAAAGATGTCTCCTTGAAGACTAACGTGCGCCTGACCGAAGCCATGGTATTTTCAATCGCATCATATGCATATGAAAGCCGGACAATGAATAAGGAAGACCAAAGAAGAATTGACGCCTTTGAATTGTGATGTTGGTGAAGAATATTGAATATGCCATGGACTGCCAAAAGAACGAATAAATCTGTCTTAGAAGAAGTACAACCAGAATGCTCCTTAGAAGCAAGGATGGTGAGACTGCATCTTAGATACTTTGGACATGTTGTCAGGAGGGATCAGTCCCTGGAGAAGGACATCATGCTTGGCAGAGTACAGGGTCAGCGGAAAACAGGAAGACCCTCAAACGAGGTGGATTGACGCAGTGGCTGCAACAATGAGCTCAAGCATAACAACGATTATAAGGATGGCTCAGGACCAGGCAGTGTTTCACTCTGTTGTGTAGGGTCACTATGAGTCAGAACTGACTTGACGGCACCTAACAACAAAAACAACTTTTTTCTGTTGTATTAATTTATTTACTGTTTATCAATTTTTCTTCCTTGGATCTGCTTGAATTTTTTTTTTTCCCATAGTCTCTTGAATTATAAACATAGTTCATTCCTTTTTAGTGTTTGTTGTTTGCACTTAAGGGTAAGAATGCATCTATGAATAATACTTGAGACACTCTCATGAATTTTTCTTATTGAATGTTCTCATCATCTTTAATTTTATAATTTCAGATGTGATTTATTTTTCAATCCAGGATATCATCAGAATGCTTTGAAATTCACGTTTGGATCGATTTTGTAATTGTTATCTTTTTATTTCAAAATTTGTTGCATTTTGGTCAGTGAACATAGCTTACTTAAGCTCACCTTTGGGGAACTTGAAGCTGAGTGGTTGCAAGATATGAATCTTAAGGGCAGAAGAAGAAGGCAGCGTCAGTCCATAGAGTTGTGACATAGACTCAAGCCCCAAGGGAAGCCAAGCAGCCAGACAGGGAGGTCAGAAGCATCTTCTGAGTCAACGAATTTCTTCTGTAAGTGGTGAAGAGAGCACAGGCAATGTTTGGTACGGTGTTTATTTAACTTGAAGGAAATAGAAAATGCTTATACAAGTCTAGTTTTCACAGAAAACTAAAGCAGACAGCACTAGTGTTTTACAGTTTAGAATTAAAAATAACAAACCCTTAGCCCCCATATTCTATGCTGAAATCAGAGCTAGGTGTAACAAGGTTAGGAGAGCAAGTTTTGGTGGAAGACACTGCCTTTGACTTACCACTAGTGGGAAATTCTGTGGTTGGGCATGATGCTTTTACAAACAAGCCAGTTTGTTTTATGGCCTTTATGTTTGAAATAAATTCAAATAGCTAATAAAATTATACTACTCTTAAAATGATGTTTAACGGGTGAATGGATGCTCTAAAACTGTATAAACGAAACGTCTAGCCCATTGCTTAACCTGTACTTCCAAAGTCAAGGCTTTTACAGACTGAGTCTCCTCTTTCCCTTCCACTAAGTTAGTCCCATGCTTTAACAAGCAAGTGTTCTTCTGTTTGTTTTGTTTTTAAACCCCTGTGATTAGTCTCAACTCTCTACGGGGCTTTCAAAGTTTTCCATAATTTGAGATGGCATTCTTGACCAATATCTTTCTCATATTTTTCTAATATGTTGCCACAACTCCTGGCAGGCCAGTCACTCCAGTGCCCTGGGGTAGCTGAAATGCTTCAGGTATTTCCATATCTGAAATTTCTACTTCCATTTCTGGCCTGTTTCCTCTGTCCAAGTTCTGCTAATCATCCCTTGAATTTCTGCTCAAGTTCAACCACTTCTTCAATGAAAACCTTCTTGGCGACACTTTTCCTCCCTATTGCTCTCCAAAAACTCATAGTTTGCAATATAGCAATTAGCTTTTAGCATTCTATAAATGGCATTGCTTTTCTCCTCTATTACAAGTAGTTCAGGAGGAGGGGATCTTGACTCAAGGTTCTGTTTCCCCCAAGAAAGTCCCAGAAAAAATTTACATTACTAAGAGCAGGCACTCATTCAATACAATAGGTTGGCTGTGGGCCAGTTAAATCAACTCTCAGATGGACTTTGCTCCACGCTACAGATGAAGAAATGGACATTCAGTAGGTTTAAGTATTTCAAGCCATCAGCTCCAAGCCCTAAATAAATAGTACATCTCTCAATTTTAAGAACAGTGGTCTCTCCCATAGTTGAGTCATTTCAGTCTTATAAAGCATTTCTTTGGTGAAAAACATAAGGGAAGCACTGAAAAGCCATTGCCCCATTTTGAGAATTTTACTGTATGGGTAACCTCCACTCTGCAGTGGTAATTTTCAGAGCCACTGAAATCTGACTGACAAGGAATTGCATGGCCCTAGACCTGTTTTGGAAACCCTGGTTGCATAGTGGTTAAGTACTACAGCTGCTAACCAAGAGGTCGGCAGTTTGAATCCACCAGGCGCTCCTTGGAAACTCTATGGGGCAATTCTACTCTGTCTTATAGGGTCCCTATGAGTCAGAATTGACTCGACGGCAGTGGGTTTGGTTTTTTGATTTAGACGTGTTTTGTCTTTTCGTTCATTCACCAACTACAGGATTTGGGCACTTTTGTTTTAGGAATTGGCTGTATATTCATATCTTGCTTACACAATTGGAAGTGTTAGCTCCTTTAAAATAAAATAGGATGAGAAAAAGAACACGAGGCTCAGATCTGAGGCTTTCTTGTGCAATTTGTAGCACATGGTAAAGTATAAACAGGTGCTTCGTTACTGCTAAATAAATATGAGAAAACAGAAACAACAGGCTCTGGGGAAAAAGGACTCTCGCCTCGAACCAAAGGACAGACTTTATGTGTGAATAGCACATACGTGGTTTTTGAGGAATAGCAAATTTTCACCCTCACTCATATTCACAGATAATAACTCCCATGTTGACATTTGTATTGGTCAATCTGAATGTAAACCTACTAGTACCTTCCAGACCTGAGCTGTGCAGGGCTATCCAAAGATAGAGACTCAACATCCAGTAATATTGTTGGCAGTTCAGTGCTTCAGCAGAATCTCATTGAAGAGAGTTCTAAATCAATTACAGGGGGAAACTGAACTAGAAAAGATACTTAATTTCTTTCTAGTTATGATTACTCTGTATTTTTCAGTGAGAGAATTAGTATAGTAGTATTGTAATATTAATAGTAGCTAACCCTCGTATTGTATAAAATGCGTGTGCTAGATATTGTTCTATATAATTTATACAGAATAGTCATTTAATCTTCACAAAATCTCTTTGAAATATGTTCTATTATCATCACCATTTTATAGATGAGGAGACTAAGCAACAGAGAATTCTACTAACTTCTAGTCAATGGTAAAACCAGGATTAGAACCCAAGCAGTCTGGCTCCCAGATCCATGTCAAGAACCACCTAGCTGTGTCACCACTTAGAGTTTAAGACCAAACATGTGACCAGCCACATCCAGAATATCAAAATGACGTTATAATTATCAGATTGTATGACACCAAGCCCGGTAATTTCCGCATCTCACAAAAGATATAAAGAGCAAATACTTAAGAGCCAAGAAGGCACAGTTATTTTGACGTTGATGTAGCACCCTCTTGAACAGCATGTATGAGCTGTACAGGTCTAAACTGAATGCAGAAACAAAGGACCCCAGAAGCAGGCCCTTCATGAAACCAAGAATTGCTATTTTTGAAAAGAACTCATTATACTGCAGAATATAAATCAGGTAGAAATGCTGGGTACACTGTATTTATGAAAAATTTTTGTGTTCACCTTCCCTTGCTTTACAGTCTATATTTGAGACTATTCCAGATATACCGGTTCATGCCAATGGATCGTCAGACCCCGGAGAGAACCCAATTCAAAATGCAATGAGCGGTGAGTGAGACTACCTCCAGTTGAACTTAAGCTGTGTCTTCTCTCTTTCGCTCTGGCACACAATACAGTTAGCAGTGAATTTCTAAAAGTAAAGTGTAAGTGGGTTTTTCTCCCCGTTATGAGTCTATCACTTCCAACACTACCTACTCCCACCCACTCCAAGACACCCCATTCTGTCATACAGAGACAAGATTAATTGAGCAAAATAGGAAGCAGTATTTTTTCCTCCACTGCTTAGAAACTACTCACTTGGGTAGTGTCTCTGATTTGGGGCCTCTTTCACAAGTAATCTGGATCGACTTAAAAGGTACAGGTGGGCCAGGAAGTAGTCCACTTCCAAGAATCCCTAATCACTGCCCAAATATGTGCAGCACCAGAGTAGCCTGTGGCGTGCAAGCTTACAAGATGAGTTTGTTTGACCGGGCCTTGTGCAATTGAGCAGTGACCCTAAATGGGCTCTCTACGTAGGTTCAGCATGGAATCTCAAACCCTCCTTATAGAAAACAGGCCCTTTTGGAAATACTTTTGTAATTCCTAGAAGTTTTTCCTAAATATGTGCACACTTCTTATAAACATCAGAGCCGGTAACTTCAGCACTAACTTCAAATGTCAAAGAATTTGGGGAGATGAAAATGTTTGAAAATCATTGTGATGTTGGTTGCACAACTCTATGACTATACTAAAAACTGTTGAATTGTACACTTTAAATTGATGAATTTTATCTGAATAGAACTTTCATCAAAAATAAATAAATAAGAGAGAAAGAATTTGTCAGGAATTATTCCACATCATTTTATTTGCAGCCATGCTGTTATTCAGTTCAAATCATGCCTCTGGGAGATAGACGTCTACATGGAGAGAACTGCTGGTTTGGGACATGAGTCTGTTTAATTGCTGCTCTCCAAAGAATGCTTAAGTTAGCGCATCATTTAATACTTTACCTTCCTCTGTTGTAAATAAAAGCCTCTGTGTGAAGAGTGAAAATCATAATTCTTCCTTTGTTATTTTGTAAGTTTTTGCTGTACCCATTTATTGGGTTTTTGACTGTGATTACTTTCTAGAATTTTTAAATCTGTTGATATATTTCTTTCTTTAACTTTTAATGTAAGATTAATTAGATCTTCTATTATTTCTGTCTTTTTCCTTTTTTTTTTTTTTTTTCCTATTTGGTTGTCTTTTAGCCAGTGTCTACAAAAGAGGGGGAAAGAGAATGACTTTTTTTTTTAATCAAATAATTCTTTATATTCCATATGAACAGTTTAGCCAGGCAATGAAACAAGATGTTAAGCCAAATTCTGAATCACTAATCGAGTTTAGTATTGCTCAAGAGATTTCTGGATTTACTTGTTTTGGGTAAAGAAATTTATTTCCTGAATTTTCAAACTACCTTGAAGAAAAACATTTATACGGGGGCCATTCAGCTCTTTCTTAATGTGCATTATACAAGGTCAGGAAACTGAATGCAGAGACAAAGGACACCAGGTTATCATTGAAACCTGTCGCTATCATGTTGATTCCAACTCATAGTGACCCTATAGGACAGGATAGAACTGCCCCATAGAGTTTCCAAGGCCGTAAATCTTTACGGAAGCAGACTGCCACATCTTTCTCCTACAGAGGGGCTGATAGGTTCAAACTGCCCAGCACTTAACCACTGTGCCACCAGGGCTCCTTAACCAGTATCAGGTAACCAGTATTATTACTGAATTCAGATTAATTCTAAACAAACCTAGCAGTGAAATCCAAATAAAATTTTAACAACTTTTAAGAGGCAAATGCTCAACAGTTTGGACACAAGACAAGGGGAGCGAACCCAAAAACCAAGCCCATTGCCATCACGTTGATTCCGACTTATAACGATCCTATAGGACAGGGTAGAACTGCCTCACAGGGTTTCCAAGGAGTGGTTGGTGGATTTGAACTGCCAAACTTTTGGTTAGCAGCCTGAGCTCTTAACTACTACACCAGTAGGAAGGAATTCTAGTAGAGACTCGGGCCTTTCTTCCTCTGCTTTAAGCTTCTGGTTCCCCATTAGCAATAATATTGAGTTAGGTAGACTTATTTTAATATCATAAGAATATATAGAAATTCTCGTTTTGGAAATTTCCTCTAATAATCCTCAGTGACTTTCATGAGACATAAAAATCTAAACTAAAAAAAATCAATTAAATAGCAAGCATGTTTGAATAATGACAGAACTCTGTTCATGTGGACGCCTGATCACATTGCACTATGGTCTACCTGACATCCTTGGGGAGTCTGATGCACCGTGGGTGCTAACGGCTTCAAGTGCACGCACACTCACTGGTAGAAGTTTTTTGCTTATTTTCCAAATAAATGATACTGATTGATTAAACGGCATATTAAATATTGTGCATCCTTTGTTATTTTAGATGATCATTATCTGGAAAAGAACATTCCACCAGAGGCCGAAGAGCTGTCCTTTGAAATATCTTATTCAGAAATGATTACAGAGGCTCCAAAAAGAAATAAATTACAGAAGTCAGTGATTAAGAAAGAAGACTATGCTTTAACTGTAAGTAAAATTTCCATGCTTATTCCAATAACTTCCTGTGACTTCTCCACAGGATAAAACTACTGGCTTTTTTAGATTTTTTAATTTCCCTTTGGGTTCACAAGGGGATTTTGAGGGGCAAACCATCAGCACCACACAACACCGGGGTCAGGTAGGCAGCATTTGTTGTGCAGTGCACAGCCTTCTTGGCCATACATGGTGGCCCTGGGTGAGGAGGAGGCGTGAGGGTGTGTGATGAATACTGCCTGGCTTGGATGCTTTCATGCACTTCATATTGTTATGTTACTTATAGGTCAATGCAGACCCTAACTGTATACCTAATTGTGCCTATAAAAGGCACACATTAAGAAAGGTGCTTCACAAAGTCACGGTCATAGCAACAAGGAATGACAGCTCATAGGACAGACACTAAAGAGTCATCAAAAACACATTCCAGGTCTTATAATGTTTCTTACAGGAGGGGCAAACGGAACCATATATTATCCTGAAAGCCTCACTATATACTTCCAGGATATTTTATCCTGAAAGCCCAATGTGAGATTTATATTACTTTGATCTATTTGCTTCTCAACAAATGCATCTTGGAAGTGTTCATAATGTGGCACCCTGAATACTCTGTGTTGATCAGGCTGGGAGCATGACAAGCAGTGCCCAGGCAGTGTCAGAGCTAAAGAAACGAGTCACCTAGAAATAAGCAGCGTCTGCACCAGGCATCCTGGACCATGCCCAAACAGCCACACCGTGATGGGGAGAGGAAGAGGACAGGGCAAGACCTTAGAGGCTCACTGAGTGCCATCTCCCTGCCTGACACTGCACTAGGTATTCTAGCCATACAGTGGACCCTAAGGACTACTCCCATTTTACAGCTGAGGAGACTGAGACCCAGAGAGGCTAAGTAACATGTCCAAATCCTGGCAGCTAATAGGTGACAGAAACAGGATTTAAACCTAAGAGTGTCAGACTCTCAGACCCTTCTGGTCCCTAAGCAGACTGTCTCTGTGTTGGAGGGCAGAGTGGTGTCCTGAGACAACAGAGGGAGCCCAGCAGGAGTCTGGATTCAGGGGAAGCTCTCTGAAGCTTTAGAGAGAAGTCACCCAAGAGTGGACACAAGACCACATGCCTCCACATCAAAACTGTCTCCTGCCAAGGTTGGGTTCGGTCCCGGGGGCAGGTCAGCTTCACATGGAAGACTTTGCATGGGGGTTTAGCACATGATAATTGCTCAATAAATGCTTGCGGTTCTTGTGTATATTGTTATGTATTGTCATGTGTGGCCTTTGTTTCAGAAAGGAGGTAAACCACGTTTTACAGTTTTACTTTTAGGGTTCTAAGGAATAATTGAATGAACCAATGGGTGCTTGGATGGTTTAAAAAAAAAAACCCAGGAAACTAATTTAGGAAGCCCCTATGGAGAATATTTACTTTTAAAACTGTGCAACTTAAATTCTATGTTAGCGTTTTTAAATATCAGGTTCTTTGAGAGCGAGTCCACCTGTGGATATTATATAGGACCAACCTCTTGCTTTTAAGAGGTCTTGCTGCTTAGATTCTCTACAACATTTCCAGATTATTGAAGGTTTTGTTGATGTTGCTGTTGTTGTTTTGGAGTATTTTCTTCTAGTGTGGAAATGGAGAACATAACAGTATCATTGTCTTCAAAATGTTGATAGGGTTATATGGCGCTTTCAGTGCATTTTGCTTTTTGAGGAATATTTGGAATTATCGAAATTTGATTTTTAAGGTGGAATAATGGCTGCCTCAGCAAGCATATGTTAGCAGTTTCCACTGGGAGATTACCAAGAATCCTTTAAGCATGCAGTTCACTATAAATGATGTCTGATAAAAGGAATGGCTGCCCCTCCTTCCCCCCCCCCCAAAAAAAAGCATATAGCTACAGCTTTCCTGGGATAAGAACCTGGATGGTGTTGCTTTGAATTTGTGTGTTACAGGTAATCCAGATGGTCGGGGCCATGGTACCTTCTACGGGGTGCCTGGCATTTTGTAGATGCTGGTCAACGATACAGCACAAATATGCCTGATAAGAAGGCAGTTTCCACAGCTGTGAGGGGAGTGTTGTAGTATATCTCTGATCACTGTTTTGTATAGTAGTGATCTGCACATGTTCTCAAAATTATACTAATAAAGGCTTTCTATTGTGCAGAGTGCTCTTCAGAGAAGTTTTGGAAATAATATGTTTTGCTGTATAGCTTAAGAATGACCAGGTGGCATTTGAATGAAAGTATAATAACTTTCCATTGCTGTAAAAAGTAAATAAATATCCACAATATGTATTTTAGAAATTTATTGTTAAGAAAACCAGATTTGGCTTAACAGAAGCAGGTGATCTGTCTGTTGAAGACATGAAGAAAATCCGCCGTCTTTCTCTGATTGAATTGACTGCCTTTTTTGATGCCTTTGGAATTCCACTTAAAAGAAATAAAACAGAAAAAGTAAAAGGGCGAGGTAAGTAAAAAGACTGGTTTCATCTGATTTGAATGCTTAACTAAATTGGAAGAAGGTAGTGCTTTTCTGATTCTTTCTTCTTTCTCCCTTTATTAATGAAGACAATGGCATTTTTGGAGTTCCACTCACAGTCCTATTGGACAATGATCGAAAAAAAGACTCTGGAGTGAAAGTTCCCCTTGTATTACAAAAAGTGAGTAGAAAGCACATGAGGAGAAATTGATGGAGCCTTGTGATTGTGATTTGGCACTTTGTAAACCCACTAAAGAAGACCCTGGGTGGTGCAAATGGTGAACGCACTCAGCTGCTAACCTAAAGGTTGGAGGTTTGAGTCCACCCAGAGGCACCTCGGAAGAAAGGCCTGACAAGCTACTCTAGAAAAATCAGCCATTGAAAACCCTATGGATCACAGTTCTATTCTGACACACATGGGGTCTCTATGAGCTGGAGTCAACTTGATAGCAACTGGTTTTAAACCCACTAATAAATTTTCTTTCAGATTTGAAAACTCTAAAACCCTATGAGGACTCAGGCCTGTTGTAGTTTTTAGCTTTATTCCATGTGTCCCCGTAGATGTCCCCCAAGCACTGGGACCAGTTTGCCTTGATGTGCACTTTTGGAACCTCTCATATTGTTCAGGTGATAGACACAGATGCTCTGGTACATGGCTTCCTTCCGTTGTATTTTTTCAATTAAAAATTTTTTTCAAATGTTATTTGTGTTATATGTTTTTATGTATATTTACTTATTCTTTCTGGGATAAAAGATAACTCATATAATTAGCAATAAAATTTACTGGTCATGGAAATAATTAATTATTAAGATATATTACCAGTTGGGTGATTCTAAAATGTGTATACATAATCATTTCATTAGGTTTACAAAAAGAGGTTAAGAAAGTCTAAAACTCAATTTATTCTGGTGGTTTTTCAGGCATGACTGGAAAATATGATGCATCTAGACAAAGAGAAAAATTTCTATTGAAGAAAATTTTGAAAATGATATTACGCAAACTATGATATAATAAAACTCTGACCATCATTGCTGAATAGCTGATCTGCTTCTAAGTCACCAATTTTTTACAACCAGTGATTTACATAAGTGTGCATTTATTCAACAGTGACATCCCATGGCGCAATGAGAATTTCAAGCCCTAAACATATCTTATTGAATTTTAGAATAAGTTTTTGAATGATATACATAAAAATACCAACTGAGGAAATATGTACTTTATTTGCACTAACAATTCTACACTTCTCTTCTGTCTTCCTGAATTTTGCATACAATGCCTCCAATTGAGCAATTGCTCAAAACAGTGACTGACTGTCTTGTGATGGGAGAAGGGAGGATGGCAACCAGAGAGCCAGGGAGTGCTAGTGACTTGCCTTTGTGTGCAGGTGCCACCTATAGCGCAACACTCTGCCCAGGAGCTGTGCTGGGCTGTGCCCAGGATGTCATGAGCAGTGACATTGAGCAGCTCGAGGAGGTTGATGTTATCTCCCTTTTACTGATGAGGCAACTGAGGCACAGGAGAGGGAGATAACTTACCCAAGAGCACACAGCCAGCAAGAGGTGGAATGGAAACAGAAACACAGCATGTGTCAAAGCCCAAAGCCCACGGTGACTTGAAGTTTTTTTTCTGACTTGGATTAAAACCTGAATTATGCCCTTTACTCTCTACGTGAAGGACAGAGTTTGAAGAAAATCCATAAAATCTTAGACAGAGAAGATTCAGTAGAGGTATTCATATTATTACATAGGTACAAAAGGCTAGCACAGAACTTAGCAAATGGAAACGCTGATCAATAAATGCTAATTAAACTAAAACTGGATTTATTTCACATTAGCAACAGCTCAGTAGATGTTAGCTCTTATTACTACTGGTGTTGTGTTCCTCAGAAAGACACCTTGAGGTACTAAGCTCCCACTCCTGTGGGATAGCCTTTGTATGGCCATGCTTCCTTCTAAATATCTATTTCTCTCTACACTGTGTGCCAACCAGCATCATTTCTCGAAAGCAAAATAACAAAGACTTTGGGTCCTCCTCTTATTGTGTGACCGACCTTGGGCAAGTTACTTATCCTCTTTGTGTCTCAGTTTCCTCAGCTCTAGAATGGGGATAGTAACAGTACCTACCTCATTGGATTCCCCCATGTGTCTGTCAGTTTGTCATACTGTGGGGGCTTGTGTGTTGCTGTGATGCTGGAAGCTATGCCACCGGTATTCAAATACCAGCAGGGTCACCCATGGAGGACAGGTTTCAGCTGAGCTTCCAGACTAAGACAGACTAGGAAGAAGGACCCGGCAGTCTACTTCTGAAGAGCATTAGCCAGTGAAAACCTTATGAATAGCAGCAGAACATTATCTAATATAGTGCTGGAAGATGAGCCCCCCAGGTTGAAAGGCACTCAAAAGATGACTGGGGAAGAGCTGTCTCCTCAAAGTAGAGTCGACCTTAATGATGTGGATGGAGTAAAGCTTTCGGGACCTTCATCTGCTGATGTGGCATGACTCAAAATGAGAAGAAACAGCTGCGAACATCCATTAATAATCGGAACCTGGAATGCATGAAGTATGAATCTAGGAAAATTGGAAATCGTCAAAAATGAAATGGAACACATAAACATCGATATCCTAGGCATTAGTGAGCTGAAATGGACAGGTATGGGCCGTTTTGAATCGGACAATCACATAGTCTACTATGCTGGGAATGACAACTCGAAGAGGAATGGTGTTGCTTTCATCGTCAAAAAGAACGTTTCAAGATCTATCCTGAAGTACAACGCTGTCAGTGATAGCATAATATCCATACGCCTACAAGGAAGACCAGTTAATACAACTATTATTCAAATTTACACACCAACCACAAGGGCCAAAGATGAAGAAATAGAAGATTTTTATCAGCTACCGCAGTCTGAAATTGATCGAACATGCAATCAAGATGCATTGGTAATTACTGGCAATTGGAATGCAAAAGTTGGGAACAAAGAAGAAGGACCAGTAGTTGGAAAATATGGCTTTGGTGATAGAAACAATGCCCGAGATCGAATGATAGAATTTTGCAAGACCAACAACTTCTTCATTGTAAGTACCTTCTTTCACCAGCATAAACGGCAACTATACACATGGACCTTGCCAGATGGAACACACAGAAATCAAATTGACTACACCTGTGGAAAGAGACAATGGAAAAGCTCAAAATCATCGGTCAGAACAAGGCCAGGGGCCGACTGTGGAACAGACCATCAATTGCTCCTATGCAAGTTCAAGCTGAAACTGAAGAAAATCAGAGCAAGTCCACGAGAGCCAAAATATGATCTTGAGTATATCCCACCTGAATTTAGAGACCATCTCAAGAATAGATTTGATGCATTGAACACTAGTGACTGCAGACCAGACGAATTGTGGAATGACATCAAGGACATCATCCATGAAGAAAGCAAGAGGTCACTGAAAAGACAGGAAAGAAAGAAAAGACCAAGATGGATGTCAGAGGAGACTCTGAAACTTGCTCTTGAGTGTCGAGCAGCTAAAACAAAAGGAAGAGTTGATGAAGTAAAAGAACTAAACAGAAGATTTCAAAGGGCCTCTCGAGAAGACAAAGTCAAGTATTATAATGACATGTGCAAAGAGCTGGAGATGGAAAACCAAAAGGGAAGAACACACTCGGTGTTTCTCAAACTGAAAGGACTGAAGAAAAATTCAAGCCTTGAGTTGCAATAGTGAAGGATTCCATGGGGAAAATATTAAATGAAGCAGGAAGCATCAAAAGAAAATGGAAGGAATACACAGAGCCATTATACCAAAAAGAATTAGTCGATGTTCAACCATTTCAAGAGGTGGCATATGATCAGGAACTGATGGTATTGAAGGAAGAAGTCCAAGCTGCTCTGAAGGCACTGGTGAAAAACAAGGCTTCAGGAATTGATGGAATATCAATCGAGATGTTTCAACAAACAGATGCAGCACTGGAGGTGCTCACTCATCTATGCCAAGATATATGGAAGACAGCTTCCTGGCCAACTGATTGGAAGAGATCCATTTTCATGCCTATTCCCAAGAAAGGTGATCCAACCGAATGTGGAAATTATAGAACAATATCATTAATATCACATGCAAGCAAAATTTTCCTGAAGATCATTCAAAAGTGGCTGCAGCAGTATATCGACAGGGAAGTGCCAGAAATTCAGGCTGGATTCAGAAGAGAACGTGGAACCAGGGATATCATTGCTAATGTCAGATGGATCCTGGCTGAAAGCAGAGAATACCAGAAGGATGTTTACCTGTGTTTTATTGACTATGCAAAGGCATTCGACTGTGTGGATCATAACAAACTATGGATAACACTGCGAAGAATGGGAATTCCAGAACACTGAATTGTGCTCATGAGGAACCTTTACATAGATCAAGAGGCAGTTGTTTGGACAGAACAAGGAGGTACTGATTGGTTTAAAGTCAGGAAAGGTGTGGGTCAGGGTTGTATTCTTTCACCATACCTATTTAACCTGTATGCTGAACAAATAATCTGAGAAGCTGGACTATATGAAGAAGAACGGGGCATCAGGATTGGAGGAAGACTCATTAACAACCTGCATTATGCAGATGACACAACCTTGCTTGCTGAAAGTGAAGAGGACTTGAAGCACTTACTAATGAAGATCAAAGACCACAGCCTTCAGTATGGATTGCGCCTCAACATAAAGAAAACAAAAATCCTCACAACTGGACCAATGAGCAACATCATGATAAACGGAGAAAAGATTGAAGTTGTCAAGGATTTCATTTTACTTGGATCCACAATCAACACCCATGGAAGCAGCAGTCAAGAAATCAAAAGACACATTGCATTGGGTAAATCTGCTGCAAAGATCTCTTCCAAGTGCTGAAGAGCAAAGATGTCACCCTGAGGACTAAGGTGCGCCTGACCCAAGCCATGGTATTTTCAACTGCATCATATGCATGTGAAAGCTGGACAATGAATAAGGAAGGCTGAAGAAGAGTTGACAACTTTGAATTGTGGTGTTGGCGAAGAATATTGAATATATTATGGACTGCCAAAAGAACGACCAAATCTGTCTTGTAAGAAGTGCAGCCAGAATGCTCTTTAGAGGCAAGGATGGTGAGACTGCATCTTAGATACTTTGGACATGTTGTCAGGAGGGTTCAGTCCCTGGAGAAGGACATCATGCTTGGCAGAGTACAGGGTCAGCGGAAAAGAGGAAGACCCTCAGTGAGGTGGATTGACACAGTGGCTGCGACAATGAGCTCAAGCATAACAACGATTGTAAGGATGGCTCAGGACCAGGCAGTGTTTCATTCTGTTGTGCATAGGATCACTATGAGTAGGAACCGACTGGACAGCACCTAACAACAACAACACCTCATTGGATCAGTCTGAGGGTTAAGTGAGTGAATATATGTAAAGTACTGAGAACTGTATCTGATACACAGTAAGTGTACAATAAATGTTAGCTTTTTTTATTATTATTATTTTTACCACCATCACCACCATGAGACCTCATGAGAAATAGTGACCTTTCTAATTTCTAACTCCTTGGTCAGACTCCTAGGATTCCTGTAGTTTCTTAGCCAGGGTGGGTGCAAGTAACAATAGTCAATCCACAGTCTTTTCGTATTGGTCAGTCTGCACAAAGAGACATCAGAATAAGACCTTAAAGTGATTTGAGTGGCACCATATTATAGTGGTCAAGAGCACTAGCTGGAGAAAGTCCGTGCCTTTACTTACTAGGTTGATCTTGGAAAGTTATATCACAGCTACAAGCTTCCATTTCCTCATTGCAAAACAGAGAATAGTTTGACCTCATAGGGTGGTTGTGAACACCTAAGAAGATATTCGAGTACCAGGTACATGCTTGGCAACTTTCATTCTTTGGTCATACTTTCAGATGGAGGTATTTATTTATTTATATCTATCTTTTCTTTCTAGTTTTTTGAGAAAGTTGAGGAATCAGGGCTGGAATCTGAAGGAATTTTTCGACTTTCAGGATGTACTGCCAAAGTCAAGGTACCAAACATTTTCTGTCTTTTTAGAGTTCAAAGCTAGCTTAACACAGTTCACACAAATATTAGGTATCTAGTTAGTTGTTGTTGTTTATTTGATACTGTCTGTTGGCCTTACTTAGTATTCCTCAGTACCCTGTGATGAAACATTTATTCGTGATCCTGAGTTGTATATCCTTATAAATTAAAAGAAGTAACAACAACAAAACAACACATCAATTCACCATCAAAAATTGCTCCTTGTTCTTAGTTTGAAAAAGTTGAAATGTTTTATGGGCTCCACACTTGAGTTGCCATGTTCCTCTCGGCCATGTAATTCACTAAGCCAATATTATATGAGATCTTTTTTCCATCATCAGTAGCTTTAAACTTCGAAACATTCTTTGGCTCTCCTTTTAATGGAAGGTCCTTACAGGAATTTGTGGCAATGACCATAACCACTACAGTACTCGTTCAGCAATTTTAAAACCCAACTCCTTTTAAGGTAATGTTAGCTTCACACATAAAATGTCCTGTGCAGTGTGAATCCTTTTTCTTTGCTTTCCTACTTCTAGAAGGCAGCAAACTCTAGAGTTCAACAAAAGAAAGAATCATTAGAAAAGAAAAGCTTTTCTCCCAAATTTCCATAAAAATATCCCACTGAGTCTCTGAGTTGGCATGCAGAATGCACAGTTGACGCCCACCCTCAGATCCCTGTAGTCATGCAAACCTGAAAATTTTTAAATGAGGAGCCCCTGCAAAAAAATCTGAGAGTGAGGGAAAAATTAGCCCAGCTGGGCTGAGAACTATTAAAAGGGAATGTGTAGAGGCAGAAAAGCATTTGTTCATTAATTTGTTTTGGTGCATGTTTTAGGAAATTCTATTTGTATCAAAATTCTTAGAGTTTTTATCTAGAAGTGTGATGAGAAGTTCTCGAAGTGGAAACTGAGATGAAATAAGTTGTGTCAATTGGGTCCTCCAAAAAGCAGATGCTAAGAGGGAGTTAGGCATAGAAGAGGATTATTGGGGATAAGGCATGTGAAAGATAAAAGGGGGAAGGAGCAGGACTCTCCAGGGAGCACCACAGAGCATGATGTGGTTCTGACAACTCCTCTCCAGGAGCCCTGCTCTGGCAGAAAGGGGAGAGCCTGGCACCCCTCCCGTTTGCCATTAGCTGGCCTCCCTGTGGAGAGCAGGGCTCCAGCTCAAATGCTGAAGCAGATCCAGAAGGCACTAACAGCTGGAAGGGTCATCTACCTGAACTTTTTCCAGCTGATGGCAAGTTCTTTTTTGGAGGGAGATGTGGGATTGCACCAGAGCGTTCCTGGTGGCTGCAGGCGTGGGGCATGCCAAGGAGGTGTGACTTCCTAAGAGTGGTTGCTACGTGCTGGTGTAAGAAAATGTCTGAGGGCCCCTTAAAGTTTTTAGTTTCTAAAGTAAATCTACTTCTAGTCTCAGTGTCTCATAGGCACGGTGCTTACACATACTTCTGAACAAATGTGTCCTGAATGTGAAGAGAACGCTCTCACTGGTTTTGGTTAAATCTTTGGTTATGTCTGTAGAGTCAGAGAAACCACAATGAAGTCATGGAAAATAATTTTCTAAAACAGAACCAGACTTCATCCCTCTAAGCCTCGTCCATAAGCAAGAAGCTGTATCTGCACATATTTTTACTGGGTCGTGTGTGTGTGTGTGTGTGTAAAGCATAATGGATACGTAAAATTCCCTTTTCTAAATAGTAAAAGGAGACTATAGAAAACATTACATGGTAGTTCTCATGTACATAAAGTTTAACATCATATTTTATTTTTCACTGGCTAATCTTTGAAAATTTTTATCAAAGTGCTAGATACTGTTCTTATATGGATGTACATTCCTGAACCACAGTTAGATGAAAGTCTCTTTTCCCCCCTAATGGGTTATGAAGTTTCAGCCTAGTTATTCCATCACTTGTTGTCAGAAAAAATGTAATCCAGATGTTTCCATTGTTTGAGCTCCAGGAAAGCAAACGTGAAAGAGATCTGGGACAGTGAACAGAAACAGGAAAGCACTGCAATTAGAAAGGAATCGTAACTTGATATATTAAATAGGTCTTTATTTCTCTCCTTAGTTCAAACTTCACACTACTTTTTGTTGTTGTGGTTTCATCTGCTGAATTATTATTATATAGTAATATGCTTGGAGAAAGACAGTTTTTTAAAAACTATATTATAATTATACTCAAATTGTGGCAAGCAGATGGCACTAACCCTATGGCTCCTTGGATATATCTTTACGAACAATCAGATCTGGGTTTGTGCTTTACAGGCTTGGTAAGAATGGCAGAGAAGTCACTCACACTGAGAGGAAGCTACTAGTTTTAACCAAGCAGGACACACACAACAGCAAAGCCAACTCCTAGGTTTGAGGCCTCAAAGCATTTGGAACTAATTTGATACCTTCTTGTTTCGAATGATTTTCGTATCCAAAAATGACAGAAATTTGAGCCAAACACTAGGGAATATACATTATGGAAGAAGGTAGGCTGTTTGACATGTAAGGCTTTCTTCTTTGACTAGTTTCAGTTATTCTAAGTCTGGGATAAATGTTTTATAATTGCATTACCCAGTTGATTGGATTCCATGCCTGAACTGGTTTTTGAAGCTGAAGGCTGGTCATTTGCATTTTTATAACACTACCTCAAAAATTGTAGCAGGTTGTATTTTTGCTTAGAGGAAATGTAAGCACATGACTTCTGACCCTTGCCTAGTATTCTCTTTAACATTTGGACACGAAACGTGATTTCTTTAACTTCCAAACTCTCCCTGTCTTTGACAAGGTAAATTCAACTCCTAGTTTATATGGTTTCATGTTTAGGACCACCACGGAACTGTCGGCTTTGCTCTGGTTGAAACAAAGAGAGGACATTCTTTCTGTCCATTGATTTTCACTGGCCAACCAGACAAGATGAAGTGACATTATTACCCAAATATCTACCCAACATGTGTATTGGTTTCCCACAGCGTTAGTACTAAAGGTTATAATGGAACTAGGAGGAGGACAGTCATGAGCAGTTGGCATTTATTGAGTGCTTGCTGTTCCATGAGCTTTATATACATCACCTGACTTAATTTCTATGATACAGCTGAGAAATTTGAGGCACAGGCCATACACTAGTCAGCTGTGGAACTGGGATAACAACCCAAAGAGCCTGGTTGCAGAGCCTATCCTTGACCCTCTTAGATGACAGGAAGCCACTGGCAGGTTCAAAGGATGGTCACATTAGTGTTTCAGATAGATTACTTTGCAAATGTATGTGGAAAATTGGTTTGAATTATTCTGCTTTCCCTGGTGCTTCCTGGCCACATGAAAAACAATTCCCCTCTGCTTTACGTCAGTAGGACCAGGCAATGGATAGAAAAGGCTGCTTCTCTCACTCCATTTCCTACTCTGAGTTAACAATACCCCCATCTGCCTGTTACCCCAGGTAGAAATCTCAAATCACCTTGGACAATTATTTCTCTCTCTGAGTCTCATATTCAATCCATCACAAATTCTTGAGGATTTTACTTCCAAACTCATTCCCACTCTCATCTTATTATCTCCAAGGCATTTCTTAAATACCTCATCTCCTTTCTATCCTACAACTGCTTACCCAGATGAGTTCTTCATTGTCCGTCACCAGAAATGCTACCTTAGCCCATAACTGGTTTCCTTGCCTCTAGCCTGCTTCCCTGGAGTCTTGGTGGCACAGTGGTTACAGGTGCTAACCAAAAGGTCGGCAGTTCGAATCCACCAGCTGCTCCGTGGAAAACCTGTGGGACAGTTCTACTCTGTCTTACAGGGTCACTAAGAGTCAGAATCGACTTGACAGCAATGGTTTTTTTTTAGCCTGCTCCCCAACCAGTGCCAAACTCCACACTCTCCAAATTATTTTTCCATCTGGCTGTCAGAAAAGATAAATGTAACCTCGTCATTGCCTTGCATAGAGAATTTTCATGCAGCCTCGAATGAAGAGCTGTTTCTCTAGTCTTATCCCTCTTTCTACCCTCCTCCTTGCCCGTAATGTTCTGGCAACACTGAAGTAATTGGAGTCCCTGGACACACTGGGTTTCCTTGCATTCGTATCACCGCTTGAAAAGTTTTTTCTGCCTCAAATACCCTCGATTTCCTCTTCCCCAGCATGCTCCTCATCAGTCTACAAGACTTGGCCTCGGCAGAGTTGGAATCTCCTCTGTTATGGCCGCATGCTGCCCCATACATGAGCTTTTATGTAGCATTTAACCCCCTGAATTGGTGTGATCAGCTCATGAAATGGTCCCTTCCACTGGACTGCAGGGCCCCCGCAGTCTTCCCAGAGCCTCCCCTAGTCCTCTGTAGTCTCTCTCACTCCAGAGAGGGCTTTAATGCAGGCTTTAAATGCATTATAAAGTGTATTTATCAGTAAAGGATTGTTCAACTGACTATATTATTCCTGTTAGATTGAAAACTTCTTAAGGACAAGAAAGAAATCTTACTGGTATGTCACCAGTAGGAACTGGTAGGGCTGCTCAGAATCATGTGCGTCTCTTGCACATGGGACTTTTCCTGCCAGGACTCCCTGTTTTGTAGGCTCTGGGAACCATGAGAACATTTCTGTCTGAGCAGATTAATGAGCTGATCCTTCATAGGAAAAGATCAGGTTTGAAAATTAACTCTGGTTATGCATGGTCAAAGCTGAAAGAAAGGCTTCTCATGAGAATAAAGCAGAGACCTTAAAGACCCTGAGTGTTTTCAGAGTTACCTGTCTAAGTAAGTACCCTTTTCGGGACAGTTGGCGTCAGTTGGAGAGCTGGCTATAACTACATGGTAGTATAGGTAAGGCTTGTAGTTCAAGGGAACAGTAGAAAATGAATTTGACTTTGAAAAAGAAACATGAAGAACAGGTGGCATCAATAATCAGATGAATTAATAATGTAAAATTTGTAAGCCAAGTAGAATTTATGGAAGTTCAGTGATTTTTTTTTTTGTCCCCAGGTATTTAGACAATGTTTCAAACCTGAGGAAGGTTTGGGCAAGCATGCAAACATGTGGAAGGCATGCATGTGTATGCCTTGACATGACACTTCGCTTTGACTGCTCTAGCATGTTACAGCGAGGTCAGAGTTCCTCTGTTGGGATAGTTCTCATTCTGCATGTGAACTAGCTGAGAAGCATGTGTTCTTGATCTGTTTTAGAAATAGAAGAGAGGATGGCTGAAGGGATCGTGAACAAAGGGAGATGAATGCTTTGTCCAAATCTAGCGATGCATTTACTATGTGGGAATAGATGGTGTCCTGCCAAGGCAATAGAAAGGAAACTATGATCTGAGTAAAGAACTTACGTATTTGTGAGAATTATCAAATAATTCCAAGGTTAACATTCTAAAAATGTTTTAGAAAACAGTTTTTCAAAATTCACTTAGAAATAATAATTTCATTTCTCTTAATAATGTTGAAAAAAACTTAGACTTAATAGAGATTAGCTTTTTAAGAATTCAATCCATTTACAAAAATAGTTTATGTAATGACAGTTTTCAAAGGGGGGGAAAGGGGTCTGGTGGTAAAAAACTCATTGCGTATTGACTGTTTTTCTTTGATTCACAGCAATACCGTGAAGAACTGGATGCCAAGTTTAATACTGATAAATTTAAATGGGACAAAATGTGCCATAGAGAAGCTGCAGTAATGTTGAAAGCGTTTTTCAGAGAACTACCCACCTCTCTCTTCCCTGTGGAGTATATACCTGCCTTCATCACTCTAATGGAAAGTAGGTGGAAGAAGTTAAGTGTGAATGGACCAAGATGTAGGTCTTTTAAAATAAATAAATAAATAAAGTGAGACAGAGCAGAATAATAGAGACGCATAATCAAATGTGCTCATAATGGTACAGATTTGTGTTTCCTGGCAGTGCCTGATGAAGTACTGACTTCGATAGTAAAAAGTCACCTCCTTCTGTATTTATGTATCTAAGTCTGGTAGTTAGGATTTAGAGAATTTTATAATCATTAAAAAGAAGCAGGAGTTTGCAGAAAGACCAGGCCCTTCAGATTTCATTTCCTGCTCAACCATCTATTAGCCATGTCATCAGCTTTTCTGAGTTTCAATTACTGCACCTGTAGATTAGAAGTAATAATTACTTGTCAGGGTTGTTATATTAGGCCAGTCATCTAGAATGGTGCCTAATATATAACAGCTCCTCAGAATATGAGCTCCCTCTCTTTCTTAACTCCGAGGTCCTCAGTCTAATGATGTAGCTCCAAATAATGCTACCCAGAAGGTAATTTGTCTTTGAAAATTATAATATCACATGTTTCTGAAAATTATAAAGTCACGTAGAGTTAGTTGGGTAAAAGCAATGAAGCTGGAAAATGCGTGCTGTGTTTGACAATGAATAGTTTGGTATGGTTTGAGCATCGGAAATGTGTACTGTGGAGGGTGAGACAAGAGAAAAATTTAGAAAAGTAGAACCAGGCTTAGATAATGCGGGCTTTGACTACTGACCTGAGTTGTTCAGGATTCACAGCCTAAATATGTATATGCGTGTAATTATTGAGTGATTCTACGCGGACAAAAAAGGACTGTGGCAAACTTGAGAGGGCGTGTCCTGTCTTTTCTAAACAGGTCGGCCACTGCTCAGCTCTAGATAATGGTTGCCAGGCAGGACTGAGAGCCAAACTTCAGGTTTTAATGGGAAAACTCTTAATTTGAAAATGTCAGCCACAATTTTAAACCACAATGTGAGCCTGACAAGTGATATCTGTATCTGCCAATTTACAGCCTTCTGCAGGTTGATCAAAACTATAAAATCATTTAAAACCACAATGAAGGAAAATAGTAGTCAAATCCTAAGTTGTATGACAAAATTTATACTAAAAATTAGTAGGTTCCAAATCTGTAAAATTTTTAACTAAACCAGATCCAGAAGATTATCCTTTTATGTCTTGAAAGAAGACAATATGATCAGCAAGGCGGGCCTTTTTCTCAATATCTCTTTTGTTTATAAGATCTTGTGTTTTCCTTTTATGAGAGAAACTTGGGAAAAAAAAGTGAGAAGAGTTAGTTTCCTTCATTCATTTTATTTTAGGTATTGTCATTTTCAGTTCTACAATTTTAATATTTTCCATTGGTCTGCTGGAATGCCCTATCTTTTTGTTCATTACAAGCATATATATCTTCCTTTGCGTCATTAAGCATAGCTATGATAACTGCTTCAAAATCCTTATCCTCTAGTTCCAGCATTCTCTGCCGATGTCTTTTCCCTTGAGAATGGGTCACACTTCCATGATAACTGCTTCAAAATCCTTATCCTCTAGTTCCAGCATTCTCTGTCGATGTCTTTTCCCTTGAGAATGGGTCACACTTCCATGCTATTTTATATGTCAAGTATCCTGGACAGTGTGAATATTGTATTTTAGACATTCTGGATTCTGTAATTTTTCTTCAAAGAAACTTTTGGGATTGGTTTTGTTTCTTTGTTTTGTTTTACTTTTTTTTTTAAGTAGATGATTTACTTGACTGGGCAGCAGCTCAACTCTCAGTTCAGTGATTTCATCCTCAGCTGTATTACCCCATACATGCATGGTTCTTGGGTCAGCCAGAGATTTGGGTGGGGTTTATACCAGAATTAGCGGCCTTCCATCTCTGGCTCTCTTCTTCTGGGATTCCTCCCATAACTTTCCAGTGCCTGCGGTTGCCCTGAGCCCTGTACTCTGAATGTCCAGGCCAGAACATCTGGGATTTTTTTTTTTTTTGGAGTTTTAGTCACCGCTTGCAGCACTGAGTGTTTCCTAATCTTAGACTAAAAGCCAAAAAGATGAGGCCCTTCTTCTCTTCCATTCCGTAATTCCAAGTGTCCAATCTCCTGATTTTGTTTATTCTCCATGGCCTCAAGCTGTTGCTTTTTGTATTTTTTCCACATCTTCTAGTTGTTTTCTTCAGGAGGGTTGGTCCAGAGGGGCTTACTCAGCCATTCCAGAAGCAGAACTAGATCCTTTTGTTTTTAAGTCATTAAACATGGGATGTTTCTATACTTCGATCTAGAAAATGAACTGAAGAATTATCGCTTCCCCCTTATCTGTAATTTATACTCCAAACAACTCAGCGGACAAACTGGGACCTCTGAGGTTTTTTCTTTGTGTTTTGTTTTGCTTGTTATTATGGAATTATGCAAGGAGGATTCAAACCTTTAATGCCAGACCTGTTCAGGGTACCGTAGATACACCCATGAATTCATTTCCCTTAACATTATCACTCCCTATCTGACTGCGGCCACCACACTTCACTGAAGAGAGTCTGAAAAACATCCTGAAAAGTTTCGCAAAAGTTTCCATATTTGTTGGTATGGCTTTAAAAGTGAAAAATACTGTATTGCTGCTGATTGACCTGCTACCAGCCAACCCTTCAGGGACCCTAGAATTCTGGTCTGCTACCAGCAGGAAAAAAACGGCTTTTTGCCACCTAGAGTAAGCTCTGATTGTAACGGGATGTTCTGACGAAGAGAACTGTGAGCGTTTGCCTGGGTGTGTAAGCTGTTCCTCTTCACGCTAGACTCTCAAACTGAGCTCAGAGTTCAGAGTCTTTTCCACTAGTGTAATTACTTTCTCTTTTCAAACTTGGCCCAAAAATTGCCCATAAAATTAAAGGACTAATAATACATCAATCAAATCTTAGACGCTTTCATGAAAATCTTAATAACTTTCTGGGGGACATAATGACCTCAGGAAAAAGATGATTCTCAACTAGGATGCAATAAATAATTTAACTACAAAACTATTCCCTTCAAAACAGTGTAGGACCAGCTTTCCTGAGAAAGTGAAAATGGGTTATTTGCCCCTTTAAACTTTTGATCTTAAAGGGAACATCATAATTTCTCTGAAATTGCTGGAGAGAAACACAGAGGCCTTCAGCTTACATAGACATCTGGTTTTTTTCCCCCCCTTCAGAAGTTATTTCTGATTGCACTGAAGATTATAGACAGCCATCTGCCTGTATTTCTGCATTAAAACAATGTCTTATTTGTCCATAAATACTTTGTATGGAGGCGTGGTCTTGATAGTTTGTATATTCAAGCAAGCTCATGTCAACCCGCTTCAGTCATTTTCAGTAGCATCCTAGACCTGGGTCATTTTTTTGTTTACAAGTTTGATATAAAGATCTAAAAATCTGCATGTTGAGACAATATTATTTGGATCTATAAATATTCATCACAGCTGGTTGTTTTTACATGACTACATACACTGGTTATCTCCTCAGTATTCTAGTGCACATGACATTCTATAACCTAGAAGCTTGTCACAAGAGTGTTTGTAAAACAAAGTAACTTTACAGGTAACTGACTGCCTTTCAGCCACTAAATATAAATAGATTTTTCTTCAACTTGAGAACTGCCCAGGAATTCTAGAACATAATGCTCCCCTCTAGGGCTCCTCGCCTAGAGACCATTTTGGAGAGAGATAAGGGAAGCCTGAATTCCCTGTTGTTGTTGCTAGGTGCCCTCAAGTCCTTTCTGACTCATAGTGACCTTATGTACAACAGAATGAAACGCTGCCGGGTCCTGCACCATCTTCACAATCATTGTTATGCTTGAGCCCATCGTTGCCGCCACTATATCAGTCCATCTCATTGAAAGTCTTCCTCTTTTTCACTGACCCTCTGCTTTAGCAAGCACGATGTCCTTCTCCAAGGACTGGTCCCTTCAGATAACATGGCCAAAATACGTGAGACAAAATCTCTCCATCCTCACTTCCAAGGAGCATTCTGGCTTGTAGTTCTTCAAAGGTAGATTTTTTATTCTTCTGGCAGTCCGTGGTATGTTCAGTATTCTTTGCCATTACCAGAATTCAAAGGTATCAATTCTTCCTTATTCATTGTCCAGCTTTTGCACGCGTATGAGGCCATTTGAAAAAGTCATGCACACCTTAGTTCTCAAAGTGACATCTTTGCTTTTTAACACTTTAAAGAGGTCTTTTGTAGCTGATTTGCCTATGCAGTACTGGATTCTCTAGTGTATGCTAAATTTTCAGCACAGCTGGTTGTGGATTGTCTAGTTGTGGTTGGAATCCTGAGATTCCTTCTGGGGAAAGAAGCCAGCAGAGAACCTAAGTGTAAATGCCAGCCCTTTGGTGCCCTCTTGTGTCATTGTTAAGGAATAAAGTACTCAAGAAACTCCAAAGATTCAACTACAGTCACCTTCCCTAAAAAAATGTCCATGTCAGATCTAGAACTAGGTATCACAGATCATAATAACAATAGCAAACACTTTTATATGGTGGTAATTGTGTACATGTAGGAACTTAAACACTATGTGTATTAATTCATTGAATCCTCATAATAGCCCTGTGATGTAGGTACTATGATTACCTTATTTTACAAATGATAAAATAGAAACAACAAGAGGTTAAATTACCCTATTAAGTCGTAGGAGCAGGATTTGAATCTGTTTCTAGCATCTATGTGCTTATACTTTCCTGCCTCATTATGTGGATGTGAGATTTATTTTCTCTTAAATTGAGCCTCAAGTCTTTCGCTTGTAGTATAAGACAAGGTATGTGAAAGTGTGTTGAAAAGGGAAATGCTACACAAGTCCATGATTATTTTGAGGATTTTGTTGGCCACTTTCCCCTACAGTGGCATCATGGGATGTGGAAGGAGTGTTGATAAACTGAACAAATTGAACAAATTTACATTGCCGGGCACAAAACCTGTCTTCATACCGGAAGTTGCCAGTAATCCTCCTGTGCCAGCAGATGTTAGCAAGAAATGCTGTCAGAATGCATCAGTGGTGTTAAAATATGTGATGATTTGTCTTTTCTTTATAGGAGGGCCTCATATCAAAGTACAGTTTCAAGCCTTACACCTCATGATCATGGCGCTGCCTGATGCCAACAGAGACACAGCCCAGGTATGCAGTGTCGGCCTCATGGTCTGTCACCAGGCTCTTAGCGGTCAGAGGGAATGGCTCGTCAGGGAAGATGAAAGCCAAGATGACAACTTACTGAGCAATCTGAGCATTCTCCACACCTATTGCCTTTGATTGTTCCCACTGCTGTTCTTCTGAGGAAGACACAAAGGAATATAAATCTTAACATCTTCTTTGGACATTTAGGATTCTTTCATTCAACCTAGCAGCATATGCCAAGTCTTTATCATGTGCCAGGCACTGGGCTAGGTGGAGGAGGAGGAGAAGAAATAAAGATGAAAGAATTAAATGGAATAATATCAGAAGAAAATGAGGCCATTATGTAACTGGTAAAATACGAAACTCTATCATTGTCGGTCCTTACCTAGTCTCCTTAATCTAGCAGCAAAAACTCCAGAGTGTCTATGGAGAGGAAACCTTAAATTACTGATTGAAATGAAATGTTTATGTCTTATAATTTATGATAATAATTTAACTTTAAGAATTCTAGAATCTCAGAATTTTAAAGATAATCTGATAGAAGCTTGTCGTTTTACAGATTAGGAAAATTGTTATTTTTGTTGTTGTTGTTGTTAGGCGCCATCAAGTCAGTTCCGGCTCATTGAGACTCTACGTGCCACAGAACGAAATAGTGCCTGGTCCTGCACCATCCTCACAATCATTGCTGTGTTTGAGCCCATTGTTGCAACCACTGTGTCAATCCATCTCATCGAGGGTCTTCCACTCTTTTGCTGACCCTCCACTTTACCAAACATGATGGCCTACTCCAAGGATGGAGCCCTCCTGATAACATGTCCAAAGTACTTAATGACATAGTCTCACTGTCCTTGCTTCCAAGGAGCATTCTGACTGTACTTCTTCCAAGACGTACTTGCTCGTTTGTCCGGCAGTCCATGGTATATTCAATATTCTTCACCAAAACCATAATTCAAAGGCATCAATTCTTCTTCGGTCTTCCTTATTCATGTCCAGCACGCATATGAGGCAACTGAAAATACTGTGGGTTGGGTCAGGCATACTTTAGGCCTCAAAGTGACATCTTTGCTTTGTAACACTTGAAAGAGGCCTTTTGCAGCAGATTTACTCAATGCAATGTGTCATTTGATTTCTTGACTGACGCTCCCAGGGGTATTTATTGTGGATCCAAGTAAAATGAAATCCTTGACAAACGTCAATATTTTCTCCATTATCGTGATACTGCTTATTGTTCCAGTTGTAAGGATTTTTGTTTTCTTTATGTTGAAGTGCAATCCATACTGAAGGCTGTAGTCTTTGATCCTGATGCCACGTTCTTCTTCATATAGTCCAGCCTCTTGGATTATTTGCTCAGCATACAGATTGAATAAGTTTGGCGAAAGGATACAACCTTGACCACACCTTTCCTGATTTTAAACCACGTAGTATTCTCTGGTTCTGTTCAAACGACTGTCTCTTGTTCTATGTACAGTTATGTCCATGAGCACAATTAAGTGTTCTGGAATTCCCATTCTTTGTAATGTTATCTGTAATTCGTTATTACCCACACAGTTGAATGCCTTTGCGTAGTCAATGAAACACAGGTAAACATCTTTCTGGTTTCCTCTGCTTTCAGCCAAGATCCATCTGACATCAGAAGTGATGTCCCTCGTTCCGTGTCCTCTTCTGAATCTGCCTTGAATTTCTGGCAGTCAATGTACTGCTGTAACCATTTTTTAATTATCTTCAGCAAAATTTTGCTTGCATGTGGTATTAACAATATTCAGTAATTTCCGCATTCCACAACACATTTGTCACTTTGTTCTGCTGTGGTGCCTTTGTGTTTCTGTGATGCTGAAAGCTTTGTCACCTGTATTTCAAATACCAGCAGGGTCACCCACGATGGACAGCTTCCAAACTAAGACAGGCTAGGAAGAAGGACCTGGCAATCTACTTCTAAAAAACCTTATGAAAACCTTATGAATAGCAGCAGAACATAGTCATCCCAAATATCACTCCCTTTTTTAAAAAAAGTAATGTCTTTGCTTTCTGTCAGTAAAAATAAAATTCCTCTTGCTATTCCAATAACAATATTATATACAATAGGAAATTTGGTATTTGTGCAACAGGTATTTGAAGTTTTGGAAATGAATTAGAGGTAGGAATGTGTTGGGAAGAGCCCATAAAGTTTTTTGTTTTTGTTTTTTAATTTTCATGGTGCTTTAAGTGAAAGTTTACAAATCAAGTCAGTCTCTCACACAAAAACTTATACACACCTTGTTACATACTCCAAATTGCTCTCCACATAAGGAAACAGCCCGCTCCCTCCTTCCACTATCTCTTTTTGTGTCCATTTCGCCAGCTTCTAACAACCTCTACCCTCTCATCTCCCCTCCAGGCAAGAGATGCCAACATAGTCTCAAGTGTCTACCTGATCCAAGAGGCTCACTCCTCACCAGAATCCCTCTCCAACCCATCGTCCAGTCCAATCCATGTCTGAAGAGTTGGCTTTGGCAATGGTTCCTGTCCTGGGCCAACAGAAGGTCTAGCGGCCATGACCACCAGGGTCCTTCCAGTCTCAGTCAGACCATTAAGTCTGGTCTTATGAGAATTTGGGATCTGCATCCCACTGCTCTCCTGCTGCCTCAGGGGTTCTCTTGTTGTGTTCCCTGTCAGGGCAGTCATCAGTTGTAGCCAGGCACCATCTAGTTCTTCTGGTCTCAGAATGATATAGTCTCTGGTTCATGTGGCCCTTTCTGTCTCTTGGGCTCATAATCACCTTGTGTCCTTGGTGTTCTTCATTCTCCTTTGATCCAGGTGGGTTGAGACCAATTAAGCATCTTAGATGGCTGCTTGTTAGCATTTAAAACCCCAGACGCCACTGTTCAAAGTGGGATGCAGAATGTTTTCTTAATAGATTTTATTCCGCCAATTGACTTAGATGTCCCCTCAAACCATGGTCCCCAAACCCCCACCCCTGCTACACTGGCCTTCGAAGCATTCAGTTTACTCTGGAAACTTCTTTGCTTTTGGTTTAGTCCGCTCATGCTGACTGTACCTGTATTGTGTTATCTTTTCCATCACCTAAAGTAGTTCTTATCTACTATCTAATTAGTGAATACTCCTCTCCCACCCTCCCTCCTTCCCCTCCTTATAACCATCAAAGGATATTCTCTGTTTAAACTATTTCTTGAGTTCTTGTAATAGTGGTCTTATACAATATTTGTCCTTTTGCAACTGACTAATTTCACTCAGCGTAATGCCTTCCAGGTTCCTCCATGTTATGAAATGTTTCACAGATTCATCACTGTTCTTTATTGATGCATAGTATTCCATTGTGTGAATATACCATAATTTATCCATTCATCCTTTGATGGGCACCTTGGTTGCTTCCATCTTTTTGCTGTTGTAAACAGTGCTGCAATAACATGGGTGTGCATCTATCTGTTCCTTTAAAGGCTCTTATTTCTCTAGGATATATTCCAAGGAGTGGGATACTGGATCATATGGTAGTTCTATTTCTGCCTTGCTAAGGAAGTGCCAAATTGATTTCCAAAGTGGTTGTACCATTTGACATTCCCACCAGCAGTGTATAAGTGTTCCAATCTCCCCACAGCCTCTCCAACATTTATTATTTTGTGTTTCTTGGATTATGCCAGCCTTGTTGGAGTGAGATGAAATCTCACTGTAGTTTTGATTTGCATTTCTCTAATGGCTAATGATCATGAGCATTTCCTCATGTATCTGTTAAAAAAAAAAAATTTTTTTTTTTTTTTTTTAGCTACTTGTATATCTTCTTTAGTGAAGTGTTTGTTCATATCTTTTGCCCATTTTTTAATTGGGTTATTTGTCTCTTTGTAGTGGAGGTTTTGCAGTATCATGTAGATTTTAGAGATCAGGTGCTGATTGGAAATGTCATGGCTAAAAACTTTTTCCCAGCTTGTAGGTAATCTTTTTACTCTTGTGGTGAAGTCTTTGGATGAGCATAGGTGTTTGATTTTTAGGAGCTCCCAGTTATCTAGTTTCTCTTCTGCATTGTTAGTAATGTTTTGTATACTGTTTATACCATGTATTAGAGCTCCTAACGTCTCTATTTTTTCTTCCATGACGTTTTGGTTTTAGATTTTGTATTTAGGTCTTTGATCCATTTTGAGCTCGTTTTTGTGCATGGAGTGAGGTATGGGTCTTGTTTCATTTTTTTGCAGATGGATATCCAGTTAATGCATCACCATTTGTCAAAAAGACTGTCTTTTCCCCATTTAACTGTTTTGGGGCCTTTGTCAAATATCAACTGTTTATATGTGGATGGATTTATGTCTGGATTCTCAATTCTGTTCCATTGACCTATGTATCTGTTGTTGTACGAGTACCAGGCTGTTTCAACTATGGTGAGGGTATAATAGGTTCTAAAATCAGCAAAGTAACGCCTCCCACTTTGTTCTTCTTTTTCGGTAATGCTTTACTTATCTGGGGCCTCTTTCCCCTCCGTGTGAAGTTGGTGACTTATTACTCCATCTCATTAAGGAATGTCATTGGAATTTGGATCGAAATTGCATGAACTGTATATATCACTTTTGGTAGAATAGACATTTTTAAAATGTTAAGTATTCCTATGCATGAGCAAGGTATGTTTTTTCCACTTATGTAGGTCTCTTTTGGTTTCTTGCAGAAGTGTACTGTAGTTTTCTTTGTATAAATCTTTTACATCTCTGGTAGATTTATTCTTAAGTATTTTATCTTCTTGGGGGCTAGTATAAATGGTATCGATTTGGTGATTTCCTCTTCGATGTTCTTTTTCTTGTTGTAGAGGAATCCAACTGATTTTTCTATGTTTATATTGTATCCCGACACTCTGCTGAACTCTTCCATTAGTTTCAGTAGATTTCTTGAGGATTCCTTAGGGTTTTCTGTGTGTAAGATGTCATCTGCAAATACAGATACTTTGACTTCTTCCTTGCCAATCTGGATGCCCTTTATTTCTTTATCTAGCCCAATTGCTCTGGCTAGGACCCCCGGCACAATGTTGAATAACAGCAGTGTTAAAGGGCATCCTTGTCTGTTTCCCGATCTCAAGGATAATGCTTTCAGGCTCTCTCCATTTAGGATGATGTTGGCTTTTGGCTTTGTATAAATGCCCTTTACTATGTTGAGGAATTTTCCTTCTATTCCTATTTTGCTGAGAGTTTTTATCATGAATGGGTGTTGAACTTTGCCAAATGCCTTTTCTGCATCGATTGATAAAATCATGTGATTCTTGTCTTTGTTTTATTTCTATGGTGGATTACACTGATTGTTTTTCTAATGTTGAACCATCCCTGTATACCTGGTATGAATCCCGTTTGGTCATGGTGAAGTATTTTTTGATATGTTGTTGAATTCTATTGGCTTGAATTTTGTTGAGGATTTTTGCATCTAAGTTCATGAGGTACATAGGTCTGTAACTTTCTTTTCTTGTAGTGTCTTTACCTGGTTTTGGTATCAGGGACCTGGTGGCTTCATAGAATGAGTTTGGTAGTATTCTGTCCTTTTCTATGCTCTGAAATAGCTTTAGTAGTAGTGGTGTGAACTCTTCTCTGAAAGTTTGGTAGAACTCTGTGGTGAAGCTGTCCGGACCAGGGCTTTTTTTTGTTGTTGTTGGGGTTATTTTGGTTACCTTTGCAATCTTTTCTTTTGTTATGGATCTATTTAGTTGTTCTACCTCTGTGTTAGTTTAGGCAGGTAATGTGTTTCTAGGAATTCATCCATTTCTTCTAGGTTTTCAAATTTGTTAGAGTATAGTTTTTCATAGTAATCTGAAACGATTCTTTTAATTTCAGTTGGTTCTGCTGTAATATTGCCCGTGTCATTTCTTATTTGGGTTATTTGCTTCCTCTCCTGATTTTCTTTTGTCAGTTTGGCCAGTGGTTTATCAATTTTGTTTTTCAAAGAACCAGCTTTTGGTCTTGTTAACTCTTTCCGTTGTTTTTCTGTTTTCTATTTCATTTAGTTCTGCTCCTAGTTTTATTATTTGTTTTCTTCTGGTGCCTGAGGGTTTCTTTTGTTGCTCTCTTTCTATTTGTTCAAGTTGTATGGATAATTCTTTGATTTTGGCCCTTTCTTCTTTTTGTATATGTGCATTTATTGATATAAATTGACCTCTGAGCACTGCTTTGCTGTGTCCCAAAGTTTCTGATAGGAAGTGTTTTCATTCTCTTTGGAGTCTATGAATTTCTTTATTCCATACTTAATTCCCTCTATAATCCAGTTTTTTGAGCAGGGTGTTGTTCAGTTTCCAAGTGTTTGGTTTCTTTTTCCTGCTTTTTCTTTTACTGATGTCTACTTTTATAGCCTTATGGTCAGAGAAGATGCTTTGTAATTTTTCAGTATTTTGGATTCTGCTAAGGCTTGCTTTATGACCTAATGTGTGGCCTATTCTAGAGAATGTGCACTAGAAAAGAAAGTGTATTTGGCTGCCGTCAGGTATAGTGTTCCATATATGTTTATGAGGTCAATTTGGTTGATTGTGGCATTTAGATCTTCCATGTCTTTATTGAGCTTCTTTCTGGATGTCCTGTCCTTCACCGAAAGTGGTGTGTTGAAGTCTCCTACTATTATTGTGGAGCTGTCTATCTCAATTCTCAATGCTGATAGAGTTTGTTTTATGTGTCTTGCAGCCCTGTCATTGGGTGCATAAATATTTAATATGGTTATGTCTTCTTGGTATATTGTCCCTTTAACCATTATATAATGTCCTTCCTTATCCTTTATGATGGATTTAACTTTAAAGTCTATTTTGTCAGAAGTTAATATGGCCACTCCTGCTCTTTTTTGATTGTTGTTTGCTTGATTTTTTTCCATCCTTTCAGTTTTAGTTTCTTTGTGTCTCTAAGTCTAAGGTGTGTCTCTTGTAAGCAGCATATAGACGGATCTTGTTTTTTAATCCATTCTGCTACACTCTGTCTCTTTATTGGTGCATTTAGTCCATTTACATTCAGCGTAATCATGGATAGGTATGAATTTAGTGCTATCATTTTGATGTCTTTTTTTGTGTGTTGTTGACAGTTTCTTTTTCCCACTTAATTTTATGTGCTGACTAGGTTATCTTTATATATTGTCCTTTCCTCATATTCATTGTTGTTGATTTCGTTTCTGCTGAGTCTCTATTTTTTTTCTTGTATTTTATTTTGATGAGTAGGATAGTTAGTCTCCTTTGTGGCTACCTTATTATTTACCCCTGTTTTTCTAAATTTAAACATAACTTTTATTTCTTTGTATCACCATAATTTCCCCTCCATGTGGAATATCTATGATTACATTTCTTAGTCCTATTTATTGTTTTAATGTTGTCTTCTTTTACATAATAACATCACTGTCCCATAAAGTTTTGTATCTATTTTATTGTGGTAAATATACATGCAACAAAATATTTGCCATTTCAACATTTTTACATGTACAATTCAGTGGCATTTATCATATTTATCTTGTTTTTCAATCATTACCACTGTCTATATCCATATTTTTCCATCATCCTTAATAGAAGCTCAGTGTCCCTTAAGAAATGAGTGCTTCTTTCTCCCTCCCTCCCACCCCAGGTAACCACCAGCAACCTTAGGTCTCTATACACATGCCTGTACTAGATATTTCATATAAGTGAAGTCCTCATAATTTTGAGGTCAGTGAATACAATGCTGAAAACAAGAATGATTCTTAGTGCTACCTCTTATCTGACATTTCAATGTTCTGCGGACCTTTTTCCCTACATTGCAAAAACATCTATGTCAGATTATAAAATCACCATTTTTAATTATCATCAATATGCACCCATACATCCCGGACTATTTCCTCCGTTTCTCTTTGCTCCATTGCCCTCCCCATCCCCTAACCTTACTGAATCCCTCCTATCATTTCTGGTGTCAGAACCGCTGATCTTTACCCCAAGAATGTTGATTAGCTATGACATAAGAATGTCTGTTTCTGATATAACTTGGTAATTTTTCAAAACCTGAAAATAGATTAGCTTGTATTTGAGCTTTGTCTCAACAATGTTCTTTTACCAAAAATGAAAATAAAGAATGCATCTAATTGTCAGATATTGTTGCTCTTAGGTGCCATTGAGTCAGTTCCAACTCAACGGATGCATTCTTTTTTTTTTTTTTAATTTATTAAAAGAACACTTTGGTTGTTTCCATCTTTTTACTATTGTGAATAATGCTGCAATTAACATGGGTGTGCATGTATCTATTAATGTGATTCCTCTTATTTCTCTAGGATATATTCATAGAAGTGGGATTGCTGGATCGTATGGCATTTCTATTTCTAGCATTTTAAGGAGGTTTCATATCATTTTCCATAGTGGTTGTACAATTTTACATTACCACCAGCAGTGCATAAAAATTACAATCCCTCCACAACCTCTCCAATATTTGTTATTTTCTGTTTCTTTCTTTCTTTTTTTTTTCTTTTTGATTAATGCCAATAATGTTGGGGTGAGATGGTATCTCATTGTCGTTTCGATTTGAATTTTTCTAATGTCTAATGATTGTGAGCATTTCCTCGTATGTCTGAATGTCTTCTTTGTGCAGTGTCTATTCATATCCTTTGCCCATTTTTTATTGGATTATTTGTCTTTTTGTTGAAGTGTTCTATAAATTTCAGAGATTAGACCTTTGTCAGATATGTCCTAGTGAAAATTTTTTTCCCAGCCTGCAGGTTCTCTTTTTACTCTTTGGGTGAAGTCTTTTGATGAACATAAGTGTTTAATTTTTAGGAGCTCCCAGTTATCTAGTTTATCTTCTGATGTTTGTGCATTGTTAGTTACGGTTTGTATTCTCATAATGCCATGTATCAGGCCACTAGCGTTGTCCCTATGTTTTCTTCTGTGGTCGTTATCGTTTTGGGTTTTATATTTTGGTCTTTGATCCATTTTGAGTAAGTTTTTGTGTATAGTGTGAGGTATGGGTCCTGTTTCATTTTTTCATAGATGGGCATCCAGTTTTGCCAGCAGTATATGTTAACAAGACTGTCTTTCCCCCATTTAATGGACTTTGGTTATTAAAGATCAGCTAGCCATAGGTGGATGGATTTACATCTGGGTTCTTGATTCTGTTCCATTGGTCTATGGGTCTGTCATTGAACCAGTACTAGGCTGTTCAGACTACTGCAGCTGTGTAAAAGGTTTTGAGAGGTAGTGTGAGCCTTCCTACTTTGCTCTTTTTCTTCAGTAATGCTTTCCTTCTCTGGGGACTCTTTTCTTCCCATATAAAGTTAGTGATTAGTTTTTCCATCTTGTTAAAGAATCCTGTTAGCTTTTGGACTGGGATTGAATTTTCACAACATTGAGTCTTGCTATCCATAAGAATGGTATGCTTTTCTATTTATGTAGGTCTCTTGGTTTCTTACAATAGTGTTTTGTAGTTTTCTTTGTATAGGTCTTTTACATCCCTGGTGAGATTTATTCCTAAGTATTTTATCTTTTTAGAGGTATTATAAATGGTACTGTTTTTCTGATTTCCTTTTCGAAGTTCACGTTCTTGGTGTGTAGAAATCCAATAAATTTTTGTATGTTGATCTTGTATTCTGCTACTCTGCTGAATCTTTCTATTAGTTCCATTTTTTTTGGCGGAGGGGGGAATCTTTAGTATTCTGTATGTATAGGATCATATCATCTGTGAATAGGGATAGTTTTACTTCTTCCTTTCCTAATTTGGATATCCTTTATTTCTTTTCCTTGCCTTATTGCTCTAGCTAGGACTTCCAGCACAATGTTAAATGGGAGTGGTGATAAAGGGCATCCTTGTCTTGTTCCTGTTCTCAGGGGAAATGCTTTCAGCCTCTCTTCATTGAGAATGATGTTGGCTGTTTGTTTTATACAGATGCCCTTTGTTATGTTGTGAAATTTCCCTTCTATTCCTATTTTATTGAAAATTTTTATCAAGGATGGGTATTGGACTTTACCAAATGCCTTTTCTGTGTCAGTTGAGCTGATCATGTGATTCTTTTCCTTTGTTCTATTTATGTAGTCAGTTACATTGATTGATTGTTGGACCAACCTTACATACCTGGTGTGAATCCCACTTGGTTGTGGTGTATTATTTTTTTTGATACAGTGCTGAAGTCTATTGTTTAGAATTTTGTTGAGAATTTTTGCATCTGTAATCGTGACAGAGACTGATCTGTAATTTTCTTTTTTGTGGTGTCTTTTCCTGCCTTTGGTATCAGGCTTATTCTGGCTTTATAGAATGAATTTGAGAGTATTCCTTACTTTTCTATGCCCTGAAACAGTTTGAGTAGTACTGGTGTGAGTTCTTCTCTGAACGGTAGAATTCTCCAATGAAGCTGACAGGGGCCGGGTTTTTTTTTTGGGAGTTTTAATTCCTCTTCAATTTCTTCTCTTGTATGAGTCGGTTCAGATTTTCTGTTTCAGCTTGTGTTAGTTTAGGTAGATAGTATGTTTCCAGAAATTTTTCCATTTCTTCTGGATTCTCAAATTTGTTGGAGTCCAGTTTTTCATAGTATACTGTTACAATTCTTTTTATTTCAGTTGGGTCTGTTGTAGTGTCCCCCATTTCATTTCTTATTGGGTTCTCTGCTTCCTCTCCTTTTTTTCTTTTGTCACTTTGGCCAGTGGTTTGTTGATTTTGTTGATCTTTTCAAAGAACCAACTTTAGGTCTCGATTCTTTCTCTTGTTTCCCTGTTCTCTTTTTCATTTATTTCTGCTCTAATTATTTCCTTTCTTCTGGTGACTGTGGGCTTCTTTGATGTTCTCTTTCCATTCGTTCGAGTTGTAAAACTAACATATTTATTTTGTCCCTTTCTTCTTTCTTGGTGTGTGCATCTATTGCTATAAATTGAACCTCTGAGCACTGCCTTTGCTGTGTCCCAAAGGTTTTGGTATGATGTGTTTTCATTTCTCATTTAATTCTAGGAATTTTTTGATTTCCTCTTTGATTTTTTCCATTACCCAGTGGTTTTTAAGCCAGGTGTTACTCGGTTTCCATGTATTTGATTTATTTTCCTTGCTCTTCCTATTATTGATTTCTACTTCTATGGTGTTGTGATCGGAGAGGATGTTTTGTATTATTTCAATGTTTAGGATTTTATTAAGGGTTGCTATATGACCTAAAATATGGTCTATTCTGGAAAATGTCCCATGTACATTGGAAAATAATATATACTTTGCTACTGTTGGGTGGACTGTTCTATATATTTCTATGAAGTCAAGTTGTTTGATTTTGACCTTTAACGCTTGTGTACCTTTGTTGAGTTTCTTTCTGGATGTTCTGTTCTTTACCAAGAGTGATGTGTTGATATCTCCTACTGTTATCGTGGAACTGTCTATTTCTCTTTTCAGTGCTTTTAGACTCTGTTTATGTATTTTGGAGCCCCGTATTTTGGTGCATAGATATTTATTCAGGTTATGTCTTCTTGGTGGGTTGTCCCTTTACTCATTATATAATGTCCTTCGTTGTCTTTTATGATTGATTTTTCCTTAAAGTCTATTTTATTTTGAGACTAGTATTGCCACTTCTGCCCTTTTCTGGTTACTGTTTGCTTCGTATATTTTTTCCATCCTTTGATTTTTAATATATTTGTGTCTTTGTGTCTTTGTAGACACCATATTGATGGGTTGTGCTTTTTTATCCATGCTGCCACTCTCTGTCTCTTTGCAGGTGCATTTTAGCCATTTACATTTAGTGTGATTATTGATAGGTATCAGTTTGTTGCTGTCATATTGTTGTGCCTTTTGTGGGGGGGTGGTGTGCTGACATTTTCTTTGTTTCTCTTACTTTCCTGGGCTGAATTCCTTTTGTTTGTGGGTTTTCCTTTCTTTTCTTTTGTTATTATAGATTTTTCGCTTACTGAGACTTTTCTTCTTTTTTAATTCTGATGAGCAGATTTGTGGTTACCTTGTAACTTACCCTAATCTTCCTAAGTTTGAACCCACCTTTTATATCCTGATTTCACCTTGACTTGCCATTTGAAAGTTTTATACCTACACTGTTTATATCCCCTTTTATTGTTTTGACCTTGTCATCATTTACAGGCTGATATCCTGTTTCCCTGTTTTAAGTGTTAAAAAAAAAAAAATTTAGCTTTGTTTTATTATTGAGAATTCTTTACAGGTTGGTATCTGGCTAATGCTGTCTTGTGTCCCAGACTCCAGTTGTTGTCTGATGTTCTTGGTTCTATAACCAAAGGACTCTTTTTAATATTTCTTGTAAGTTTTGTTTGGCTTTTGTGAAGTCCCTTGATATTTGGTTACCTGGAAATGCCCTAATTTCACCAATGTATTTGAGAGAGAATTTTGCAAGATATATTATTTTTTATATTATTTTTGCTTGGCAGTTTTTTCTTTCAAGGTTTTATATGTCATCTCTTTGCCTTCGTGCCTGCATAGTTTTTGCTGAATAATCAGAGCTTAGTCTTATTGTTTCCCCTTTGTATGTGACTTCTCATTTTTCTCCAGGTACACTCAGGATTCTTTGTTCATCTTTGGTTTTGTAAGTGTGATTATGATATGTCTTAGTGACTTTCTTTTGGGATCTATCCTATATGTGGTTTGTTGAGCTTTGTGGATGGTTGGCTTTTTATCTTTCATGATATTTGGGAAGTGTTTTGTCAGAAAATCTTCAAGAATCTTCTCTGTGTTTTCCATTTTCTCCCTCATTCTGGAACTCTGGTCATGTGCAAATTTTTGCTCTTGATTGTGTCCCATATAATTCTTAGGTTTTCTTCATTTTTCTTGATTCTTTTCTCTGATTTTTCCTCATTCAAAGTGGCACCCATGGATTTGTCTTCAGTCTTCTGATTCTGTCTTCAGTTGTTTTAGATTTGCTCCTAAAACCTTCTTTAAGTTGTCCATTTCTCAAATTTTGTTGTTTATCTTTTGGATTTCTAGTTCCTGTTTTTTTAAGATATTTAATTCTTTATTTTGATGTTTTATTCTTTGTTATTTTTCTGAATTCTTCTATTGAATTGTTACTGTTTTCCCTTATTTTTGGGTATGTTTTCATCAGTTTTGTCTGTGTTTTAAGTGATTTCGTGTATTTTTTCTCTGTTTTGTGTGTATTTTCCTTAATGTCTTTCCTAATATCTTGGAGGGCCTTAATTATTAGCCTTTTGGATTCTATATCAGGTATTCCACTGCCTCTTCTACTGGAAGGTCATCTGATTCTGCAGAAAGATGCCATGATGCGTCTGTCTAGGGCACCATGTTGGCTCCACATCTGTGGGACTTATGAAGATATTATTACTACACAGATACACATTTTTTTTTTTCCATTCTAAATTGTGACTGGAGCTAAGATTGAAATTGGGGTGGTGTAGCGATCAAGAGCTCTGGCTCAAGAATTAGGTTTCCACAGTTCAAATCCAGGCCCTACCACTTAATATTAGGCAAAACTACTAAATCCCTCTATGCTTCAGTTTCCTCATCTGTAAAATAAAGTTTATAATAGTACCTTTGTCACAGGATTTAGAATGATGATAACATGAGTGAATACATATAAAGTACTTAGAATAATGCCTGGCTCATAATAAACCCTCAATAAATATTATTACTATTAAGGGGCATTGCAGGTTCATTGGTAGAATTCTCCCCTTCCATGAAAGAGACCTGAGTTTGATTCCCAACCAATGCACCTCATGCATAACCACCACCTATCTGTCAGTAAAGCATGTTGCTATGATGTTGGACCAGTTTCAGTAGAACTTCCAGACTAAGACAGACTAGGAAGAAAGGCCTGGTGATCTATTTCCAAAAATCAGTCAATGAAAACCCTATAGATCACAATTTTCTGATCTACAACCAATCACGTGGATGCCTCAGGACCAGGCAGTATTTTGTTCTGTCATGTATGGGATTGCCATGAGTCAGCAGCTGCTAACAGCAACATTATTACTATTATGTGCTATACATTTTATTATCACAGATACTGTAGTAGAAGCCAAACTTGGAAGGCATCTTTTTTGGAATTTCAGTCTGCTGGTGAATTTTAAGAGCTTCTGATAAACATTTGTACTTCAGTGTCTCTACGAGCCTTTTTTAAAATCCTTCTCAAATCTTTCTTCTTTTTAATGCTGAGAACAGCTGCATGTAAATATTTCCCTTTGGTCAGCTGAAGATTCCAAAATTTAAAAGCACAAGAAAAATGGCACCCAAAAAGTAAAAAATTAAAGTTTTTCAGTTAAGTTATATTTGATTCAGAAATCAGATACTCCTGCTGTTTAAGCAGGTTTTCCTTTCCCAGGGAAAGAGGAGATACTGTTCAGCAGTGGGTTTTTTTTTTTTTTTTTTTTCTTCAAAATAAAATGCATTTCATGTTTATTTGAGCTGGAGTGTTTTGTCTTCCTGACTTACTCTTTAATTTTAATATTTGTCAAGCTATTTTAGGATAAAAGAAAATATGAAAATGCAAGCTGCTTATAGAGACTCCAGTATACTAAACTCCATAAAAATTGAGCCATTTTATGAAGCAGACAATTGAATAAACTACTCACATTTTTTATTAACACTTTTAAGCAGTTAAAGGAGAAACAGGACACATTTAACAACTCTGTACTTCTGACAATTTTCCAGAGTCACAATGCATGAGTATTGAAATAAATTCTTGCAATCAGTGGTGCCTTTTGATAATTTACAAGAGTGTGACATAATACTGTTTCTTGTTAGGCCCTCATGACATTCTTCAATAAAGTAATTGCCAATGAATCAAAAAACCGAATGAGTATGTGGAACATTTCTACTGTTATGGCACCAAACCTTTTCTTCAGTAGAAGCAAACATTCTGATCATGAAGAATTACTGTTAGCAAACACCGCAGCCCACATAATTCGCCTAATGCTTAAGTACCAGAAAATTTTGTGGAAGGTAAGTAACAATGTGATGACTGTTTAAGTTCTCCTTGGAAGTCCATCAGCATCCAGAAGATGTAAAGCTCCATGAATAAGCAAATCCTAGATTATGGGAGGATAATCCCAGGTTATGTCTTTATAGGTTCTTTATACTCTTTAACACATTCTCCCTTTTAAACGGGAGCTCTTAAATTTTTTTCTAATCTTTACAAGGCCCAGTATTACCTTTTAGGTTCCAGAACATTGAGTGGCTAGGATATTACCATAAATGAAGACAAGATTTACTGGGGAAGTAACTGTAAGTCAAGTGTTTTCCCTCTAGTCAAGTTGTATTTCTTCTCCAGGTTCCATCTTTCTTAATCACTCAAGTAAGAAGAATGAATGAAGCCACCATGTTGTTAAAGAAGCAGCTCCCAAGTGTAAAAAAACTGCTAAGGCGGAAGACCATAGAACGAGAGGTAATGACAAATAAGTGCACAGATAGTGTTTATTACCCAAATTTTTACTTCTTAAGGGAGACACAAAGTAGCTTGTAATTTTAGAACCAAAAAGTTTGTATTCTCATGAAGTATTGAACAGTCCTGTGAAAATAAAAATTGTAACGACTGTGTCCATAACAGAATACGGTTAGTCTTTCCATTTTGTTCAATTATGGGCTTTTTGGTTAAAGTACTTGAAATACCTACATGATTGTTTAGTGTTCTGTTAGGTACTTACTGGAAAGGCTAAAATGGTTCTAACAAAAGCTAAAGTTGATATTGTAGTCCCTGTGACCTAGATTTAGGAGGAATATAGTCTCCAATATATCTAATAAGTAGGGAAAGAGATTTAATAAAAGAACATCTAACCTTCAAATTGTTTTGTTTAAATTCATTGAATTGCAAAGAAGTTCTGTTTTAGCACAATTGTTTGTGTGGAGATACATAATAGAAATAGGTTCTAGACAATTTATCTTTACTGTTTTAATTTAATTTGAGAAATGTCAGGCATTGCCTTAGACCTTGATGCAGAGATACATGAAATTTACTTTAGGCTTAAAAGAGCTTATACCTATCTAGTATGGGAGAAAAATATATACAACAGCCTTGAGTACACCCAGAAGCAGGCAGTAAGTACCAGACCAGTGGTGCAGACCATATACTGGGGCCATGCAGAGGAGAAAGAAGTGTGCTCCAACATGAGAAACTGGGAAAGACTTCACTGAGGAAGTGGCATTTGAGCTATATCTTGAACATAGATATCATTTTGAAGGGAGAAAAGGGGGGAAAGAAAATTCATTCAGGGGAAAAAAACCAAATGTGTTGCCTTCGAGTCGATTACAACCCATAGTGACCCTAAAGGACAGAGTAGAACTGCCTCATAAGGTTTCCAAGGAGTGCCTGGTGGATTCAAACTGCCGACCTTTTAGTTATCAGCGGTAGCTCTTAACCACTATGTCACCAGGGCTTCCCATTCAGGGAAAGGGAATAGTAAATGCCAAGGCGGTGAGAAATGTTACTATTGATTTATCACAATCAGGATGAATGGCTGTATTCCCTATTGATTATAGGCAAAATCAAAGGAAAAAAAACCCACTGCCGTCAAGTCAATTCCGACTCATAGCGACCCTATAATAGGCAATGTCACTTCAAATCAAACAGAACCAACAGTTTTATTTGGAAATTTAAAAAAAAAAATAGTGTTGATTGAGTTAAAAGTCCAAAAGCTTAAAATTCACCATTTAAACCATTTTAGTGTATACAATTCCATGGATTTTAGTATATTTACAATGTTGTACAACAATCACCACTGTCTAATCACAGAACATTTTCATTACCCCAAAAAAGAAACCCCATAACTACTACTGATCTACTTTCCATCTATTGGTTTACCTATTCTAAACATTTCATATAAATGGAATCATAGAATATTTGTCCTTTTGTGTCTGACCAGTTTCACTTAGTATAATGTTTTCAAGGCTCATCCATGTCATAGCATGTATCAGAACTTCATTTCTCTTTATGGCTGAATAATATTACATTGTACTTAAATACCACATTTTGTTTTTCTGAAAATAGTCATCCTAATGAATTTGAAGTGGTGTCTCAATGTGGTTTTGACTTACGTTTCCCTAATGACTAATGACATTGAACATCTTTTCATGTGCTTATCGGCCATTTGTACATCCTCTTTGACTAACGTCTATTCAAGTCCTCGTAGCATTTTTTTAATTCTTAATTTTGATTGAAATAGACAGCTCATTAATACATTACAAAATTCAAAAGGTACAAAAGACTATAGACTAAAAATTGGCTGCTTCTGACTTCCCCTCTGGGGGACAAATAATATCACTAATGACAGGGTGTGTGTGCAAAGCCACATGCAGGTGTGCAGACTTCAGAGATACTCCATGCATATACAAGCAAATATGAATCCATGTTCTCCCTTCCTCACACAACAGATCATACACTTGTTTTCTCAACATTAATTTTAAAAACTAAATGCTTTTTCTTTAGGTTACAAGCCCTAAGACTTCAAAAGTACTACAAAAATCACCCTCTTCAAGAAGAGTGGTAAGAAAACAATTTCCTTTTCTCCCTATTAACTACTTATGTAGTATTCTCTGCCTACACCAAACATATACATGTATAATTTTGGTCAAACTTGAAATTTTTAATGTGACACATGAAGGAATAGTACAGGGAATCTACTAAATGATCATTTGTATCTAAGTGAGTGTAATAGTAAGTAATGGGGGAACTGAGATTATTATGATCATAGGTCCAATAATGTCAGGAATATGGAATTTATCTTGCAAAGGCTTCAGGTAATCTGGAAGAGGAGGGATGTGAGATGATCAAATGAGCATTGTAGGAGTACAATTTTGGCTTCAATTAGCCAGGTGCACTCTATCACCCCTCCCCCCCCCCAAGTCCAAAACCCACATTATCTATTCCCTGGCATGCTCTCTGGTTCTTGCTGGTAATATTAAGAAGGTCTTGTAAGTACTGGCCTTGTTTTAAAATATTTTTTCTAGGATGTGTGTTGAGTCAACTCACCTTCTACATGGACAATGCCATCGTTTAAGAATATCTGAGGACTAGCCAGGTCCTCAAACAAGTAAAATTTATTTCTATTCATCTTCTAGATAAAAAAAAATTAATTTTAAAATTATTTAAGTTTTGAAACAAAAAAATTTCCAGTTAATTCTGGAAAAACAGAAATTTCTATTAATTAGACAGCTCTCTTCTTTGAACAGGAGTCTGTGGGTGGTTTGAATGGTTAACATGCTTGGCTGCCAACCAAAAGGTTGGAGGTGTGAGTCCATCCACAGGTACCTCAGAAGAAAAACTTAGCAATCTACTTCTGAAAAATCAGCCATTGAAAACTCTGTGGAGCACAGTTATACTCTGACACATGTGGGGTCACCATGAGTCAGAGTCAACTTGAAGGCAACTTTTTTGTTCTTTTAGAATTCCATTTAGTTTGACCCCTAGGCCCAGGTCAATCACATCATTAACACCCTTTTCCCACCCACATCATTAACACCCATTTCTGACACTCTGTGATATAACAGTGTTATCAGCAAACTTTGAGGAGTCAGGTTTCAAGTTCCCATATATTCTTCATTCTAAAAAAAAGTAAAACTCATTGAGTAAATGAAGCCTTCAAAACAAAAGATACAGTGTGGAACAACAATCACCGGTATCTAATCACCGAACATTTTTATCACCCCAAAATGTGTGGGCCAGTCATTAATGGCTGCTTTTTTTTTTTTTTAATTAAAGAAAGAAGATCTTTAAGAAGCCATATTTCCTAATTGATCCTTAAAATTTTCAGATGGTTGATCTCAGTATATATAGAAGTACAGAGTTGTGCTTAAAAACCCACTGCCATTGAGTCCATTCTGACTCATAGTGACCCTATAGGATGGAGTAGAACTGCCCAATAGAGTTTCCAAGGAGCACCTGGCGGATTCGAACTGCAGACCTCTTGGTTAGCAGCCGTAGCACTTAACCACTGTGCCACCAGGGTTTTCCTGTGCTTAAAGCAGGCTTATTTAGGACATTGTCTAAGGAAATGTGTTGATAGAAATATTATATTTTCATCATGATCCAGTTTTACTTCTCTCATGACTTTAAGGCGTTAGAGTAAGCATTTTACAAAAGTAAAATCCCGGGTTAACTTTAGTCGTTAGTGAGTCTCCCAGTGGAAAAGAAAGCAGTGTTTTCTTCTAGTTAAGTACTGGTTATACTTACAAGTTTTCTCAATTCTTGCCTCTGAGTTTCATGCTGTCCCTTAAATGCAATCATTGCACTGATATCCATCCTAATTTGACAGAATATATTTCATTTTTTTCTCATTGGCAGTCTGATGTACCTGAAGGAGTCATAAGGGTCCATGCTCCACTTCTCTCCAAGGTATCCATGGCCATTCAGCTTAATAGTCAAACTAAAGCCAAAGACATATTGGCAAAATTTCAATGTGAGAACAGGTGAGTAAAAGTGAATGAAAGTATTTGCACAATAAAAGTGAGTTTTTATCAGAAAAGTAACTTTTCAGACATTTCCAAATTTATCCTGTTTGAAAAATTAAAAATCTATTACTTAACCATTAGATTAAGAGTCAGAAGTAGAGAAAGAAGTTAGTAGACAATAGACTTATCTACTGTCTGTAATGAAAGTTGTTTTTTAAAGAAATTTCTACAAATAGAATTCTCATCAGGTATCTTTTGTTTTGGTGGCCTCATTTATCCAGTGAGTTTTACTTTTTTGTTGTTGTTTCAGAATGAAGAATACAGCAAGTTAGTTTAGTAGATATGAAAACTTTTTAGGAATATCATTATTCCACACTCCATTGGGCTTTAACATGCCTTTATTAGATTTTATGTGGTGAAGGGAGCACCATAAATGTTTTCTTTAAAATATGCTATTTTTTTTTTATTACTAATCTTTGGTATCAGAATGATATGTAAGAAAGTTCTCTTTACATATCTGTAATATCACATTAAAAGACCATAAATACGAATAATTTTTATTTAGACATGCATATTCAAGGGTAAACATTTGCCATGATGTTTTTAAAAGATGAGAAGCACTACTTTAAATCTATCCATTGGAGAGCAAACAGGGTTTGATCGTGTCTAGAAAACTCTGTTGGATATTCTTAAAAAGAAACTGTCTAGTATATTAACAAGGAGTAGCCATGTTGAATGAAAAAAACCCATTGCTAAAAGTTACATATTGCATAACTCCATTTGGATAACATTTTTTAAATGACAAAATCTTATAACTAGAGGATGGATTAGTAGTTGCCAGACATGGGGTGGCAGGAAGCCGTTTACAGGTGTCATGGTAGGGATATGACTATGGTTCTAAAAGGGCAACAGGAAGAACCATTGTAGTATGGGAGCTGTTCAATATTTTGACTGTGGTAGTAGTAGATACACCAACTTAATACATACACAGACACACACATACACAGAGATAAAAGTAAAGCTTGGAAAATCTGAATAAGATTGGATCTTATCAGTGACAGTATCCTGATTGTGATACTGTATGCCATAGTTTTGAAAAATGTTACCATTGGGGAAAACTGGGCAAAGTGTACAAAGAATCTCTCTGTGTTATTTCTCACTACTGCATGTGAATCTATCTCAACAAAAATGTCAATTAAAAATGGGAATAGCCAAATATAAGTAATTATGGTGTTAGAAGTCAGGATGGTGGTTTTCTGGTGGGGGTGGAAGGGACAGTGACTGAGAAGGCATGATATGAAGAAGGCATTTCTAAGAAGCTATTTTTCTAGACACGGGAGCTGGTTACATGATGTGTTCACTCAGTTAAAATTCACCAAGTTGTATGTATTTTGTGTATACACTTTAAAGCTTACATTTGAAAGAGGGGAAAAGAGTAGACAGAGGCCAAGAGTAGCCCCCCACACACACTCGTCTATGCAGTTGGCCTGGAACCTGCAATTCTGTAAATAGTTACAACTGGGCAGTCATATCCTCTTCCCATCGAATCGATTCTGACTCATAGCAACCCTATAGGACAGGGTAGAACTGCCTCATAGGGTTTCCAAGGAGTAGCTGGTGGATTTGAACTGCTGACCTTTTGGTTGGCAGCCAAGCTCTTAACCACTGCTCCACCAGGGCTCCATATAAAGACTCAAAATTCCATTTGAAAGATTTGCCATCCAATGGGTTCATACTTACATGTATTACAAAAGTGACAACACTCTCATGCAGACCTTTTGTGGAAAAAAATGTTTCTATTGAAAATAAATTAGATTCAATGACTGCTAGTAGACTCCAATTTTGTACCAACTTCTTCAAAAGATCTTGCCCTACCCATTCTCTTAACTAGTTCAAAAAACCCCAGTGTCGTCGAGTTGATTCCGACTCATAGAGACCCTACAGGACCGAGTAGAACTGCCCCATTAGAACTGTTGTTTTTGTTGTTATGTGCCATCAAGTCAGTTGCAACTCATAGCAACTCTATGTACAACAGAATGAAACACTGCCCCGTCCTGCGCCATCCTTACAATCGTTGTAATGCTTGAGCCCATTGTTGCAGCCACTGTGTCAGTCCACTTTGTTGAGGGTCTTCCTCTTTTCCGCTGACTCTGTACTCTGCCAAGCATGATGTCCTTCTCCAGAGACTGATCCCTCCTGACAATATGTCCAAAGTATCTAAGATGCAGTCTCACCATCCTTGCTTCTAAGGAGCATTCTGGTTGTACTTCTTCCAAGACAGATTTGTTCATTCTTTTGGCAGTCCATGGTATATTCAATATTCTTTGCCAACACCACAATTCAAAGGCATCAATTCTTCTTTGGTCTTCTTTATTCATTGTCGAGCTTTCACATGCATATGACGTGATTGAAAATACCATGGCTTGGGTCAGGTGCACCTTAGTCTTCAAGGTGACATCTTTGTTCTTCAACACTTTAAAGGGGTCTTTTGCGGCAGATTTGCCCAATGCAGTGTGTCTTTTGATTTCTTGACTGCCGATTCCATGGCTGTTGATTGTGGATCCAAGTAAAATGAGATCCTTGACTACTTCAATCTTTTCTCTGTTTATCATTATCATTGGTCCAGTTGTGAGGATTTTTGCTTTCTTTACGTTGAAGTGCAATCCATACTGAAGGCTGTGGTCTTTGATCTTCATTAGTAAGTGCTTCAAGTCCTCTTCACTTTCAGCAAGCAAGGTTGTGTCATCTGCATAACACAGGTTGTTAATGAGTCTTCCTCCAATCCTGATGCCCGGTCCTTCTTCATATAGTCCAGCTTCTCATATTTTTTGCTCAGCATACAGACTGAATAGGTATGGTGAAAGAATACAACCCTGACGCACACCTTTCCTGACTTTAAACCAATCAGTATCCACTTGTTCTGTCTGAACAACTGCCTCTTGATCTATGTAAAGGTTCCTCATGAGCACAATTAAGTGTTCTGGAATTCCCGTTCTTCGCGATATTATCCATAATTTGTTATGATCCACACAGTCGAATGCCTTTGCATAGTCAATAAGACACAGGTAGACATCCTTCTGGTATTCTCTGCTTTCAGCCAGGATCCACCTGACATTGGCAATGATATCCCTGGTTCCACATCCTCTTCTGAAACCACCCTAAATTTCTGGCAGTTCCCTGTCGATATACTGCTGCAGCCGTTTTTGAGTGATCGTCAGCAAAATTTTGCTTGTGTGTGATATTAATGATATTGTTCTATAATTTCCACATTCATTTGGGTCACCTTTCTTGGGAATAGGCATAAATATGGATCTCTTCCAGTCAGTTGGCCAGGAAGCTGTCTTCCATATTTCTTGGCATAGATGAGTGAGCACCTCCAGTGCTGCATCTGTTTGTTGAAACATCTCATTGATATTCCATCAATTCCCGGAGGCTTGTTTTTCGCCAATGCCTTCAGAGCAGCTTGGACTTCTTCCTTCAGTACCATCGGTTCCTGATCATATGCTACCTCTTGAAGTGGTTGAACATCAACTAATTCTTTTTGTATAATGACTCTGTGTATTCCTTCCATCTTCTTTTGATGCTTTCTGCTTCATTTAATATTTTCCCCATAGAATCCTTCACTATTGCAACTCGAGGCTTGAATTTTTTCTTCAATTCTCTCAGCTTGAGAAACACCAAGCATGTTCTTCCCTTTTGGTTTTCCATTTCTAGCTCTTTGCACATGTCATTATAATACTTCACTTTGTCTTCTCAAGAGGCCCTTTGAAATCTTCTGTTCAGTTCATTTACTTCATCAATTCTTCCTTTTGCTTTAGCTGCTCGACGTTCGAGAGCAAGTTTCAGAGTCTCCTCCAACATCCATCTTGGCCTTTTCTCTCTTTCCCATCTTTTCAGTGACCTCTTGCTTCATGGATGATGTCCTTGATGTCATTCCACAACTCATCTGGTCTTTGGTCACTAGAGTTCAATGCATCAAATCTATTTTTGAGATGGTCTCTAAATTCAGGTGGGATATACTCAAGGTCATATTTTGGCTCTCGTGGCCTTGCTCTGATTTTCTTCAGTTTCAGCTTGAACTTGCATATGAGCAATTGATGGTCTGTTCCACAGTCGGCCCCTGGCCTTGTTCTGACTGATGATATTGAGCTTTACCATCGTCTCTTTCCACAGATGTAGTCAATTTGATTTCTGTGTGTTCCATCTGGTGAGGTCCATGTGTATAAACCAAAAAAACCAAACCCACTGCCGTAGAGTTGATTCCAACTCAGAGTCCATGTGTATAGTCACCGTTTATGTTGGTGAAAGAAGATTTTTTCAATGAAGAAGTTGTTGGTCTTGCAAAATTCTATCATTCGATCTCCAGCATTGTTTCTATCACCAAGGCCATATTTTCCAACTACTGATCCTTCTTTGTTTCCAACTTTCACATTAAAATCACCAGTAATTATCAATGCATCATGATTGCATGTTCGATCAATATCAGACTGCAGCAGCTGATAAAAATCTTCTATTTCTTCATCTTTGGCCCTAGTGGTTGGTGTGTACATTTGAATAATAGTCATATTAACTGGTCTTCCTTGTAGGCATACGGATATTATCCTATCACTGACAGCATTGTACTTCAGGATAGATCTTGAAATGTTCTTTTTGATGATGAATGCAACACCATTCCTCTTCAAGTTGCCATTCCCAGTGTAGTAGACTATATGATTGTCTGATTCAAAATGGCCAAACCAGTCCATTTCAGTTCACTAATGCCTAGGATATCAAAATTTATGCAGTCCATTTCATTTTTGACGATTTCTAATTTTCCTAGATTCATACTTCGTACATTCCAGGTTCCAATTATTAATGGATGTTTGTAGCTGTTTCTTCCCATTTTGAGTCATGCCACATCAGCAAATGAAGGTCCCGAAAGCTTTACTCCATCCATGTCATTAAGGCCGACTCTACTTTGAGGAGACAGCTCTTCCCCAGTCATCTTTTGAGTGCCTTCCACCCTGGGGGGCTCATCTTCCAGTGCTATATCAGACAGTGTTCCACTGCTATTCATAAGGTTTTCACTGGCTAATACTTTTCAGAAGTAGACTGCCAGGTCCGTCTTCCTAGTCTTAGTCTGGAAGCTCAGCTGAAAGCTGTCCTCCATGGGTGACCCTGCTGGTATTTGAATACCAGTGGCATCACTTCCACCATCACAGTAACACGCAAGGCCCCACTGGACGACAAACTGACAGACACATGGGGAGTTAGAACTGTAGCCTATTTTAATTTAAAAGTTATAAACCAGCCCCACTTTTTCTCTACCTCACTAGAACCTTATTTTCTGACTGCTTACTCATCTTCTCTCCTGTTCGAGTAAATAAGGGGAGAAGAGTCCCATCCTCCCAAGTTCTCCCTCTCACTTCTAAAAAACCTTGGACATAACACAACAAGCATAGGAAGACTCTAAAAGATGTCTAGGGGCCTTGGGCCTTGAGGAACAACACAGTTCTGAGTTCCGTGAGTTTCCTTATTGCGTTATATCCTGTATATCCCAGACAGGGCACTGCAGAATCCTCCAACCCAGAACTGACAACAGGCCCAGACTAAAAAGAGCTCCAGGAAAAGCCTATTGCGCCCTGTTCAAAGGACTGGGAAAAGGGCTGCCTAACAACAGGAAGACTGCAATACCCACTCCACTCCAACCAAACACCAACTGAAAAACCACACCACTTGCTCCATTGGTTTTGGTAGGACTGAGCAGGCAACTGACCTTCCATCCCCCACCAGACGGAACCAGGTGGTGATCTCATTCCCCACCAGGGTAGTGTCACCAGGGTCCTGAGGCAACTTCTACCCAGCAGCAATGAGGCAGTGCAAGGCAGGCTAGTCACCCCTAGGCTTCACTACCCCCACCCAGCACCAATAAGACTGACCAAAGCCATGCAAGTCAGGGCTAGTAAGCACTCCACTCCCCGCACTCCACATTCATAGTGTCAGTGAGGCCCAGTGGGGAGTTGAACCTCTATCCTCACCCAGTAAAACAAAACTACATGAGGCAGGATGAAGCATGGATGGTCAGCATTCCTATTCCCTCCTGCACCCAGTGAGAAGGCTGGACCCAGTGGGGAGCTGAGCCTCTATACCCACTTGGCTTCAACTAAATGGAACAAGTGGTAGGAGGCAATGTAGTTGACTCTCTGCTACCACTCATCTCCTAGTGTCAGCAGGACCCAGTGCGGAGCTGAGTTTTGCCTCTCACTTTGCAGGAACAAAGCAATATGAGTTAGCACTTGGCTTCCCATTTCATTGTTGGCCGCAGAGATTAGCAGGGAACTGATCTTACACCCCAATCAGAAGGAATAAAGCAATGCCAGCCATTGTCCCACTTTCACTGGGGAGGTGTCAGCAGGGCTCAGTGGGCAGCTGAACATACACACCTACATCAGCCTCATGCTAAATCTCAGCAGAAGGAATACCCGCCAAAAAGTGAAGATTAAATAGGAACTAGAATGATATCCAAAATGTCCAGGATAGAGAAATTCACTCATTGTACCTAGAACTAGGAAAATAACAACATACGTGAAAAAAAACAAATGCCAACTTGAAGCTGATGAAATGTTAGAATTATCTAACAAAGATTTTAAAGCAGCTATTATAAATATCTTTCAACAAACAATTAGAAATTCTCTTGAAACAATTGAAAAAATAGAAAATAGCAACAAAGAAATGCAATTTATTTAAAAAAAAAAACCAAATGGAAGCTAAAACTAAAAGATATAATAACTTTAAAAAAATGCTGGATGGGCTCAATAGAGTGGAGATGACAGAGGATATTATCAGTGAACTTGAAGAAAAATAAGTAGAATTTATTCTGAACAAGAGAGAAAATAAACTGAAAAAGAAACAGCCTCAGGGACCTGTGAGACTACAACAAGAGAGCTAGCATTTGTATTACCAGAGTCCCAAAATTAGAGGAAACAGAGTGGAATTGAAAATGTATCTGAATAAGTAATGGCTGAAAACCACCAAATTAGAAAAAGATATAAACCTAAAGATTCACGAAGCTAAGTGAATGCTAAATAGGATAAGCCCAAAGAAATCCATTCCAAAACATAATTAAACTCATGAATACTAAACACAAAAAAAACCTTGATGCATCTCTTATAGGGAAGTACCAATTCAAATGACAATAGATTTCTCATTTGAAACCATGGAGGGCAATAGGAAGTGGAATAATTTTTTTTTTTTTTTTTTTAAGTATTGAAAGAAAAGAATTGTCAACCACAAATTCTATGTCCACCAAATAAATCCTACATGAATGCAAGGGAAATAAAGACATTCTCAAGTGAGGGAAAACTAACAGAATTTGTTGCTAGCAAATCTACCCAGAAATAATGGTTAAAGGAAACTCTCTAAACAGAAAGGAAATGATAACAGAAGAAAGCTTAGAACATGAGAAAGGAAAGAACATTGGAACGGGTAAAAATAGGGTTAATATAACAGACTATCCTGTTTTTCATGCATTTCTTATTTGATAGTTGAAGCAAATCATATGTGATAGTTGAAGCAAAAATTACACCATTTGATATGGTGATCAGTGTATAGAGAGGACGTACTTAAGACAGTTACGTTTTAAAAAGGGAGGAGGTACCCAATTCTTTGTAACACTTGCCTGAGCAGGGCAGAGGTTGGGCTAAGGGGCTGAGGGGCTGAAGGCCAGAGGGAGGCCTGTTTGTGAACACTGCTGAGAAGAGGCGTTCCTGATCTACACGGACCTTCCTCCAGAGCAGACAAAGAGAGAAAGCCTTCCCCATGAGCCAGCACTCTGAATTTAGCCGTCTAGCCTGCTAAGCTGTGAGAAAATAAATTTCTGCTTGCTAAAGGCAGCCAGTTGTGGTATTTCTTTTGTAGTGGCACTAGATAATTAAGACAGATAGCCTCATTGAATTCTAGCAGATATTTAAAGAATTAACACCAATTTAGCAGTTTCTTACAGAACATAGAATAGGATGAAACACTCTTTAACCCATTTTATAAAGTTAGTATTGGCCTGATACCAAAGCCAGACAAAAACAATACAAAAAATATATATATGTAATAAAATTAAAGAATGTCTCTCATGAGCTTAGATACAAAAATTAACAAAATTCTAGCAAATCTGTTCCAATGTATTAAAAGAATTTTACACCATGACCAAGTGGAACTTGTTCCAGGTATGCAAGGTTGCTTCAAAATTCAAAAATAAATTAATGCAATATAAAAAAAAAAATTTTTTTTAACATATCAACAGGAGAGATTGATTTGATCATGTCAATTAATGTAGAAAAGCCATTACACTCCAAAGAATTGAAAGCAGTGACTCAGAACAGACGCATGTACACCAATGTTCATTGCAGCATTATTCACAATATCCTAAAGGTGGAAACAACTCAAATATCCATCAACAGATGAGTGGATAAATAAAATGTGGTGTATACATACAATTGAATATTATTCAGCTATGACGAGAAATGAAGTTCTGGTACATGCCACCACACAGGTGAATTTTGAAAACATTAAGCTAAGTGAAAAATATGGGCAACAAAAGGACAAATATTGTATGATTCCACTGTTACGAAATATCTAAAATGGGCAAATATTCTAAGGCAAAAGAAGATTAGTGGTTACCAGGGGCTGGGGAAAGAGGAAAAGGGAGTTTTGAAAAATGGATCACAGATTTAAATGTAAAACCTACAAATATAAAATTTTAGAAAAAATATATTCAGCGCTAGTGAAGATTTCCTAGATTTGACACCAAAATCATGAACAATAAAAGATAAAAACTGATAAATTAGACCTTATCAAAACTTTAAGTGTTTACTCTGTGAAAGACCCAGGGAAGAGAATGAACAGACTGGCTACAGACTGGGAGAAAATACTTGCAAACCACACATCTGACAAGGACTAGTGTCTCTAACATTAAAAAAAACCTCAAAAATTAACATTAAAAAAAAAGTCCAATTTGAAAATGGGCAGAAGACATGCATAGCTATTTCACCAAAGAGGATATGCAGATGATAAGTAAGTGCCTGAAAAGATGCTCAGCATTATGAACCACTAGGGAAATTTGAATTAAAACCACAATGAGCTGTCACTACACACCTATCAGAATGACTAAACAAAAAATAGTTGACAACATCAAATGCTGGCAAGGATAAGGAGAAACTGTATCACCCATACGTTGCCGATGGGAACATAAAATGGTACAGTAAAACAAACAGTTCAAGCAGCTTTTTATAAAACTAAATATACAACTAGCATATAACCCAGCAATCACGCTCCTGGGCATTTACCTCAAAGAACTGAAGTTCACATAAAACTTTTAATCCTAAACTTCACGTAAAAACCTGTATACAAATGCTTATAGCAACTTTATTTGTAGTAGCCCAAAACTGGTGACAGCACACATGTCCTTCAACAGGTGAAGAGTTAAACTGTGGTATATCCATATCCTGGAATAAATAGGGATGAACTACTGATACACGCAACAGCTTGGATGAATCTCCAGGGAATTAGGCTGAATGAAAAAATGCCAATACAAAAAGACTCCATATTGTTTCTGTTTCCATTTAGATAAAAAAAAAATCTTTAAATTTATATGATGGTCAGAGTGGTGGGGAGAGTGAGGTGGATGCAGCTGTCAAAGACACACAGGAGGGAAATAAATGTTCTGTATCTTGACAAAAGCAATGTCGACAGCTTGGTTTTGCAAGATGTTACTATTGGGGAAAATAGAGTTAAGGATATACAGGATCCTTCTGAATCATTTCTTACAACGACATGTGTATCTACAGTTATCTCAATAAAAAGTTTAATCATAAAAAAATGGGAGGGCACATCCTTCTTCCTCGAAGTAGAGAGCTGAGAACAATCTTTTTGAAGTAACCAACTGTAAGTTATTCCTGAGCCAGGATGGAGATCAGCAATGCTCTTTCAGAACATCCCAGTCTAGCATTCTAGTCTGGGGTGGAAACATTAAACTGGTGAAATTATTTTCTCTGACTTGCTTTTATTATAGGGCAGAGACATGCATTGAAGTCAGCCTTAGACAGTTTGCAAGACATTAGGCAAGGTTAGAATTGTGACATGGACTGTGGAGGGGATTCCATTCAATTGTTTGCAAATACAGAAATGAAACTTGACTTCTTTTGGTGAACTGAGAGCAACACAACCAATGACAAGACAACATTAAACATCCAGCAGCTCCTTGGCCAGCCTTGATGCGTCAGCAACAGTTACGCCTCTAAAATAGAGCTGGCAGTGGGGAAGGGAGTGGACTCTGTGCTGTAGAGCACCGCAGCATCCCAACTTGGCTTTGAAATAGTCCCGTTCTCTCTGTACCTGAGCTTTTTGTCTATGTCAAACAATACATACATCTCATAACTTCTGTTATAGTAATGACTTTGAGGGTGTAATTAACTCAAAGCAAAGTGAATTTTTTGTTGCTATAGTTAGTTAATCTACAGATTTACCTCAGATCATAAAAGAGGGTTAAAAATTGTATTTGCTTTCTCATTTTAGTCATAGTTCATCAGAATGCATTAAGATCCAAAACCAAAGGTTGTATGAAATTGGAGGAAATATAGGTAAGTGTTCTTCAATAATTTTTACTGCTAAATTCTCTGATTACTCTGAAAGAAATATGTGGCTATTATTGTAAAAGTGTATTTTATGTTTCTTTGATACAATTTAAAATCAGTAAGTTTCTGACTTTTAAATCTCAACTAAGAGCAATTGCATGATTTTTCTAGAATATTTTCAAAATTTAAATGAGAATATTTTAGTTTTGGTATGGAGTAAACTTTTGGGTTTTTTGAAGTTGGACAGTCTCTTTCTGGAGACTCGTGCAAACAAGTAGAGGGAATTTACCTGAAGTATTTCAGTCTTTAAAAAAAAAGGCTTTGCTAAGGAACTTTGAATTGTATCTACTTACTTTTGTTGAGAGAACTATATTGGGCTTATGTAAACCTGATAAACACACACAGAGCGAAGCATGCACTCTAGAAAACATTCTCCGTTTTTCCCTTTCTTTTAGGACAGCATTGCTTGGATCCAGATGCTTATATATTGGATGTATATCATGTAAATCCTCAAGCTGAGTGGGTAATTAAACCCCAGTCAAGATTTTGAAGTACTCTCAAAAATGGGCACTACCACATTGGTAGGGGGAAAAGGATTGCTTTTGACATGTTGGTTCCTATAATCCTCTTGATGTTTCTGGGCCCCATGACGTGGTGTCTCCTGGCATCGTCAACGTGAACAGTGGAAGAGGAGGTGGTTAACCATTTGAGCTGAAGCTTTCTTATGCTGGTTCCTTGACTTGAAAAAGTAAAGGCAACGGGATATGATCCAGAAGGAAGACCAACGTAGAATATGGAACTTTCATCATTTCTAGTATTTTGGCTTCATAGGAGAAATGAACTTGATCCTATACCTGGAGATAAACACTTCTTTATGTAGCCAATGCTACCAAACACAAGAGGTGAATGAGACCCTCTTTTTATACTTATATACGTATATTGACATTTTTGAGCAATACCCATAATATCCATAATTTTTGCTCAGAAAAATTTCCAAAGGAAATTCAGTTTCTAAAGTTAAGGATACAATATTTATGCTCCTGAGTCGCTCCTGAATTGGAGGAGGAGGAAGTTTTGTTTAGAAAAAAACTGTACCGTGTTTATACGTTGTGCTGTATTTTGACTATCAGTGTTCTGGTGCAAATGGACATTTCTGTCATTGACTATTGAAACTGATATTTTTAAAGCTTATTTTTTGTTGGTACATGTCCCCATAGAGAAGCGTAGTTTGGCAAGAGGTGTCTTGCTTTCACAACTTCCGTTATAGTCATCAGGCACAGAGCCTGTTTTCTCCTTATGATCTGGTGCTCAGTGAAGTCTGCCCAAGTGCCAGGCACAGATTTCTTTTTCTCATCAAACATGCTGTTTTATGTATTTCACAACTGTAAGTAGTCACTTTTGCAGGCACAATTTTAAAGATACTGAATTGTTTTTATCCAAGAGTGCTGAAAAGCGTAGCCATAACCAAACTTTATATACCGTAAGAGCGAATTTTGCTTGTGTCCATTAATCACAGATGTGGCCAAACACTGTAGATTATCATCCAGCTTTAAAAACAGACGAATGTCTGGTAAGCTGGAAACAGTCTCACTATCAACATGCTGTGGAGTCATTTTCCAGATCTGCAACTGATCAGAGCACACAGTCCCCTGGATTCTGATTTAGAGCAGATCTAAAATGTGCTCAGGGATTGGATAGATTTTATTATGCCAATTGCCTTTCATCTTGAGACACAGAGATAGTCCTTCTAGAGGTAGCTAAGTGGGGGCAGAGTTCTCGTTTGTCCCAGGGGAGTTCTGTAGATTGGCATGCATAGGTTGAGATTTTTCTGAATCAGTTTTAAAGAGATTTAAGGCCCAAATGACTCTTTCTCCCTCTTTCTCCTTCTGTCTTGCAATTCAAAAAATTGACTAAGAAGTTGCTAACAAATGCAGAAAACATTTTATTTTATATACTCACCTAGTCTCAGTACACAGTGTGATATAATTTAAGCCCATGTGTAGGAGAAATCTTTCATATGCTGTAGTATACCTTTCTGTCTACACAAAAATTTACTTATATTCAACATGTAGGTAATTGCATTCCGGCCATTAGGATGTTTTCGTATTTTCAGAGAAAACACCAAGATCCATTCATTTGATTTGTGTATTTGAGAATCTTGATTTCTTTTGCCTGAAAACCCATTAGAAAGTAAAATTGCATTCTGTAGGCTTATATTTATTCCCACGTTTCATCACTTTGCAAGGTATGGCTAAGTGATGGCATGTGAATTTAAGTAATGAATTCAGAGAGTCTGAAAAAATGCTAGTATACCGTTTGCAGTATAAACAGACACAAAACTTACCCACAAATGCAATAAATATTTTACTTTCTATAGATGCTAAGTCCCAAGAAATAGGATGGCAGTAATTTATG